>NC_057386.1:2666796-2981260 GCF_019320065.1 Cervus canadensis | reverse complement strand
ATATACATATATAAATACACATACACATGTATATATAAGCACACATATACATACATAAATACACATACACATGTATATATAAGTGCATATACATATATAAATACACATGCACATATGCATATATAAGTACACATGTACGTATGTAAATACACATGCACATGCTTATATAAGTGCACATGTACATATGTAAATACACATGCACATATGCATATATAAGTACACATATACATATATAAATACACATGCACATATGCATATATAAGTACATGTGTACATATATAAATACACATACACATGTGCATATATAAGTACACATGTGCACATATAAATACACATAGACACATGCATATATAAGTACATGTGTACATATGTAAATACACATGCACATGCTTATATAAGTGCACATGTACATATATAAATACACATACACACATCCATATATAAGCACACATATACATATATGTATATACATGGACATATGCATATATAAGTGCACATATGCATATATAAATACATATACACACATACATATATAAGTACACATATACATAGATAAACACACATGCACATGCTTATATAAGTGCACATATACATATATAAATGCACATACACACATGCATATATAAGTACACATATACATATATAAATGCATGTACACATATGAATATATAAGTACACATATACATATATACATATGCATATGCATATATAAATACACATATATAAATACACATATACACACATATAAATACATATATACATATATGAATACACATATACATATATACACATATGCATCATATACACATATGCATACATATATACACATATACATACATATATATGCACATATACATATATATCACATATACATACACATACACATATAAACACACATACACATATACATATATACATAACATATACATACATATATATACACGTATACCACACACATATAAATACACATACACATATACATATATAAATACACATATACACACACATATAAACACACACACATATATATACACACACACACACATATATAAACACACATACACACATATATATATACACACACATATATAAATGCACATACACATATGCATATATAAACACACATACACACATATATACACACACACACACATAAACGCACATACACATATGCATATATAAACACACATACACACATATACACACACATATAAATGCACATACACATATGCATATATAAACACACATACACACATATATACACACACACACATAAACACACATACACATATGCATATATAAACACACATACACACACACATATACACACACATACACATGTATATGCATACCTCCCCTCTTTTTTGGATCTCCTCCCCACCCAGGTCACCACAGGGCGCCTAGTAGAGTTGCCTGTGCTATACAGTATGTTCTCATTAGTGATCTAGTTTATGTACAGTGTCAGTAGTATTGTATGTACGTGCGTGTGTGTGTGTGTGTGTGTGTACATATATCAACCCCAGTCTCTCAGTTCATCCTGTCCTTCTCCCCCCTTAGTAACCATACATTTGTTGTCTACTCTGTGTCTCTATTTCTGCTTTGTCAATAAGATCGTCTATGAAAATTTTTCTAGATTCCACATATGCACGTTAATATATATTTATTTTTCTCTTTCTGACTTCACTCAGTATGACGGACTCTGGGTTCAGCCCCAACTCAGTGACTCAATTCCTTTCCCTTCTATGACTTAGCAATAGTCCATGCTGCATATGTACCACGTCTTCTCTGCCCATTCCTCTGTCGATGGACACTTAGGTTGCTCCCGTGTCCTGGCCGTTGTAAATGGTTCTGCAATGAACACTGGGGTGCATGCGCCTTTCTGAATTCCGGTTTTCTCTGAGCGCATGCCTAGGAGTGGGGTTGCTGGGTCACAGGGTAGCTCTACTTTTAGGTTTTAAGGAACCTCCACGCTGTTCTCCACACTAGCTGCGTCACTTTAAACTCCCACCAACAGAGCAGAACGGTTCCCTTCTCTCCACACCCTCTCCAACATTTATTGTTTATAGATCTTTTTGATGGTGGCCGTTCTGACTAGGTGAGGTGATAGCTCATCGTAGTTTTGAATTGGCTTCAGTTCTTTAATTTGCATTTAAAGTCATCTTAGTTTCAGGGACTTCCCCGGGGGTCCAGTAGGTAAGACTCCATGCTTCCACTGCAGGGGAAGGCGTTCAATCCCTGGTTGGGGAACTAAGATCTCAGTGTGCTACAGGGCACAGCCAGAAAACAAACAAACAATAAAATCCATGTCATTTCAGTGACTTCCTCTCTCCCAGCTCTGACGTTCACTATTACCTCCTCTGCGACTTCTTTGCTGTTTTCTCTACCCCTTTCACTGTGCTCTCAAAAATCTTCCTACTCTACTGAATCTGGTACATAGCTGCATTAGTATAATTTTTCATTGCAGTCTCAAAAACATTTTATACTGTTCTTCCCCTTGGGTAAGGACTTAGTGTGCTGGTCCTCATGTCTGTCTGGCCTTAGTAAAGTATCCAGCATGTAGTACACACTCAATAATGATTGTAGTAAAGAATGTATAGAAGAAAGAGTTGATACATTAACTCCAAAACCAGTAAGATTTCTACTCTTTACTGCATTTGAAACTCCCACCCTTTCTCTGATGTCGTGTTGGAGTCTCACCTAGTAACTGAAGACCTCCTTGAGCATCTGAGACCTCAGGGATTCTCTTTTCCTAAAACTCACTCTGGGACTAGAATCCAATTTCTTTCCCTTCCCCTCCCCTCCTCCTCCCTCTCTCCCTCCTCCTTTTTCTTTAATAATCATATTATTATTATTATTTGCCTTGACTTAATGATGTCTTGAGGGTAAGGACGTTATCATATGATTTGGCACCATCTTCAATTGCTTACGGGCTTCCCAGGTGGCACAGTGGTAAAGAATACGCCTGCCAATGCACAAGACGCAAGAGATGCAGGTTTGATCCCTTGGTTAGGAAGATCTTCTGGAGGAGAAAACGGCAACCCACTCCAGTATCCTTGCCTGGGAAATCCTATGGACAGAGGAGCCTGGTGGGCTATGGTCCATGGGGTTACAAAGCATTGGACACAACTGAGCACCCACTCAGTTGCTCACATACTATCAGATAAATGTTAGGTACTGAGCAACTTCAAGCTTAGTGAAGGTTGTCACCTGTCACATCAGATCATCAGGGGACAAGAAGCCTTCCTGAAATTCCAGAGGCAAGAATCAGAATCCTCCAAGGAGACTGTGATGAAATTAACCTATCCTGGCTTCAGAGCAGGCAGATGAGTTGCTGATCTTTTCCCTCTGAGTTTCTAAGTTGTGTGCAATGTTAACTATCAGCAACTCAATTCTTAGAAAAGCCAGAGGAAGAAGGAACAGGGAAATGATGCAGAAGTAAGGGAAGTCAGGGCAGTGGGTGCAAATCCAAACAGTCAGGAGACTCAGTGCATCAGAACTCTGCTAGACACATAGGACTTTGCTCAATGTCATGCGGCTGCCTGGATGGGAAGGGGGTTTGGGGGAGAATGGAAACGTGTGTTTATGGCTGAGTCCCTTTGCTGTCCAGCTGAAACTACCACAACACTGTTAATCAGCTAAACCCCAAAATAAAATAAAAGGTTTAAAAAAAGAGAGAGAAAAAGAAATAACACAGATTACCAACAAGCGCCTATTATTTAGCACAGAGAACTCTGCTCAATGTCACATGGCAGCCTGGATGGGAGGGGAGTTTGGGGGAGAATGGATGCATGTAGATGTGCGGCTGGGTCCCTTTGCTGTCCAGCTGAAACCATCACAACACTGTTAATTGGCTAAACCTCAATACAAAATAAAAAGGGAAAGAAAAGAACGCTACTAACAGAGTGAAGGGCAGAAGCAGAGGGGAAGGAAATGTATCAAGTGAAAAAGAGAAAGTCATGCTTTGGCTGTAGAAACATCTATTCTGCAAGAGGGTCATACTTTTGAAGTCGCTGGTTATTATTACTAAACACACTTAAATGGCATAAAAACAATGACACACCAGGATGAAAGCTGTGAAACAGTCTGGCAGTTGTTCCATATTCTGGTTCCTGGGCCTCTTTTCCTTCCTTGGTTTTGATTGTTTTTCTTTCAACCAAGGGATGGAAAAGAATAACAGACAAATTTTCCATTTTTTTGAAAATTGCAGGATACCCCCCTTTACTATTAATTGCAATACACCTTCTGTGTTTCTCTTTTCAAGACAAGTGTTGGATTAGGAAAAGTACAGACTCATCAACCAAAGACAGAATGCTGGCTACCATGTGGACCTCACAGGATATTTTTGGGGAAAAATCCTGGAATGGTGAATGGAAAAAGGACCATCTAAGAGCAAGGCTCACCATTGAAAAGCTGTGTGCAAGCACGTTTGGTTCTGAAATCCCATCTCAGGTCTCTAAACTTGGAAAAAACCCACTTTCTTTTTTTCTTGTACGATGTCAATCATTTGTAAGACATCAGAAATTAATTAGCCTTTTTATTTTCGAGTTTCTCTGAAATTATGAAAGGAGAACTGAATGAAATAACAAGAGTCCTGCTCTCTGGCAGAGGATAAAACACGACTTCAAAAAAACACAAGACCCTTAAAAAATGCCAGCTTTCAAACAATGCTTAGCTTAGGATGGAGCCTCAATTTCTCAGAGATAAACAGTTTCCTAGAGTTGACTGCCCCCCATTCATCATTTTCTTGGGCTGTGCTCACAAAGTGATGATAAATATAAAACGATGTCAACTTAGGCACAAAAATACGATTTTTGAGAAATAAAGATGAAGTCATTCAGTGTTTTGATACTTTTTTTTTTTTTTTGGCATAAATGACACCATGCATGCTTTTGAGTTTTACCCCTTATTTCACATTTCAGTATGTTTATCACTGAGCACTCATTGGTTCTATTTTTATTTAACGGGAGTAGACTTTCAGACACGTTTTCCATCCAACCACTGCAAGATTTCATACGCATCAGTGCCGGTTTCAAAGGCTTTAGTTGTCTGGCATTGGACAGAAATGTAAAGTTTCAACATCATCACCATCATGATCACAAGTACTTTTGTTAACAAGAGCATACTAAAATAAAAAGAATGTTCATGGAATAACTGTGAGAAGGTTGGAGTTATATCCTTTGGGTCCCACTTAGGGCGTTTCTTCCATGAGATGCTGCCTCTGAAGGTGCATTGCTTGGTTACATTATTAATCTGTTTCTCCTGTATCCACACTGATGTATGGGGAGGCTCAGAAGCAGAAACCTCTTCACTCCTTTTTTTATATCAAAAATAATTTGTATTTAGTTTTTCATTGGAGTATAACTGCTTTACAATGTCGCGTTACTTTCTGCTGTACATCCAAGTGAATCGGCTACACATGTAAATATCTATCCCCTCCCTCCCACTTTCCCCAGCACCCTCCTCTAGGTCACCGCAGAGCCCGAGCTGAGGCCCCCGGACAGGGCGCTCTTCCCCCACTCTTAGAAGAGTTCTTTCGGTTGCTTTCAAAGTGAAAAGCAGCAGCAATAATATCATGGGGAAAGGAGTGGCAAGGTGGGGCCCAGATAGACCTGGAAGGAAGCCCAGATCAGTCCCTTAACAACTGTGTAACCTCTCTGACCCCTAGTTTGGTCATCCATGAAACTGAGATATTAAAACCCACTCTGCCTATGATGTTTCCAGGGTTTGAAATAATGTAGGTAGATCTTTAGTAATTACATTGCTGTTGTTTAGTTGTTAAGTCATGTCTGACTCTTTACGACCCCATGGACTGTAGTCCACCAGGCTCCTCTGTCCATGAGATTTTCCAGGCAAGAATACTGGAGTGGATTGCCATTTCCTCCTCCAGGGGATCTTCACCACCCAGGGGTTGAACTCATGTCTCCTTCACTGGCAGGCAGGTTCTTTACCACTAGGGCCACTTGGGAAGCGCTAGGCCACATCAGGTTGAGTTTTATTAGGACTAATGCTTTTATTGTTTGTACAAAATAGAACAAAATGAAAACTCCCACTTTGAACCTGATTCCCTTGTGGTCTTGGATTTAGTGTTAAGACTCTTTGGCTTATCTCCCTTGTTTTAAAATGGAAATGATCAAGCATCTACTAACCCAGGGATTATTCAAAAGGGAAAAAAAAAAAGATACTTTTTAGTTCCCTAGATCACAACCACCACTGAAAAGGCAGCCCCCACCCCATTATGGTTTTGAAAGCTTGCTTTCTTTCATCCATTTTATCTTTTCTTCCTAATGTTAGGATATGCTTCTCATTTTTCCACATGGACATTACTGTTTTTATGATATCAGATTTTTTTTTTCCTCTTCTAAATCCTGTCCCAGATCTCTCATCCTATGAGATACAGATTACAGTTGTTCTCCTTGACTGCTGAGGACATTTTCTTGGAGACATTTATAGATACAAACGCTTCCCTTTAGATTCTTCATATAGATTGCATTCCACGATAATGCATGTTGGGCAATTGAATGGAAAGACCTCATCGATGTGATGTGGAAGGCAGAAAGGAAATTCTCCATGGATAGGAAAGGAAACGAACCACCAGAGATGAGATAAATGTGTACAATAAATATACTGCTATACCCCAAGGGATGACAGAGGCACAGCACCCAATGACTACAGACTATAGGAGAGCCATAAAAATGACAGAAAACGGAAGATTGCACTATTCCCAGCAGGCACCCACCCTAATGCTGCCATAAACCCGGCAGGACCACAGAAACGGATAAACAGACACGTTTCCATGATGGGTGGACCACCAGTGAGGCTCAGAGAGACGCGATTTAACTGTACTTTTCTGGCTTATCTTCTCAAAGCAGTGTGTGTAGGAATGTGATTGTGAACAGTGGAGACACTGATCTCAATTTCCAAAAGCAGCTTAAACTACACTTTCTCTATAAAGTCACGTAAGGGGGTATGTGGCTTCCCAGGTGACGCAGTGGTAAGGAATTCACCTGCCAATGCAGGAGACACAAGACACGCAGGTTTGATCCCTGGGTTGGGAAGATGCCCTGGAGGAGGAAATGGCAACCCACTCCAGTATTCTTGCCCAGAGAATTCCATGGACAGAGGAGCCTGGTGGGCTACAAGTCCATAGGCTCACAAAGAGTCAGACCCGACTTAGCAACTGAGCATACACACAAAGGGGTGTATACACTACCACTCACACCCAAATTGCCTATTATTAAGGAATTATGATGCAATAATTAAGGGACAATAATACACTATTAAGGCTATTATTAAGGAATAATGATCAAATTCATGAGTCAGAGATAACTACCTCTCTTTTTTTTTAGAAATTATATAGTTTCCAAACATAATACATGTATATATATATAATTTTTAAACTTTTAAAATGGTGAAATAAAAAAAGCACACAAAGCGAATAGTTTTCTATCGAGCTGAATGTGTTGTAATAAAAAGAACACATGGGTTGCAACTGAGTCAAGAAATAGAATATTCCTGAATCCCAGAATACTCTTCTCTGTCATAACTGCTCTGTCTCCCCTAATGGAAACCACTTCCCCAATTTCTTAATAGCTTTCTTGAGGCATAACTGACCAAACATATTTAAAGTCTACAATTTGATCCATTTTACCATATTTCAAAGCTAATAAAACCATGATTGTCATCGGGACAGTGAACATACATGTTCATCCCCAAACTGTTCTTGTACGCCGTTGTAATTCCTCTTTCTACATCTTCCATCTCATTCCCATCCAGGTACCCAGTCATCTCCTTTCTGTCTCTATATTTTAGTTTGGGTTTTCTAGGGTCTTCCATCACTGGAATCATATAGTTTTACTCTTTTTTTTTTTTCTCTCCTTTCATTTGAGCCCAATGGTTCTGAGATCCAACCCGGTGGTGCTATCAATAGTCCATCGTTTTACGTGGCTGAGTATTATTCTATTATATAATGGATAAACAGTTTTTTATCCGTTTACCTGTTGATGGACCCTGATGCTGGGAAAGACTGAGGACAAAAGGATAGCAGAGCGACAGAGGATGAGATGGTGGGATGGCATTATGGAGTCAAAGGACATGAACTTGAGCAGATTCTGGGAGACAGTGAGGAACAGGGAGGCCTGGGGTGCTGTAGTCCACGGCGTCATAAAGAGTCAGACAAGACTTAGCAGCAGAATAACAACAACAATCTGTCAATGGACAAATGCATTTTTCACCAGTTTGGGATAGTTGCCCATGTAAACCTGCTGAGAACATTTCTGCACATGTTTTTACATGAACACAGGCTTTCCCTTAGATGAATACTAAGGAGTAGAACAGCTGGGTTACTCTGTAGATTCATTTTAAAGTTTTAAATAACTACCAAAGGATTTTCCCAAGAGGTTGTATTTTTTACATTCCCACCAGCGGTGCATGAGGTTTGCAGCTCCTCCACACCTTTGTCAAAATCTCATATGGTCTGTTTTTGAATTTCAGCAATTCTATTAGCTATGGAGTCATATCCCATTGTGTTTTTAAATTTCATTTTCCAAATGACTAATAATGTTAAGCAAATTTCCATGTGCTTATTTATGTTCTTTGGCAAAGTGTCTATTAAAACTTTTCCCATCTTTTCCAAATTGATCATTTGCTTTTATTTTTGAGTTTTCAACATTCTTATGCAGTATGGCTATAGGCCCTTTATCAAATACATGATTTGAGATTTCTTCTGTCAGTCTATGGTGACTTCATTTCCTGAACAATGTCTTATGGAAGCAGAGATGTTAAATTTTGATGAAGAAGAGCTTACCAATTGTTTTTTAATATTTCATGCTTTTGGTGTTAGAGTCTAATAAATTTTTATACAAAGGAACAAAGATTTTCTCCCAAGAATACTTTAAAAAATGTTATAGTTTTACATTTGACATTTAGGTCTATGATCCATTTTAAATTTTGCATACGGTATAAGCATGGATCACATCTTTTTTTCTCAATTTCCTGGAAAAACTGAGCATTCAGTTGTTCCAACACCTTTATAGAGAATTTCAAATATTCCCTTCTCAATAATTTCTAAAACAAGAAGAGAGGAAAGCAGTAAATGTATAGAAGATATGCAAATAATATATTTTGAACCAAAATAAAACTTTGTAAAGGTGATAGAAAATTGTTGCGGTTTCTAACATTTTCAGAGTGAGAATGAGAATAGGAAATTTTATTCTTTGTTTCCTTTCCAACAGTAGGCCCAGTGGAAATCTGTTTTCCTCCCTGGTGTAACATCTAGGAAATCATTTGGTCCTGATATCCTGCCCAATTGCCTATTATCAGCAGATAAAGATTGTGGGCTCTTGGAAACAGTCAAATGTAATGTCTCATTATGGAACTAATTTCTGGTGGGAGTTTTCCACCAGCTGTTGACAATATTTCTCTTGAATGCACTCACAATATTTGGGAAAAAATATGAAAACTTTCTCCCAATCAATAAACACAAACATTCTCAAAATATTCAGAAAGAATGGCAGGGATAGATTTTTATGACCAGTGTTTTACCTAGGAAACAAAGAAGTTTCAGGCAGAATTCATATTTCTGGGCTATTTATGATGACATAAAATGTCAAATATGAGAGTAGTAAATTTCTTTTGAAAGAAGAGCACCAGTAACAATTTTAAAACAGTACATGTGTCAGGAGCTGGGATTTTATGTTTCAAATAATTTAGAAGGCAGTGAGGTTAAAAGTAAAGCCAGTGCAAGGGACAAGAGAAGTAGAAAGTGAGGTTATAATTAGATCTAAAATGCTCTAACCTTGTTAAACTAGTTATTTTATTCAGTATTTTCCCCAGTTTGAAGATTGCATGCTGCTATGTAATAGTAAACTATAGACTTATATTCACTAATTTAGCTTGGCTGAGAGAGAAAATGGAAGCCAGAATTGTCAAGCATACACACACGCACACATTTAAAAAAATTCATTATAACACAGGCACTTTGAGAAGATAATCCCCTGAGCTATGTCTCATTCAACATGTATAAAAACTGGGAAATGTTTGCAAGACATTCACCTTGAAATTGCTAAGAATGTAAACTATCATCCAGGTGGGATGCTCTTATCCACCTAATATTAGTACTTGTTCCACGTCTTGTTACCATGAAAACTTCACAGCTCATTCACAAGGCAGATCCTTGAGACACCGTGATTTTAAGAGACATTGTTAGCTCTGGGGAAGTACAACCAGTACTTACAGGCCGCCGCTGTTGCTCTGTAACTGAGCTAGACTCGGTTGCTGTTGAGTCGCTAAGTCGTGTCTGAGTCTTTGAGACCCCCTGGATGGTAGCCCACCAGGCTCCTCTGTCCACGGGGTTTCCCAGGTGAGAATACTGGAGTGGGTTGCCATTTCCTCCTCCAGGGGATCTTCCCGACCCAGGGGCTGAACCCGCAGGCGGATTCTTTACTGCCGAGCCGCCAGGGAAGCCTGCTCACGTTTGTACACCTTCTTTAATAAAAACGCTCTAATTCCAGAAAGGGAATGTGAAAGCAAACAGAAGCGCTGCAGACCGGTTCGATGAGCACCGCCTGCAGAAAGTCCCAGAAAGTCCGCCTCTGGCGATCTGAACATCCTCCCACCCCAAATCAGATGACGGATATTGATTGGACTTGAACTTCCATAACTTACACTTATTGATGAACTTGTTCCACAATAAAGTAACCCGCCCCAAAATGAATGCACGTTGGCACTGCGGGGCGGATATGGCTGCCGACAGGTTTAACACGGCCGTGTTCTCTAGTTTCCAGTCTTAAAAGTTACCTGATACGTTGAAGCCTCTTCCCATTCTTTGCCTTGAGTTACTCCAATAGATAATCATGTGGAGGTGTGCATGGAAGTATGTGAATGTGTGTGCAAGGAAATTTTTAAAAATTTTTTTTAAAAATTATGTTTTTATCATTGATTGTGTGACTGACAAGAGTTATCCACGTTTCAGATGAAGATAAATGAAAGAACTCAAAAACGTGATTTGACTAAGTTGACTCTACTCTAAGGAGTTTTCACTCCTTATTTCTGGTTGTCTTAACTAATCTGATGTCTGATAAGAGACAGAGCTACAAAGAACACTGGCTTCTTTTGTAATTAACATAGAGTCATGAAACTGTGGGGCTTCCCCGGTGGCTCTGTAGGAAAGAATTGCCTGCCAATGCAGGAGACAAGGGTTCAGTCCTTGGGTCTGGAAGATCCCCTGGAGGAGGAAAGGGCAGCCCATTCCAGTGTTCTTGCCTGGGGAACCCTGTGGGCAGGGGAGTCTGGTGAGCTATAGTGCACAGGATTACAAAGAGTCAGACACAAATTAGGGAATATAGCAACAACATAGAATCCATACATTATTCTTTGAACACCTCAGTGAAAAAATGGTATCAGATGCTTCCAGCTGATCCTCTTTCTACACCTGTGGCAAAAACTCAAACTGAAACAAGCAACGTTGACTCTCTTCTCTTCTTGGTTAACTTCACAATGTTTTGTTTTGATTTGTTGTAAAGTCACATGATCTCTAAATTCTTATTAACTCTCAAAACATTCTGTAATCTGACCCTTCTCTGAATTTCCAGCTAATGTCTCAATGGCAATGACAATAATTATTAACATTTTTATAGAGAGCTCATACATCTCATGGGCTTTCCTCATAGCTCAGTCGGTAAATCCTCGGGCTATAGTGCAGAAGACCTGGGTTCCATCCATGGGTCTGGGAAGATCCCTTGGAGAAGGGAATGGCAACCCACTCCAGTATTCTCGCCTAGAGAATCCCATGGACAGAGGAGCCTGGCGGGCTGCAGTCCGTGGAGTCGCAAAAGTCAGACACGACTTAGTGATTAGACCACCACCACCAAAGGACATTTAGATGAACTTGAGCAAACTCTGGAAGATAGTGGAGGACAGGGAAGCCAGGCATGCCGCAGTCTATGGGTTCGCTAAGGGTTGGGCATGACTTAGCAGCTGAACGACGGCATTTAGATAACTTAGAAGGCACTTAAAAAAAATTGTTCTTATTCAGCAACTTAGAAACCCTCAAATTATTATTGTATTTTCCGATGGAAGGATATCAGCTTCATCAAGTGTGTGCTAATCTCAGTTTCAGAAAAAAATGCGTATCTTAGCATTTCTTTAATCCATTATATCTTTCAAGGGCAAGTTATTGAAACTAACAGGAAAAAAAAGGATTGCACTCAGGGATTATTTGGAAAAAAGAAAGACCTCAAAAATTTGAACTTAGATTCAGGAAAGGAAATACATCATATATTTTTTTTCCCCTATGGGTGATGACAGGACTTAAAATTCAAAATGCTATGCTTGCCTGGAAAAGCTACCTATTTTTTAAAAAAATGAGACTTTAAATGATCTCCTGGGTACTACTATGTTACTCAGGACTGTCGACACAGAAATGAGGCATTCCAGTTACTGAAATGTTGAGAAATGGCCTAAGCGATGCCAAGTGCACGTCCCCCACCGTGAACATTCCTCCTTCCCCGTACAGAAAGTTACAGAGCGAAAATCACCCCTTTGCCAGATACAGGGAGTCGAGGTGCCAGGCCAGAACTGTCCCCTGACGTCCCACCCACCTCGTACCCATTCAAAAGAACCAGCGTATAATCGGCCATTGTGATAAGATAATCCTTCACTCATTCGTACAAAAGCATCCAAAAACATCTCAGATTTTCCAGCAGCATGTGGAGAGTGATACGCAGTATATGGTTAGTGCCAAACTCAAGGGTACAAAGCCTTATTCTTGGCAGTGACTACAAACGATTTCCATTTTACTACGAAAACGAAAGGAACACACAAAGTTTCAGTCCTCTTCTCTGGAGCGTTTGTGATGGATAAATGCAATGTATTATCCAGGAGCAAACATGTTCTTCCACTGATGTATTTTTTTATATCAGAAGCACAAATAATGTAAAAGGACAATTCAACATATTTTAAAACATGAAATTCTTATAAAAGAGAATATTAAACTATTTATTTTGACTGATCATAGTCATGTCGTGTGGGGAATTTAGAAGGTACAGAAAAATAAATTATAATCGTGAGATGTTACCTGTAATTCTCACATTCAGAATTAGGCAATGTCATCATTTCTGTGCATTTATTTCCACATATGTATGTACGCACACAAATCCTTTGTGTCTTAGATTTGTGTGTTTCTTCACCATACATGTGTGCTCATATTGTATAAATCGATATTTAGGTTTTGACTTACAATGAATATTTTTAAGGTCCATATGTTTAAGGTCAAAATTACGATTTTTCCAGTAGTCATGTGTGGATGTGAGAGCTGTGCCATAAGGAAAGCTGAGCGCTGAAGAACTGAAGTTTTATTTTTTTTCCATTTATTTTTATTAGTTGGAGGCTAATTACTTTACAATATTGTAGTGGTTTTTGCCATGCATTGACATGAATCAGCCATAGATTTACATGTATTCCCCATCCCAATCCCCCCTCCCACCTCCCTCTCCACCCGATCCGTCTGGGTCATCCCAGTGCACCAGGCCCGAGCACTTGTCTCATGCATCCAGCCTGGGCTGGTGATCTGTTTCACCCTAGATAATATACATGTTTCGATGCTGTTCTCTCAAAACATCCCACCCTCACCTTCTCCCATAGAGTCCAAAAGTCTGTCCTGTACATCTGTGTCTCTTTTTCTGTTTTGCATATAGGGTTATCATTACCATCTTTCTAAATTCCATATATATGTGTTAGTATACTGTATTGGTCTTTATCTTTCTGGCTTACTTCACTCTGTATAATGGGCTCCAGTTTCATCCATCTCATTAGAACTAACTCAAATGAAATTACTCAGCCATTAAAAAGAATTGAAGTTTTAGAACTGTGGTGTTGGAGAAGACTCTTGAAGAGTCCCTTGGACTGCAAGGAGATCAAATCAGTTACTCCTAAAGGAAATTAACCCTGAATATTCATTGAAAGGGCTGATGCTGAAGCTAAAGCTCCAATACTCTGGTCACCTGATGCGAAAAGCTGACTCATTGGAAAAGATCCTGATGCTGGGAAAGAATGAGGGCAGGAAGAGAAGGGGGCAATGGTTGGATGGCATCACTGCCTCAAGGACATGAGTTTGAGCAATTCCAGGAGACAGTGAAGGACAGGGAAGCCCTGCGTGCCGCACTGCATGGTGTTGAAAAGAGTTGGACACGACCTAGCAACTGAACAACAACAACAGAAATAAGGTATCCACAATCACGTGTGCAGATTAAGTCTGCAAAATGCTTTGGTCACAGGCAATGATTAAGCATAAGCAGTACTGTTATACAATGACCTATCTCAAATAGCTTAAAAGAAGTTTTTATATCCTAAACAATTTTCTCCAGAGGAAAAAAGTTGATTGAATCTCTAGAAATTTCAGCCTTCATGTATCCAGTTTTGTAAGAAAAATCCAGTAGGTACAGGCTCTTCTATTTTTTATTACCATGTAGTTGCTTTAAACTGGTTTCCATTCTGTGACTTGCCTTGCCTTTTGAAAGAAGCTGGGAACCTATTTTTATTAAATTTTCCTTTGATTCACTGCATATATTTTTTTTGCATCATTTGTGTTCCCTGTTTTGAACTTTGTTACACAGGCTAAGTACTGGGAGTAAAATAGCTCATAATGTCATTTGTTTGTAATTTCCTATTGATTTTAGGGCTTTTGTGGGGGGGAGGGGCATTACAAGGTAATTATTTTTTAAAACCTTGTTGAAGTGTGGTTAATCTGCAGCATTGTACTGTTTCGTGCTGTGTAGCAAAGGGACTCAGTTATGCGTAGCTTGTATTCTTTTCATGTTCTTTCCCATCCTGGTTTATCACAGGAGATTGGACAAGGTTTCCTGCACCACACAGTAGGAAATTGCTTATCCATCCTGTATATAGCAGGTTTGTGTCTGCTAATCCCAAGCTCCCCCGATATATGGAAGACTTCAAAAAATTAATTTTAAGATGGTTAACTAGTCAGGTGTCACCTCAAGTATAGATTTATTTTTCCAAAGTCCGGTCACCAGATTTGCTATGTTAGAAATGTAACCCTATCTGGGCCAGATAGATTCTACTAGTTTCTTCCGATTTATTCCGCCCTTTTCTTCCCTGGGCTCTGTGTCCTGAGAAGCTGGTCCCTGGGGGCTCAGACATTGGGAAGCCTCTCTCAGGAGGGGCTCAAAGGGGGAGGAAGGGGAGACCAGCTTCCTCATCCCGAGGTCCCCTTCTATAGGCTCACTCACTCTGCCTCTTCAGTGCTCTTACGGTTCCTCATCTCTTTACCCACATCACTGCCTTCTGGTCTTCCAGGAATCTCACTCTGTTCCTTCCTTTGGGGGAGGAGGCTTAGCATTGCAAGATAAAACAGAAAAGAGAAAGTGGGGTCGGGGAACATGCTGACACCAAAACTTACATCACTTGTTATTTATCTGAACTGCAGATCTAACTGGGCATCTTATACTTGATCTAGGGGTGACAGAATGGTTCGCTCTCCCCTCCTGGGTTCTTTTTGTGGTTTCCCTACCACACCCACATGTTACCAGTGGATCCTCTGTAAATAAATCCTCCTCAAATTTTCTTTATTTGATGAAGCCATTGCTTTCCTCACTGACACACAGTCCTGTCTCTCTTTTCAGCAACCAACTAAGTTCAAAGCAAATTAACTTGTTTCTTTCTTGGTGTATCTTGATTTATACCTGCATTTAAAAGAAAGCACGCCTGTACTATTTCAATGTAAAAACATACCGTCATCAACTCTTTTAGGCTGTGGAATGCAATATATTGTATCAAGAGTGACAGGCAAAATTATACCTATAGGACCATGTGTTAGATGCCTCAGCTATGTGCCAGTTTAGTCTGGAGAATGTGTGATCCAATGTAATTACTCACAGCACTTTCTTTCTATCCAGGTTAGATCCTGTATTAATAGGGTAACCCTGAGGATCATGGGGGAAAAACTAATAAAAGTTTACATTTTCTTCTTGGTCCCTTCATTGCATAGCTGAGTGTCCTTCAGCAAGGCGGCTGGTCTCCAAAACCTATGACTTAACATATTATAACAATGGGGTAAATGCTTTAGATTTTTTTTTTTTTTTTTAGTTTAGTATACATTGACTAAGAGGATCTTGGGGTCTAGTGTGCTCATCATTAAAATGGAGATAGTAATAGAAAACTAATGAAAACCTACTCTGTGGCACAGGGAACCCTACTCAGGGCTCTGTGGTGACGTAAAAGGGAAGGAAATCCAGAAAAGAGGGGATCTGTGTACGCAGGGAGCTGATTCACTTTGCTGGACAGCAGAAACCAATACAATGTTGTACATGTGCTCCGATAAAAATTAAAACTATCTAAGTAATAAAATAGAGACAGGAATAGTGCCCGTGACAATTTCATGACTTAAGCAGATCACGCTGAGAAAGTATGAGCTGTTAGTAGCTACTGTTCACATAAACTGAAGTATTGCTCTATCACCAAACCTGAGTATGTCTAGTCAAAACTCTGGTTCTTCCAGTGGTCATGTATGGATGTGAGAGCTGGACCATAAAAAAAGCTGAGCACAGAAGAATTGATGCTTTTGAAAACTGTGGTGTTGGAGAAGACTCTTGAGAGTCCCTTGGACTGCAAGGAGATCCAACCAGTCCATCCTAAAGGAGATCAGTCCTGGGTGTTCATTGGAAGGACTGATGCTGAAGCTGAAACTCCAGTACTTTGGCCACCTGATGCAAAGAACTGACTTACTGGAAAAGACCCTGATGCTGGGAGGGATTGAGGGAAGGAGGAGAAGGGGATGACAGAGGATGAGATGATTGGATGGCATAACCAACTTGATGGACATGAGTTTGAGCAAGCTCCAGGAGTTGGTGATAGACAGGGAGGCCTGGTGTGCTGCAGTCCATGGGGTCACATGATGAGTGACTGAACTGTAACTGCAGTTTATATCTGCTAATCCCAAACTCCCGATTTATCCCTCCCCCACCTCCCCCTTCAGTAGTCTGCTTTCTATGTGAGTCTGTTTCTGTTTTGTAAATAAGCTCATCTGTGCCATATTTTAGATTCCACATACAGGTGATATCAAGGAGTATTTGTCTTTCTGATTTACTTCACTTACTATGATAATCTCTAGGTCCATCTATGTGGCTGCAGTGTTTCACTCTTTTTACGGCTGAGCAGTATTCCATTGTGTATACACGCACCGTGTCTTCTTTAGCCACTCCTCTGTCCGCGGACACCTAGGTCGCTTCCAGGGCTCGGCTACTGTAAATAATGCTGCAAAGAGCACTGCGGTGCGTGTGTCTTGTTGGGTAAGAGTTTTCCCTGAGTATACGCCCAGGAGTGGTATTGCTGGATCATATGGCAGCTCCATTTTCAGTTTTTTTAAAGAACTCCAAACTGCTTTCCACAATGCCTGCACAATTTATCAGAGAAAGCACTTTCATATTCAGTACATATATTTCTCATCCAAAAAGTCTCCCTCCCTCCTACATCTCCCCACTCATACCCACACATGCACCCAAAACACTCTAAAATAGAAACAACACCTTCATTATATCAGGGGGAGAAAAGTGCTCGCCTGTTGTTTAGGAGTTTAAACCTTGGCCCTATTACCCTTTGACCTGGTGATTCTTTGATGGGAGCCGGGGGCAGGCATTAGCAGACCTGAGCAAGGCAGGAGGTGAACAGCGTCCCTGACCTCTCTCCACCCACTAGATGTCAGTGCAGCCCCCCTCCATCCATGCTGATAAAAACACTCTCCAGACCTTGCCAAGGTCAGGAGGGCCAAAATCACGTCTTTGGAGATTCTTCTGGACAGGGTGTCACCGTGTAGAGTACTTCTTATTCTCCTGTTAGCGTAGCAGTAAGCCTGAAATTGGTCTATTGGGTTCTTTCACGGCTTAAACCAGTTTTGCATTAGCCATCTTATAGACTGATATGATACATTGACATTCTTTGCCTTAACATGCTCACATATGCTCCTAAATATGATGCCAACGTGCACTGGGAGATGACAGGTAAAGCAAGAATGGTAGATTATTTTATTGATTTATTTATTCTTATTTTTTTAAATTAAGGCAGGATGCAATGGACAGATTTACTACCTGTCTTCGAATTAATTAGGGAAAGTTTCCAAGGGGTGGAAGCTTGTGTTTTTTTTTTTCCTTTGAAGCAATAGCATGCAATAAAACCATCATAGATTGTATTAAACTTTGATTTGTATGTGAACCAGCGAGTTGACTTGAAATGTCAGGGTCATTAAACCACTATGGTGCTGCTTCCTCAGTGGAGGAACCGTCAGACGCAATTTCCCCCGGACGGGCCCAGAGTGCACAAAGGGAACAGACCTCAGAGGAGGAGAGCAAAGCATCTGGAGAAGCAAGCCGCTGACAGAGCCCCCTGAACTCTGGGAGCAGAGGAAGCCCTCTTCCAGATCACGAATGTGCCACGCAGCAGCATATATTTAGCAAATCCTTCAGAACACTGCTTGTGACTTCCTATCAGTCCACATTAGAGATAACCTTTCACTGCAATAAAGAAATGATTAGATTGTCAGTCTCCCTGAAATGCGCGCATGCATCTGGGGGATATTCCCAGCTTCAGTTCCTCTCATTCATTCCTGTTTCTCCTCTGACTCCCTGAATCCAGAAGATTTCACCCCGACAGGAAGCACTTCAGGACCATGCTCACTGCCATGCTTAATGACTGAGGTCTTCTGAGACGCCTCACTGGAAAGCTTCCCTGTGGTTTACTAACTGAATGAGCAGGTGGCAGAGAAAAGGCCTTTACTGTTCTCTTTCGATGGCCTCACACTTTACCCTCAGCCCTTTGTAAAGAAGCATCCATTCATCTCGCAGCCTCTCTGTTGCCACGGTCACCACCTGGATGTAGCTGGAGAGGAGAAGTGCCCACTGTTCCCATCCAGTCTCTAAGTCATGTCAGACTCTCTGCAATCTCATGAACCTCAACACGCCGGGCTCCCCTGTCCTTCACTACCTCCCAGAGTTTGCTCAGATTCACGTCCATTGAGTAGCTGATGCCATCCAACCATCCCATCCTCTGCCAACCCTTCTCTTTTTGCCTTCAATAATTATAAAAGCTTACACGTATCAACCATACAGGAATAACTGATCTGTCCTAATACTTACAAATGCAAAGCATAACTCTATCCTGGTAAATCAAGTGTGGGAAGACATAGCTGTTGGCTTGAATTTTTGAGGACAGTTTTGTGGAGCTTGCACAGGTCTTGAAGGACCATACAGATGGCAAACAGTGGAGCAAAGGTGATAGGAAGTCTTGGAAAGTGGCAGGCAAGAAGAGAATAAAACAGGGAAATTCATAGGGATTCTAGGAAAGCTCTGCTCTATTTAAGAAGATATTAAACTAGAATTGGCTTATGTCATAACCTGTTCATGATAAGGGGAAATCTTTTTAAAATTAAATCCTCTAAGCATAGGCCTTGCAGATGTGGAAAAAATGTAACAGGAAGGTATTTTCAATTCCCTCTTGGCTAAACTTTCATACTTGTAGCCAATATTTAAAAAAAAAAGGCATAAAGAAATCTTGTTTCCTTATGACTTAGGGTAAAAGATTTATCCCAGTGTTCTTTCTTCCAATAAATGGTGACCCAGAAGTATAAACAGGTACCTCCTGGTATAACACATTCTGCAGGACTTTGAAGCCTACACAAAATGAAAAAGGAAGTTTAGCTTAGTGATTAATGTTTGTACCAATCTAAATTTTATGACACCACATGAGTTACTGTTAAAATGACAACAGAACTCTACCTATATAAACATCTTTACCCCAGTCTTCTGGAAGAGAAATTTGCTCCAATTAAATCAACTTAACTTTGTTGTCTGTTAAGACATAGCATCTTTGAATTAGATGTTATCATTAATAACTGAACAGCTGAATTCAAAGTCACATCACTTTTGAAGTAGAAAAAAAGAAACAAGGGACTATATTAGTTCTCACCACGTAGTATCATCTACAAACAGTGGAAAATAGGTTATGGACTTGAATTTAAATTAACTCTTTTTATTTGCAAGTAACTAGTCAAGAGAGACTAATATCAGAGAAGCCAGGGCTTAAAACAAGGGAAATTACTCTTCTGGAAAATTTAACACCTGGAAAATAGATTCTAATAAATAAAAAACATTTTACAGGAGAAATAAAAGCCTAACCAACATTATGGTGATTGCAGTTAGAGACAAAGATTATATGTTGTCTTCCTACAAATTCTGAGAGCAGGAAATTTCAGGGGCTATGGATTGAGAAGAAAAAGATTGCTTTAATGTGAAAGAACTCTTCACATTAAATAGGCATAAACCAGATTAATATTACAATAATATTTCCCCAAAGCAATTTCCAGTTTGACATGCCAGTTAAATTGTAACTTTTTCAAGATATCCTATGCAAATACAGTATTTTAAATTATTACTCTAAAACAGGTTAATATGATTCCGGAATTATCCAGTAATCTCTAACTTGGTATAATTTTAACGCTGTAAAGATCATGCTCTCTTTAGGACTTTCATTCCTCAGAATTGCCATCACATCATTACATTTTCATTTATAAAATCAGATTTAGTTATATTAAGAGAGTTATTATTTTCTGCTACCACCTGTGCTAGGCAGGGATGTGTGGGGATAAGTGTCCATACTGACTTTGCTCATTTAAGAGGAGGAATTTTTTAACAACACAGTAGGGCTAGAACGTGGGCTTCCCTGGTGGGTCAGTGGTAGAGAATCCACCTGCCAATGCCGGAGATGCAGTTCCAACCCCTGGGTTAGGAATATCCCCTGGAGAAGGAAATAGCAGCCCATTTCAGGATTCTTGCTGGAAAACTCCATGGACAGAGTAGCCTGGTAGACTATAGTCTGCAAAGAGTCGAACATAACTGAGTATACTTGCATGCACAATATCCCAGTCTATCAATAGAAGAAACATGCAAGATTATATTGGAACGAAGATTAATGATTGTGCCTGCTTTCCTTTGTCCAAGGGACTGATAATTTAATACTGTACAAATTGGCTTACAATGTCAGAAAGTTTCAGCTTTTCCCATTTTCTCACTTCTGTGTGTGTGTGTGTGTGTGTGTGTGTGCTATAGTTGCAGAGGTGGGATATGGCTTTACTGACAAAGATTTTATCACTGAAATGTTAATCATGGAAGTATTAGCAGGCAACCAGTTAGAGAGTGTTCCTACTGCAGCTATATAATTCAATTTGTTTTAGATTTTAATACAAATGTGTACTCCTATCCTCAGTATGGTATTTTAAAACATAAGTTTGGGTACTACTTTATGTCTTAAAAAAAAAAAAAAAGACAACTCTTTGACAGCACCATTAGAATTTTCAAATCCCGTAGACTTAATCCTGAAGCTCTCTACTGATGACAAAGTTTTCAAAAGGATTTGAGAGTATTTAGTAAATCCTCTATGTTTTCTAAAATGAAGCACAATTTCATATTTCTTGCAGAAGTTCTGATTCTGTGCACGCTGAGGTTTTATGAATGAAACATAAGAATGGAGAATGAGTATAGTTTTAAAATATCCACACTGTAAAAGATAATTGTGAAAACTCCTTCTGTGAATTAGTAAGTGCTTCTGAAATGACATAGCAGACAGGTGATAATTCATCTGGAAAGTCATCCACTCACCCCTAACCCCTCAGGTCACAAGGTATTTAAAATAATTTTGTGGAGAAAGTAGGAAACAGCTGTTGTAAGAATGTGGCTTTTATGTCTTTCACTCTTGAGTGTGTAGCTGCCAAAATGAAATCATTGATAAGAGACCCTATGTGAGGTTACAATGTGCAAACCTGACCTCCTCTTGGGCGTGAGACCTATAACATGCTATTTTTGTTTATAATCATTCCCACAGAACACTGAAGGTGAGTGAGTTAAGGATTCGATTTTTTAGCTCAGCCCATGAAAAATGAAAATAGCTCATTTTCTCTTTGACCATCCTGGTCATCCGATGTATACTGAACACACTCAGGACATTTTCAATATCTTTAGGTAGGAGAGCACAATAATTTAGTGCACCGAGGAGAAATTGTCGTAAAGACAGCAATAGATCTCAAGATGTGCTAGGTTTTTTCTTTTTTCTTTTTTTTTCAATTTATTTTTTGATGTGAACTGTTTTTAAAGATTTTATTGAATTTGTTACAATATTGCTTCTGCTTCATGTTTTGGTTTTTTGGCCCCCAAAAAACATGTGGAATCTTAGTTCCCGACCAGGGATCGAACCCTCACCCTCTGCAATGGAGGATGGAGTCTTAACCGCCGGACTGCCAAGGAAGACCCAAGATGCTCTAGGTTTAAGAACAGGATCAAGACTTCCCTGCTGACTCCGTGGTAAAGAATCTGCCTGGCACTGCAGAGACTAGGGTTTGATCCCTGGTATGGGAGGATCCTACACGCCATGGAGCAGCTAAGTCTGAGAACCTCAGCTATTGAGCCTGTGCTATGGAGTCTGGGGGCCACAGCTACTGATCCTGCACACCCTCGACCCCTGCTCCCCCACTAGAGAGCAGCCCCCACTCACATCAACCAGAGAGACGCCCACACAGCAACGAAGATCCAGCACAGCCAAAAATAAACAAAAAAATCAAGAAAGAACAGAACCAGAGCTAGAGTATATCTATCTTTGCACATGTGTGTGTACATGGAATGGATCATATGTGTGGATATATATGCATATATGTTTCTATCTAGATAGACAGAGAGAAACTGGATCCATAAAGAAGTTCACACCACTCCAAAATGACTACTAATATATGAGACTGTAGAAAAGTGAGGTCCCAGTCTCAATAACTGAGACAAGTTTAACTGCCTGGAAGCTTAAATCATATCTCTGAAAACAATATCCAACATCTAGTGGGACAAATACACCAGACATACTCTTGGTGTAAACAGGCAGATGGCCAATAACAGCACTTAATTTATAAAGTATTTAGACAAGACATGAGAGAAATTCAGACTGATGTAAGCTTACTGCACAGTCATAGCATTTTAGCAGCATTAGAAAATTAGGGATTAAACTACTGCCTTGATGAAAGCAAGGGAACCAAAATTCAGAGCTGATTTACTTAAGAGCCTACAGCTGTTGAAGAGCAAAGCAAAATTTATGTCCTGTTTCTACTCCAATTCCAACGTTGTTTCACAAAAACCAGGAGAATCTTTGATGTCTGGTACTTATAAGTAATCAAGGAGAAACTAAATGGTATGTTTTACTATTAAGATTTAACAGGCAAAGAGAAACCCTGATTCAGTTCTCAAACTTACAAGGTATTTGGGCCCTCAAACAAACAGAGATGTATGTATAAGAAATATATTAGCAACATCCAGGAAACTGAATACCTTTCCTGAGTTACGTTATAACCTTTTAAGCATTATCTTGTTTTGCATTTTGGCCATGATCAGTACTTAGAAAGGGAAATACTAGTACAATAGTATAATAACTAGTTGTGGTCCCGTGAGTTAATTCAAAGTAGAAACGGCAAGAGTGCTGTAATGGTATCAATGCAGATAACTTGACCAAAAGAAAAATGGGGAGGGGGGGGAGGGAGAAGAATTTCTACTAGAATAAGTCGGTTTGGAATTTATCCCACAAAAACTAACATGCATTTTATCCCCTTCATTCTTTCTTCCTTGTTACTTTGAAAATAGTGCAAAAAATATATATACAATAGTTATCTAAAGAAAGACACTGGGAATACAGCCTAAGAAAACTACCAAAAGTACATTTGCAAACATAAATCAGCATAAGGCTTGTAAAAACACAAGAGAGGGCTGCATTCTTGGGCACTAAACCAGAGGGGTGTTGGTTGCTTTAGAAATCATTTCTACATTGTGTCTCTTAAATTACTAAGAACCCCAGATGTGCCCTTTTAAAACACCAGTAGCTAAATGCACATTTTAAAGCAATTTTTAAACACCAAAAATCAAACCAGGCGGTTGCACATCATATTTGCTTACAGAAAGCTGTCATGATGAGAACTAGCATCCAGGAAGCACATAGAACCATCCAGGCATCTAGTCTTCACAAAACCTGTTTATGACTTCTCTCTTAGAGAGGAAGCTCAAGGAGGTCAAGTGTGTTTTGTTTTGTTTTGTTTTCTCAGAGTTCATATAGCAGGAAGTTGTAATGCCAATATCCAAACCCAAGTTCATTTGAGTCCAAAGTACAGGGCTTTTCACTCTGTTGTGTAGTCATAGACTTTTTGGATCCCACATAGCTCAATCAATCAGCCAATCTCTCTCTCTCTCTCATCTTGCCTTGCAGGCTTGGAATGTTGAGGGAATCTGTTGAAAGAGAGCTATTTTATACACTCTAGATACATTTGTAGTTAATAAGATTTCTATCCCAGGATGGTGGGGTTGGGTAGCCAGCTAATCCCCTCTCTGACAAAGTGCAACCAAAACTGTCAATAACAATCCTTTCAGGTTTCTAAACAATCCAGAACTTCACCAATGTTGAACGTCAGCGTGAGCAGGATTTACATGATGCTACTAAACTTTGGGTAAGGGCAGCATGAGTCTGCTCCCGTGACCACACTCTTTCTGTTCAAGATAATTCAACCCAGGAGGGCCAGGCTCTGGACACCAGAGCTTTGTGGTCACTGCCAGAGAGCATACAGGACTTTGAACATCAACCGTTAAGTGGTGATGGTTAATGTTACGTGTCCCCTTGACTAGGTCACAGGTGCCCAGAAAATGGGTTAAACTATATTTTGGAATGTGTCTGTGAAGATGTTTCAGGAAGATATTAGCATTTGAATCTGTATACTGGGGAAAGCTGTCTGCCCTCCCCCCACGCAGCTTCCCTTGTGGATGGTAAAAAAAAAAAAAAAAAAAAAATCTGCCTGCCAACGCAGGAGATGCGGGTTCAAACCCTGGGTCAGGAAGATCCCCTAGAGAAGGAAATGGCAACCCACTCCAGTATTCTCATCTGGGTCCCGTATTCTGGTGTCTGACTCTTTTGCGATTCCATGAACTGTAGCCCGCAAGGCTACACTGTCTCTTCCTCTAGGGGACGGCTACTCACTCCAGGATTCTTGCCTGGAGAATCCCATGGGCAGAGGTGCCCGGCGGGCTACAGTCCATGGGGTCATGAAGAGTCGGACATGGCCGAGTGACCAACAGGCACACAAAAGCGTTCATGTGCAGGTTTTTCTGTACACAGGAGTTTTCAGCTCTTTGGGTAAATGCTAAGGAGTGTGATGGTTTGGTGTGTTGAGTTGGTAATAAACTGCTATATTGTTCCCCAAAGAGGCTGGGCCCTTTTCATCCTCGCCAGCAATGAATGGGAATTGCGGCTTCTCCCTTCTTTGCCAGCATTTGCTGTTGTCAGCGTTCTGGACTGTGGCCATCCGCGGGCAGGGTGGCGGCGCGTGGTTCGAATCTGCATTTCTCCAAGGACACGTGACGCAGAGCACCTTTTCATATGCTTATTTGCCATCTGCACATCTTTTTGAGTGAGGTGTCAGTTCAGATCTTTTGCCCATTTTTAAAAATTGAGTTGTTCATTTCCCTTTTGTTGAGATTTAAGAATTCCTTTTTTAAAATATGTTCTATGTGGACCATTTTTACAGTCTTCCTTGAATTTCTTACAATACTGCTCCTGTTTTATTTTTGGTTTTTTGCCTGCAAGGTGCGTGAGATCTTAGCTCCCGACCAGGGCTCAAACACCCCTTGCACTGGAAGACCACCATCTTAAGCACTGGACCACCAGGGAAGTCCCGAGAATTCTTTATCTATTTTGAAGTGAAATTTTTTGGGGTCATTGCCAAGGGTGTGCCCTGTAGACAAAGGAAAGCAGAAGCATCACTGATGATGATTTTGGTGGCAGGACTTCCCCAATCACATCAGCCGTTCATTCCTTCCACCCTATGGTGCTGCCCTTACAGCAGAAAGCAAAGAGGAGCTAAAGAGCCTCTTGATGAAAGTGCAAGAGGAGAGTGGAAAAGTTGGCTTAAAGCTCAACATTCAGAAAACTAAGATCATGGCATCTGGTCCCATCACTTCATAGCAAATAGATGGGGAAACAGTGGAAACAGTGGCTGACTTTATTTTCTTGGGCTCCAAAATCACTGCAGATGGTGACTGCAGCCATGAAATTAAAAGACCCTTGCTCCTTGGAAGAAGAGCTATGACCAATTTAGGCAGCATATTAAAAAGCAGAGACATTACTTTGCCAGCAAAAGTCCATCTAGTCAAAGCTATGGTTTTTCCAGTAGTCATGTATGGATGTGAGAGTTGGACCATAAAGAAAGCTGAGCATTGAAGAATTAATGCTTTTGAACCGTGGTGTTAGAGAAGACTCTTGCGAATCTCTTGGACTGGAAGGAGATCCAACCAGTCCATCCTAAAGAAAATCAGTCCTGAATATTCATTGGAAGGACTGATGTTGACGCTGAAACTCCAATACTTTGGCCACCTGATCCAAAGAACTGACTCATTTGAAAAGACCCTGATGCTGGAAAAGACTGAAGGCAGGAGGAGAAGGGGATGACAGAGGATGAGATGGCTGGATGGCATCACTGACTCAATGGACATGAGTCTGAGTAAACTCCGGGAACTGGTGATGGACAGGGAGGCCTGGTGTGCTGTAGTCCATGGGGTCACAGAGTTGGACACGACTGAGCGACTGAACTGAACTTCATTCCTTCCATGGGGGAAATCCCCACTGCTACCATAATGACATTTGCTTTTCCAAATGAAATCATTTTGGAGTAAGGTGGGATATGATCCTTGCTTAGGTTTGACCAGATATGAAACACCAAAAATGAATCCTAAAAGCTGCCAAACTCTGCCTCTTTTCTACTTAAAAATATATATATACTTTTTTCTTAGTAGAGTGTATGTTGAATTATAGAATCACCCTGTTCTCACTCCTGGTGCACATATTTACATAGAATGAACAGATGATTGCAGATCAGTAGACACAGCCCTGCACAGGATACATTTCTTTTCCTCTCAGATTCAGAAACCTAGGATATATGGGCTTGGCTATCTGGGGTTTGAAACCAGTTTGCTTTGCATCCCTGGTGAGAGTTAACTGAAAACCTTCCAATTCTAAAATGTTTTACATGAAGAACGGCAGCTTCAATCTGACAGAAACTACTTCCATAAACGGTTTTTAACGATGAACATAAGAACATCTCTGCTGACTTGGTCTGTGGCTCACTAAAGGTCTTAGACTCTTGTTTTCCTGATCATAACTAACTCCTCCATCCTGGAGAAAAGTAACATAAAATCAACACCAATTTCAAACAGAAAGGGAGAATGACATAGCAAAATATGTTCAGTTTTTTTCCCTCCAAAAAATGTATATGCTTGAAAATATACCACAAAGCCATCAGGAAGCACCATTAGGAAAACTGTCCATCCAGGTTACACACACCCATATTTTGATCACTTCCCCCTGAAAGAGCTTGGTCATGTGTTAAGGGTGTCCTTTTATAAGTATCAAAAGAACATGCAAGAACTATGCAAATAGGAATTACTTCTGTTACTAGAATTATATCAGCTATGACTATAATATACACATAGAACAGAATATAGATCTCCTTCTTGCCCTCGAGATGATGTTAATCAACCCCATAGATCATATCCTTGAGGATTACTTCAACATTTCTCACTCCAAAATATACAAAGAATTCTTCAAATTCACCAGCAACAAAAGACAAAACACCTAATTTTGAAATGGGCAAAAGACCTGAACAGACACCTCACTAAAGAAGATATACTAAATTTAGGTGTAAATTTAGTGAAATCAGTGCATATATTTCAGGAATAGTGTAAATTAATCTCAGGAGTAGTGTAAATAAATAAAGTCCCTGAAAAAAGCAATTTAAAAATACATGTGTTTAGCCACAAAAAATAAATATTTGGGTGGGGGGGTGTCCATAACATCATTTTTGTATTCTACCAAAAGTTTCTGATTTGAAAACTAGAGAAAAAGTTAAAATTTGCAAGGTTTTCCTCTAGTTATTGTAGTTTTCACACAATCTGCTGTCTCTTCTGTACTTTTCATAAATGATCTAGGTTAGCAGGGAAGTATACTTCCTGCCAGTGACTTTCCCTGTAAGCCAGATAAGTTATGCTCATTTACTGTTTGGATGATAGTGTTAAATTGAATTAGAAGACAGAGGCTTTCTCTAGGCATAGCTGAGACATTGAAAGAAGCATGTAGCTGCTCAATTACACAGAAATTTTTATTTATGGAACCTTACTCTTGCCTGGAAAATCCCATGGATGGAGGAGCCTGGTAGACTGCAGTCCACGGGGTCGCTAGGAGTCAGACACGACTGAGCGACTTCACTTTCACTTCTCACTTTCCTGCATTGGAGAAGGAAATGGCAACCCACTCCAGTGTTCTTGCCTGGAGAATCCCAGGGACGGGGGAGCCTGGTGGGCTGCCGTCTATGGGGTCGCCCAGAGTCGGACACGACTGAAGCGACTTAGCAGCAGCTGCAGCAGCAAAAGTTAAAAAGAAAAAATATCCTATAGCACAAGATTTTGGCAAGTTTAGAATAATGTCCTAAGACCTGCATGTCTGAGTTGGAAATATTGCTTCCTCAGTCTCTTCCTCGTATTACCTTATTTTCTGCCTTGGATGAGGGGTTCCTAGAGGGTGGAGGAGGTGAGGTAAGTCATTTCACCTAAATTTCGGTTTTGTTTATCATAAAATGGAGAAAATAAAACTCAACCTGCACAAACTTGTTGGGAGGAGCAATAAATTCATAGCTGTGAACTCTGTGCCAATAATGTCCATTCCAAGAAAAAACGCTGTTTTTATGACTCATCACTGCAAATGGAAAATGTGAAAGGGGAGGGAACCCTCTGTGCCTCTCAGCCACATCCCCTGCAGGTTTGCATCGGAAGGGCACCAACCAGTCCTGTGGCCCCCGCACTGGCGGGCGAATTCCTTGCCACTGCGCCGCCAGGGACGCCCCATCCTGTTTTCTCTTTTTTTTAATGTTGAACCCGCTCTGTTGTTTCTTCCATCAGAAGAGGATGATTTCTACTTTCCTTCAAAATGTACTTCTAATTTGCTTTGGATACTATTTGTAAGAACGTCTGCAAAATGTTTTATTTTTCATAATTTCCTGTTAAAAAATATAACCTGACTAGAGGGAGGGGACATGTGTATGCCTATGGCTGATTGATGCTGGTGTATCGCAGAAACCAACACCACATTGCAAAGTAAATATCCTCCAATTAAAAATAAAATTAAAAAAAAAAAACTGTTTCTGGGTAACCATTCAAAGTTAACAGAAAAACAATTTTAAATACACTTAAATGGATATCATCTTTTCAAAGTGTGTAAAAAATATAAAAAAAACATTTCATTTCAATGTCCATAGATAATAAGTATAATTAATCTGATTTTTTGCCCATCTGGTTAGCTGATTTTTCTTCATCAACTATCAACTGCTTTCCTTTTGGGGGTGGGAGAAATAAATGAGTAGTTCTAATTATTTAGTAGTTACCTGGGTTCAGAGTTCAATTTTATGCTACAGGAGGCCAAGCACTCATATATATATATATAATATTGATATTCTTTAAATATTTTTCAAATATGTAGATTGCTCGCATTTGATGGATATTTGATTGATATTTTTATCTATGACAGACCTTCTTGCTCATGGAAAATGCTGGTGACTCTGGCTAAGACAGGAGGGAACCGGCTTGGAGAGTGACCTTGTTTCATCCACTGCATTTGCATCTAAGCCTGGAGAGACTTCCTCGACTTCCTGGACTGTTTAAGAGAATCTTTCCCCAGTTTTATTCTGACAGAGGGTGGTAGCCCTGAAAATGACTAAGGCAGAATTTCACATCCACTACTCAAGGTAAGGTTTAATTTTATTTAGATTCTTCTTTTGATCAAGTGTGATAGTGGTGAATTTCAACTTGGTCTAGATAGGCGTTAAGGAATTGCAAAGCAGCCTTAGATATCATCTCATTCTAAGTCACAAGCTATCAGTGACTGAATTGGAAAAATCATGTGCAGAAATATGCCTGTCTCTTAGAAATCAATCTTGATTTGAGGAATACCAGTAGATGCTGATGAAAGTAAGACTGAAAGAATGATACAAAGTGTTTTGAAATCACGAGACAGATTCGCAGTGGTCTGCACACAGATCAGCAAAAACTAAAGTGAAAGTAAATTTGATAGAAGTTGCTGAAAGGAGGATCTCTTTGATATTCCCATCAACTGTTATTCTATGTACACAGTAATGTACATGCAAAGTACTTCGATCTAAAGGGTGATATGTGTATATATCCACTTACGTAAAGAGCATCACTGGCTCAGTGGATGTGAACTTGAGTAGACCCTGGAGCTAGTGAAGGAAGGGAAGCCTGGCGTGCTGTACAGACCATATGGGGTCGTAAAGAGCTGGACATGACTTAGTGACTGAACGACAACGCATATTTGTACAGACTACTTCTAATATCAACTTTACGGGACTTAGTTAGCATTTGAAGAATATGAATCATAATATACACTGGGTGATATCAGTGATTTTCCAGGAAAATATTTGATATTTTATTTCACTTCCCATAATAATTTTCGTATTTATCTCTAACTCATATATAAAAAGCAAATGCACTCTATTTTCACGTTCTATAACTATATGGTATATTTTAATACATCCACACCAAAAATAGCAAGCATTACATATAATCTATTTCATGTAATCTCTACATGCAACATGATTTTGTTGCCAACTTTTGAACATTTATTTATGTTATCAGGCTTCCCGGGTGACTCAGATGGTAAAGAATCTGCCTGTAATGCAAGAGACCCAGGTTCGATCCCTGGGTTGGGAAGATCCCCTGGAGAAGGGAATGGCAACCCACTCCAGTATTCTTGCCTGGGGAATCCATGGACAGAGGAGCCTGACGGGTTATAGTCCATGGGATCACAAAGAGTCGGACAGGACTGAGTGACTAACACTTTCACTTTAACTGTAGGTTATATCCTTGAACACCTTATATCATACAGTTTTCTCAGAAATACCAAAGAAGTATGTAATGAATTTCTTTACTGGATAATCCAAAATTAATAGTCCCAATAAAAAAGTGCTGAAAAGTGCTAGAACAACTTAAAATGTGTTCATCAAAGATAAGTTGAGTGTTAATTATATAATTATTTGAAATATCTCTTCCTAAGAACCTAAACACCTTGAGAATCTTGGAATTCCAAACCCTTCAGTAGATTTCAAATATGAAGGGTCTGTTGCATGCATGCATGCATACTCAGCTGTGCCTGACTCTTTGCAACCCCATAGACTGTAACCCCCCAGGCTCCTCTGTTCATGGGATTCTCCAGGCAAGAATACTGGAGTGGGTTGCCATTTCCTTCTCCAGGGGACCTTCCCAAACCTAAGGCTCTTACATCTCCTTCACTGGCAAGTGGGTTCTTTACCACTGGAAAGTCCATGAAGAGCCTGTTACATGCACAAAAAAGTCCAGGGTCACAAAGGTTAGTTGGGTGCAAATGAGGGTGATGAGTCAGTGTGTGACATGAAGGTCTCCATGTCCGGGATAATTCCAGAGGCAGAGCCGCTTACCGAGCAGCCTCCAGAACCCGACTGCACCGATTATCCTTTAGAAAGTGAGTATTCTGATAGTTCCTAAGTATGCCAACCTGAGATTTTGAGATTATTCTGTGCTTATAAATAGTGAGGAAAATAGATCTGGACATTGAGTGCTCTGAGACTGCATTCTTGATCATCAAAATTTAGTCTTGGTGAAGAATTCTAAATATAATAGTTTTAAGTCCTTAATTCATCTAGCTGGGATACTGAAAAATAAATTTAGCGGCATGAAGAGGTACTATCAAGACACAAATTCTTTTAAGTGATTTACTGCTTCCTCCTTTTCCGTTCTTCAATCTTTTTGAAAAGCAGTGGACGATCTCAGTCCTTTGCCCAAGAAAACCCTCCTCACCTCTACGGTCCCTCGGACAGTGATGTGGAGGGTCAGCCACGAGGAGTATGATGAGGGTATTTTGTTGTCTGGAGTGACCGTGCTCATTTCTGTGACGTCCTGAAGTAGGTTTGAACAGAGCTCACAGGACATCTCATTCTTTCTGAAAAGATACCAGTTCAGCATCGGGGATGTAAAAGCAATGAGCCAGGTTCCTTCACCATGCGAGATTTCATGGCTGTGAGAAGGGGCTGGTTGTTCACTGGAACTTACTGCTGTGATTGCAAAATTAGAACTTTCAGGGTCCTAAGGATTTATTTAACACAAGGCTGCTCTCATGCATCTGTCTAAAAATGACAATCTCAAACTTTCCAATATTTCCAAGGAGTTGCTGCCCATCATCTTAATAAAGGGAAATGATTAAGTTCAATAAATTCAACAGAGACTCTGAGACACAAGCCTGTCTGCTGTAACATTGAGAGGTAGACAGAACGGATTTTGGAATTAAGTACAGCTGATTTCAATACGGACCCCGCTAGGCTGCCCACCATCCTGGTTTATCAGAGCTTAAGTGTCCCAGGAGAGAACTGGGCAAACCAGGATTTTAGTCACTCTATCTGTATCACTGTTTTGGCAAATTATTTCACCTCTTTGAGTAGCAACTAGTCTCTTATTTATTACATAAAGGTAGAGCATACCGTTTCCCAACCCCCCCCAGGATGATTTTGAAGATTTTATGAGACTGAATATTATTTATGAAGTGCTATGAGTTAGATCCTGTGCTAAATGTTTTATGTATTTGATTTTATTGAATCCTGAGAGCTTAATAAAGTGGCTAAGAGCTCTATTCTCTCTGTCTGAGTTTGAATTCTGACTGTGCTATTCACTGGCTCTATGACCCTGGACATATCTTTAGCCTCTGAAACATTTTCTCAACTGTAAAATGGTAAAGAATTTCAACTCCAAGAGTTGCTGTTAGGACAGTGTCTGGACTAGAGTGAGCGGACAGGGCTTCTACTTTTATGATGCTTGCTTTCTCCTGGGGGGGCTAAACCAAAAATATGAAAGCTACATAGATGATTTTGGAATGGACGAGCACCTTGACGATATCGTCTCACTGGTAGAAGGCTACTTCTAAAGATGAGATTGGGGTCTACTTTATAGAGAAATACACAAAGAACACCTGTCTGAAGAAATCCTGTTTGACCTGACCTTGAAGGATGAGAAAGGAACGAAACCAGGGGAAGGGCAAGATCAGTCCTGCAGAGGAAACGGCAAGTGTGAAAGGCCTGGGAGAAGAGCAAGTTTCCTGGAGCAGAGGAATGGGAAGGAAGTCAGTAAGGTGAGCGTGTTGACCAAAGAGAGGAATACCATGGCAGCTGGAAGGGGTGGGTATGATCTGGCAGCCAACAGAAGCATCACCCTGTAATGATACAAGGCAAGGCATGAACAACACATAGCAACATGTAAGGTCTCCTTATACGCAACACAATACCCATAAGCAACGCAAGGTTTGGTTTCCTCTTGATCTCTCCCAGACGTTAAACCTATGTGGCCACAAGTCAGGAAAATCTACTAGAAAAAGCCCCAGAACTAGCTGGAGAAGTAGAGGTGACTTAGGAAATGTATCCATGCAGCGTCACCCATGCATTTGGGGGGAGAGTGGGTGGAGCTATGAGAATGCCCTCGTCTTCAATCACTTACATGGGCCAACTTTTTCTTTTTTTTAACCAGACAAAATAAGCAGTGATTACTTTTGAGGGAACAAAATAGATTTTTTTCCCATGCCTTCTTAGAAATATTTCTGCTTTCAGAAACTGTAAACGCAATGTTCCAGAATTCACTTTTCCTAAAGAAAATGTCATCCTATTGCTGTTCTCCTTTACTGGTGGGAAAGGTTTTCAGTAAAAAGAGAGCAACAGAAGCTTTTTTTTATTATGTGTGAATGTGTTCCTGAGGTTAATCTCAAGATTAACCCCTCCTCCCAATAATCTACATTAACCAAATATTACGATAACCTATTGTTCTATGATTAACAATTAATTGCCAAATACTGGATTCTCCGTGGAAATGTACATAATCTGATGTGTGTACGTGTGCTCAGTCATGTCTGACTCTTTGCAACCCCATGAACTGTAGCCCTCCAGGCTCCTCTGTCCATGGGTTTCTCCAGGCAAGAAGACTGGAGTGGGTTGCCATTTCTCACTCCAGCGGATCTTCCCAACCCAGGGATTGAACTCACGCCTCCTGTGTCTCCTGCATTGCAGGCAGGTTCTTTACCATTAAGCCACCACGGCAGTCCTAGCATCTTATATAGCATGTTAAAATGATCAAATAAGGAACTAGCATCAATACAGTATTACTAGATCAACCACAGTCTTTATATGAATTTTACCAGTTCTTCATATGTCCTGTTTGTATTCCAACATCTAACTGAGGACCCCAGGTCATATTTAGTTTTTGTGTCTCCTTGCTTGACTGAAATCTGTAACAATGTCTTAGTCCTTATTTTTCAGACTTTGACATTTTGATGACATCAGATCAGTAATTCTGTTGAAAGTCTCTCCACTGGGGTTGTCTGAAGGCTTTTTCTTCGTTCTTGCTTAGAAAGAGGTTATGCATCTTTGGCAAAGACAGCACAGAAGTAAAATTGTGTCCTTCTCAAGCATTCTGTGAAGTTTTGAGTTACTCTTATAATTTCAGCTTGATTTCTAGATTAAGACGGCAACTGCTGCTTATCCACTCTACAATTATTATTTTCCCCTTTGTATCCTGGAGAAGATCATAGCTATCCCAGGGAAGATACTTTGAGTCTACGCTAATATGCTGTTCTCCTCCAAAATATGCTTATTCATTTTAGTGTTCATTGTAGGTCTTGTCAGCAACCATAATTATTGTGGTGTTTGCCCAATGGGGATATTCCATTTCCTTCTTTTTTTTTTTTTTTTTTTCTTCTTTTCTTCAGATGTACTCCCCTATTCAATCCGAGCTGTCACACACACAGACAGACAGAAAGCGCGGGGATGTTGCTTTTGCATCCTAGTGCAAACCAAAGGAACAACTGCCGACTGTTCAAGGTCTATCAGTGGATGCACCATTTCCTTCTTTTTATATGTACTCATAGAGTTCTTCTATAAGAAAGAACTATGCATTCTATGACATTTATCTGTCTATTCAATTTGTATATTTTTCTTACTTTAGGGTGATTCCCTGAAAGGGGTTATTATTTAAGTGCAGTTTGAAATGCATTGACTTTCCTGGTGGATCAGACAGTAAAGTGTCTGCCTACAGTGCGAGAGACCCGGGTTCAATCCCTGGTTTGGGAAGATCCTCTGGAGAAGGAAATGGCAACCCGCTCCAGTACTCTTGCCTGGAAAATCCCATGGATGGAGGAGTGTGGTAGGCTACAGTCCATGGGGTCACAGGAGTCGGACACGACTGAGCAACTTCACTTTTACTTTCAAAATGCTTTTATTAAATAGCTAAATCAATTTACAGTGTTAGCAGAATTAAATAATTTCGACAGCTTTATTATACATTTTTTTAGCATTGATCAGAGGTAACTTTTAAATGTGGTTAAGTTGAAAAGGGAAAATTAATTTTAAAGTCATTTAAATTTAATTTTGAATAGTTTTGATATCTCAAATGCTTATCATATTTATAGATTTTACTTGTAGTTTGAATTACCAACTCTGTCTTTTTATAAATGTTTTATTGTGCTTGGTAAAATTTTGAAAGACTAGCAACTGTGTTCAATTTACCTAATATTTTTATGTTAAAAATCTGATATTTCCCATAGCTATAAAAGCAGTACCTTCATTTAAAACATGTGCTTTGAGATGCATCATTTACTTTATATTTCAAATACATGATTCTAGTTTCATACTGAAATACAGTCTCCATCCGTAGCTCTTATTGATGACAAATGTCCATCCATGTTTTTGGATTACTGCTTTCCAATGCCTACAGGATTTTCTTGGGCTTAAAAATAACCTGGAGAATTTGCTAATGTGAACTATGTCAGTGTCTTGTGAAGCTGGGTTCCTTCCTCAGCTAACTGTCAATGAGAGAGAAACACTGCTCAACCAATTTATCAGACTGAATGAAATTTAAACCACAGCTCCCATGTAAAAACCCTGAATAAATGCTCTTTATTACATACCTGACTACTTAATGTAATCAAGCTCAGTTTTGAAATAACCTATTTCTCCATTTTATTGCGGGGCATATCACACTAAGGGCTTCCGTGGTGGCTCAGACGGTAAAGAATCTCCCTGCAATACAGGAGACCGGGGTTCAATCCCTGGGTCGGGAAGATACTCTAGAGAAGGGAATGGCCACCCACTCCAGTATTCTTGTCTGGACGATTTCACGGGCACAAGAAGCTGGTGGGCTACAGTCCATGGGGTCACAAAGAGTGGGACGCAGCTGAATGACTAACTTCCTTACATCCCACTGACCGTTCGCCACTTTGTCCACTTTTAAGCCAGCGGTTCTCAAATCTATCAACATAAGCTGAATATCTTTAAAAAGAGTTACTGCAGTTTTATCTCTATCTCTGAACTAAACTTTGCCTAAACACTCAAATCAGGAGAAATGGGTTTTTGGAGATCATGGTATTTCTGAACTGAACCGCATGCACATTTTATCCCAAAGGAATGAAAATGTCATCTGAAACTGACATTTTTCAATCAACCACATTGTTCAGTCCAGATTTTTCTGTTGTCCACCCAGATGGGGATAGCGGGTTCTGCTCAGCTGTGTGTATTTGTTGGAACATGTGTAAGTGTGAGTGAGACAGAGAGAGAGGGTGCTCACAGGAAAACATTCTTCAATTCACACGGAAGAAACAATAGTCGGAAACTCTCATATACACAATAACTGGTGTAGTAGCCAACCAATGTCCTTCAAGTGCACTTTTCCCAGGCATTTTACCAGCAAAGGCTGAGAATCCTAAACTCTGCACCAAATACATATGCACAAGTGTCAGAGCTCCTCCCTGGGAACGTGTCCCTGGATTCTACGCACTGTCACTAAGGAGACACCAGATGGTTTATTTGATTAATGTCTCACTGTCCATCTGTATAGGTCATCACAGTATAATAACAAGTTCCACATAATAGGCTTCACTTCATCTTAATAAAACTCCCCAGTCCTTCTATAAACGTGACCATCTATTTCAGGGGAAATTACCTATTCATCCACGCATTTATATATTCATGAAAGCATGTGTCCATTTCATCATGACAAAATTCACGTGCCCCTTCTTTGGTTAGTCCATTTATTTGCTTATATTACTTTGCCTTGTCTATGATTAACATAGCTGGAAATTTGGATTATTTGGACTAACACCACTGAAGCGTTAATGTACATATGAGTAACCTGGGGAGCTTTATTTGTTAAAAGTGTTTTCATGTTTTTTTACTGAATTTGTTACCATGTTGTTTCTGTTTCTTGGTTTGGTTTTCCATCCGTGAGGCATGTGGGATGCCAGCTCCCCGACCAGGGACTGGACCTGCACCCCCTGCATTTGAAGGCAAAGTCTTAACCACTGGGTCACCAGGGAAGTCCCCACCTGGCAGACTGTACCTGAAGATGATGCTCCAATAGTTCCAGATGGGACCCGGATTTGGCATTTCTAACAAGTAGATGCTCCAGGGTAATTGGTCCACGAGCTCACTCTGAGTAGCAAGACCAAGGTGGCCTTCTCTCTACTTGAGGAGGCTTGGTTAAGGAGATTTGACATGTATTGGACTCTGAGTAATCAAGGAGCTTCCCAGACTCATTTATGTCTGAGGTCCTGGACCTGGGGATGGCTTACTACACTTAACAGGGGGCATGCGCCCTTTCTTGCCTAAAGGTGCCACACCTACCCCAACTCATCTCCAGGATGCGCTCTTCTCTTTAGTCCTCAGTCGTGTCCAGCAGTTTGCAACTACATGGGCTACAGCCCACCAGGCTCCTCCATCCATGGGATTCTCCAGGCAAGAATACTGGAGTGGGTTGCCATTTCCTTCTCCAGGGGATCTTCCTGACCCAGGGATCAAACCCGTGTCTCTTGCGCTGGCGGGCAGATTCTATAACACCGAGCCAGCCTCAAATCTAACCTGCCACCTGTTTGTCTAACACAGACACACCTGTTCATGTACGCGTGCTCTGACGCTGCGTTCATACCACAGTGGCAGAGATGAGTTGTTGCTACAGTGATCATATGGTCTGGAAAGCTGAGAATATTTACTCTCCGGCCTCTACAGGAAAAGGCTGCTGCCCAGGTGAAGATGATGGCAAAAATCTAGATGCAACGCCCTCCTTCACAAGAGTCCCTGTGATCAGGTACAATTATTGCCTAGTTTTGTGATCTGTTTATTACTAATGATATATGCACCTGTGCATACATGGAGAGAGATGTACATTCATTCCTAGTGAGTAAGAATCTTACGGATCTTGTTGTATAAACAACAGATTTACTTTCAAGGAATCATCCAACAACCATGAAAGACGGATGTTGGGGGCATAGAGAAGGAAGTCCTTTTATGATGAAAGAGTAAATGAGTTATCATGATAACTGAGAGAATGTGCATGGTTGTTCAGTTGCTAAGTCGCATCTTTGCGACCCCGTGGACTCCCGTGGACCCCGTCAGGCTCCCCTCTCCTTCACTGTCTCCAGGAGTTTGCTCAAACTCATGTCCATCGAGTCAGCGATGCTACCTAGCCATCTCATCCTCTGTCACGTCGGGGTGCAGACATTAAGTACTTGAAGAACAGATGCAGCATATGTAGAGCGTAAGCCTTGGGATAAAATCTAAGTTTAATAAATCTGACAGGAAGTGAGGCAGAACTATTCTGCCTGCTCTCTTACCAACTCTCCCTCCCCTCTCCCACCTTTCCAACACCTAAAAAAAGTAATGTTGACTCATGTTTTTAAGGTGTCTGGGAACAAATACAGGAAGTAATAACCACGAACAGGAGAACAAGAAACATAACCGAGGTGCATTTAACCTGATGGGAATGCGAGCGAGGATTGTGTCCTTTTCTGTTATGTGATTGTTTGTGTCCTTCAGAACATCCTGAAAACAAAACCAGGGAAAACCCATGCCAAAGAAGGCAGGGGATCCCCTGGGCTAAGGAAAAATAAATAAATAAATAAATAACAGCACTGCTTTGCAGAGTTTGAGAAATAAAGCATGACCAAGAAAAGAGGAGCAAAGGTGGATCAAGAATTAAGAACTTCAGGGCTTTCCTGGAGGTTTGATGGCAAAGCGTCCACCTGCCAAGGAGGGAGACGGGTTCTATTCCTGGTCCAGGAAGATCCCCCATGCCTGAGCGACTAACATTTTCACTTCTTAAATCTTGGCCAAAGTGATAAACTCCCTCCATCTGGGGTTCAGCTCTGCGCAATTTCAAAAAATACAAAATACAGTAAAAAATACACACAAAGTCTCAGAAAACAAACGCACAAAAAACCCCACAAAATCTCAGAATACCAGCTGCATAGAATCAGCCTCTCAAGGGACTGAATGAGGCTACTTGGCGTCTACCCTCCCACAGTCCACCTGATTGTGACCAGTCCCTGCAAGCCCACAAGCCTCTGAATCCCAGCTCGCTGGCTGATGCCACGAGATGAATGTTCTCCCTGGTTTTGTTGAAACTGCCTGGATCACCGTAGACTCTAGAGCAGTGCCTCCATCTCACATGTGCCTGCCACTTCCTCCAAGTAGCTGGACTCTTCCTTGTGCTTCTAAATGAAGCATCCCTTCTGCAAACTACACAGTTATCAAGGAGATCTTCACCTCAAGTGATCTTTCTCCTCCAGGTTCCTGGTGCAATTTATTACATCCTAAGTTCACCTCTTTGGCTATGAAGATCAGCCCAGTTCAGTCTTGGTTCTACCATTGTCTCAAAACCCCCATAAATAACCTCTTCTCTCACCTCCATAAAGGGCAACCCTTATCAGATTCTCTTTGCTCCTACTTGGCCAGTGAAACCACCTCGTCATTCTGACAGCTTGTTTTGTGTTCCTAGAATCCCCTAATTTATAAATCAGGTGGCATTACAGATTGAAAGACATGGGAAATTATTATTATTATTATTTTTTTTAGAAATTAAGGCTAAGAATCTTCATTGATGTAGATTCTTGTGGGCTGTCGTTGTCAGTCGCTAGGTCACAAAGGGTCAGACATGACTCAGCATGTGAACAGTAATAACCCAAGATGATATTTATCAGTGAAGATTCTTCATTACAAGCCACAGAATCTGACTATGGCTAACTTAAGAAGAAAGGGGATGGACTATAGGAATACAGGGTATCTCACCACCTGGAAAATCTGGTACATAAACAGTTCATAATCACTATAAGGAAGAAAAATGAGTGTTACTCAGGGTGGAAAGAAGCAGAGGCAAAATGGCCCTGAAAGAGCGCCCTCCTTAGGTGACTCCCAGGGACCACGCTGAGGAGCAGCCCCAGAGCCCAGCTCCAGCGCCCCGAACGCCCCTGGCGCCGCCCCGCTCCCCGCGTCTCCAGCAGTTCTAGCCGCCTCCGCTCACAGGGCCACCGAAACGATGCTTCATGATCCCTGTAAAACTGAAACAGTCCCCTGAGATGCACAGTCTAGGGTCGGTCCATCCAAACTGGACTCTGTTCTAGCTGACACGGATGGGAGACGGTGCTTCCCGGGTGAAAGTCAGGGTCCTGTCTTTTACCCAGATTCAGATAACAGAGCATCACTGACTTGATGGACTTGAGTTTGAGCAAACTCGGGGAGTTGGTGAAGGACAGGGAAGCCTGGCGTGATGCAGTGCATGGGGCTGCAGAGAGGTGGACATGCCTGAGCCACTGAACGGCAATAACAAGATAACGGGGAATTCCTTAAAACAAACAGACAAGAGTGGTTTTTGGATGGGTAACATCACTCACTGTCCCCCCGCCACCACAAATAAATATCATACTTCAAGGTGTGGAAGACAAAGTATGACTCCCAGAGACACCACATCCTGATTCCCGGAATCCATGAGTATATTGACTATGTTACATTACACGGCAAAGGGAAATTAAAGTTGCTAATAGAATGAAGACTGCTAATCAGTTGACCTTAAAATAGGGAGATTATCCTGGATTCTCTGGGTCAGCAGGTCCTGCAATCACAAGGGTCCTTAAAAGTGGAAGAGGGAGGCAGAGGAGAAGGTCAGAATGATGCTATCAGAGAGGGACTTGACCGGTGGGCTTTGAAGATGCAAGAAGGTGCCCCTATGTCAAGCATGCAGGCAGCCTCTAGAAGCTGAAAAAGGCAAAGAAACCAAACCGACAGCTGGAAACACGGCTGCCTGATGCCTTGATTTTAGCCCAGAAGACCCACATCAGACTTCTGACTTACAGAGCTAGGATAATACATTCTGTGTCACTTGAAGCCACTATATTTGTGGTAATTTGTTATGGCAACAACAGAAAACTCATGCAAGAATCTTTGATTTTATGTTCTTTTGGAGCCAATTAAAATCTCTACCCCCAATGACATTTTGCCCCCAAACACCATTAACCTACATTTAATTAACAGGCGAGGACTTTGGCTATTTTGCTGCTGAGGATTTTTTCTTCTCATCATTATGGGAAGAGTTTCCATTTTTAATATCCCCTCAAAAATATGTTCCTTAAAATAACGTTTCATGATTTAATGTATAGAAAGAGCTCAACTCCTTCCGAACACAAAGAAAAAAGATTCAGACAGCAGTGATACTGATTGGCAGTCAAAAGATTATTCCAGGCCTTCCCCGGTGGTTCGGAAGCTAAGACTCTGAGCTCCTAATGCAGGTGGCCAGGGTTTATCCCTGCTCAGGGAGCCAGATCCCAGAAGCTGCCCCTGACGGTTCTGCCGGCCAAACTGAAAGAGCACACACACTGCAAGAAGGATCAGAGGTCCCGCGTGCTGCAAGCAAGACTCTGTGCCGCCAAGCGAACAAATAAGCGTTTTAAAAAAGAGTATCCCAAACACTCATTGCTGATACGCCCGTTCAGTTCTCACGTGGCATGCTTTTAAGAGAGTTGTGCACTGACGTATATGCACCATCTTTGTCAGATGCTAGCGAGTGGGGAGCGTCTGCACACAGGGAGCCCAGGGTTGGCAAGAGGGTGAGGCCCGGAGCTCTGCTGGTGGAAAGGCACGCGTGTGCAGCCCCTCTGGAACGGAGCACAGAGGGTCCTCGAGAAGTTAAAAGCAGAACCCCCTTATGATCCGGCAATTCCACTCCTAGGTATATGTCCAAAGGAAACAAGATCATCATCTTGAAGAGACAGCTGTAGCTCCATGTTAGTTATAGCATTCTTCAAAGTAGCCAAGGTATGGAAAATGGAAAAACCTAACTGTCTCTCCATCAACAGATGAATGGATAAAGAAAATGTCACACACACACACACACACACACACACACACACACTCACTGGTATATTATTTGGCTTTAAAATAGAAGGAAATCCTGTCATTTGCAGCGACATGGATGAACCTGGAGGGCATTATGCTCAGTGAAATAAATCAGGAAGACAAACACAGCATGGTACTACTTATAGTAGAATCTTAAAAAAAAAAAAAAATAGTCACACATAGAAGCAGAGTAGAAAACTTGTTTCCAGGGGCTAAGTGTGGGGGAAATAGGGAGAAATAGGTAAAAGACACGAACTTTCAGTTGCAACATAACTAGGGTCTCATGAGGAGAGCATCTCAAGTATCAGGTGGTGACCATAGCTGATAACACTGCATCATATAATTGAAAGTTGCTGAAAGAGCAGCACTTAAAAGTTCTCACAAAAAAAGTAAATAAGGTAAAAAAGAAAAAATGAAGAAATTTAGTGAGATGGTTTAAGATCAAGAATGGGTTTTTCTTTCCACTAATTTTTCATTACTGTTTCTTCTGAGGAGCAAACATTCTGTTCTTTTATTTATGGAAAAGGATCCTTGGATTTGAAATGTTGAGGCCTGACTTCAAGACCAATTTTGTGTGATGACGAGTTTTCTCTCTAGCTGTTCAGTATCTGTGAAAATGTGAGCAGGCCTCGTCGTTTCCTGACTTTTCACTTCGTTCCTGGGTTTATATGACTGTGTCCACCTCACTTCTGAAGGCGTGAGAGAACTGCCATCAGAGTTTCTGTTGAAAAGCTTCCTTCCTTTTTCTTCTTACCCCCAAGAAAGACAAGATTTGTGTGTAAAAAGTAGCTAGTGCCTGAGGTCCAGGTGAGAAACACAGAGGAACAATTACAGGAGGTTCACAGTTCTCTTCCTTCTAAACTCTGTTGTGACATCGTTTTTCTTCTCTTTCCCATTAACTGAATTCAGAACAATCAAGAGTCACTGCGTCTCTCTTCATGGAGAGAAACAGCCAATACAGATGCTTAACCCCATCCCTGGAACTCCTGAGTTAACTGGTTACAACCTAGACATCAATTTTTAAGGTTTCCCATGTGATTCTAATCTGCATCCAGGGTTGAGAACCCCACCTTGAGAAATGGTTGCTAAGCCTGGATGGACCATCAGAAATATTACCTGGAGAGAAAGATACAGGTACAGAGAGAAAAGACAGATTCTTAGATGCGCTTGTAGTATCTACTGGTTCAGAATTTTTGAGGTTGATGTCAGACATGTTTAAAGGATCTACAAGGAGATGTGATGATGTACTATATTTGAAAACCACTGTTCTAAAGGAGATGAAGGGCTTCCTTGGTGTCTCACTGGTAAAGAATCCACCTGCCTATGCAGGAGACATGCGTTTGATTCCTGGTCTGGGAAGATCCCATATAACTCAGAGCAACTAAACCCATGTACAAGCACTGAGGCTGTGCTCCAGAACTCAGGAGCCACGACTACTGAGCCTACATGCCTCAGAAGCTATGCTCTGCAACAAGAGAGGCCACCGCAATGAAAAGCCCTCACACGGCAACTCGAGGACAGTCCCCGCTGGCCACAACTAGAGAGAGCCCCAAGCAGCAATGAAGAGCCAGCACAGCCAAGAAATAAAATGAGATAAATAAATAAAGGAAATGGAGTCTGTACCATTCTGCTTTGCCCTTTCTATATATCTCGGCATTAAACAATAATTTGTTTCAAGCCTTGGTGGATAAAATTAACACAAGTCAGGGAGGTTGGCTTAAGACTGTTAAAATCTCAAGTTTCTCTTACCTGAGTTTTGAAGGAACATCAGGTGCTTACTCGGGAAGACTAAACTATTTCCATGAAAGCAAAGGACAAGGGTGAACCCATCTTTATTTTGAAGTCACATTCGGGAGGATTATAAGACACTATTGAGGACTACATGTGGGCAGAAAAGAGGATTAGAAGGATTGCCTGGTTCTATCTGCCAGGAGAAGGTTGAAGGCAAAAATTATCTTGCTGTGTAAACTGTCTTAAAACATACTGGTATTTCACTCTATTAGTAACAAACTTGGTATGGTGGCTGCCTCTCATATTGTAAAAAAAAAAAAAAATCAGTCATAGGACTTTATTCCATTTGCAAAATGATATGATAGAAAAAGGAGAAAGCAAGTGACTTTCCATTCATTGTTCTTTGCTTTTCCGCGACTTCCCTGCACTCATACAAACTGTGTAACTATCAAGCAGAGGGCAAAGCAACTTAGAATAAGCACTGCTTTTGCATTTAATACCAAGAACCAGGTCTTACTCATTTGTGAATGCCAAGTATCTAGAAAAGTGCCTGTAACATAGTGGGCATGCTAAAAGATTACTGAATGAATGAATATGGGCTGGAAGAATTCCACGTAAACGACAAGACGCATTTTCGGCATGCCAGAATTCCAGAAGCACTTAGGGACTGTGTCGTGAGTGCTCCTCAGTTCAGAAGGACAGATTTCCAAAGGAGTTTCAGACACGCATTCCTGCGATCTAAAATCAGACCATCTAGATATAGCGAGACAGTCTTCCTTGCTTGTATTCCCTGGAGATCCCATTTAAATAATCTCCATTGTCTCCTCCCTGTATCTTCAGAGAGAAAGATCAACTCAAGACTTAGTGTGAAGAATTTGGCGGAGCAGTTGATGGACTAACGCAGAGTTTTGAAGTCTTTTTTTTTATTAGATTTTCTAAAAGTGGGGAGTTCAAGCTCTCTTCCCCTCAGGCTGGAATAGCAGCTCATCCCTCTCTGGGTCTTGAATGGTAATGAAGAAACTGGCCTACTTTCAGGCTCTCAGTGCCCTGGTTATTTATGGCCATCCATAAACCCATTCCTCTCCCACTTCCCTGGACACCAATCACGAGGCTCAGATGCCAGGCTGGGAAGCGTAATGTATTTTTCCAGGGGCAGCTGGCTTCTTGGCCAGCCCTTCTGGCAGTGGTGTGGTCCCCTTTGAAGTCGTCTGCTGCTCTGACTTGTGTTTTTAAGATGCGTGATGAGCTGCTTGGGCTGCTGGGCTGTGGTACACGCTATTTTCCTTTTGACTCACCTTTTAAATTACAAGGAATTTATATCCACTTAAACCACATGGAAAAGAAGCTACTGAGTACAACTTCCAAAATAAGAAAAAAGCCCATATAAGGAACGTCCACCCGGTTACACCTTCATGCTGGAAGTGACATGGCAACACCCACTCTAATCCCTCCCCAGTGCAGGAGTCCCTTCATCATGAGTCTGAGCAGAAATTGGTCAACATCTGCTTGACAGCTTTGGGTGACAAGGTGATTGCTCGCCTGCCAAGTTGCTTCGCAATCCTATGGACTGTATCCCGCCAGGCTCCTCTGTCCATGGGATTCTCCAGGCAAAAATACTAGAGCGGGTTGCCAAGCCCTTCTCAGACAGGCTGATTAATACTTCTTAAACCAAGCCACTTTATCATTGGATGGCTCTGTTGTTCGAAAGTCCTTCTTAATACCGAGAGAAGATCTGCCTTCCCAGAGATTTTTATCCCAGTCACAGGCCTGCCCCTGGAACAGCAGGGAATTAAGGGGCCAGGAGGGAAAGATGGGCAGGAAGGGACAGTTAGTGAGTTGGGGTCAACATGTATACACTATTATACTTTAAATGGAGAACCATAAACGACCCACTCGACAGCGTGGGGGACTCTGCTGCATGTGGCGTGGCAGCCTGGATGGGAGGGGCGTTTGGGGGAGAATGGATACAGGAGTCTGCATGGCCAGTCCCTTCGCCGTTCACCTGAAACTCCCACCACGTTGTTAATGGGCTATGCTCCAATATAAAATAAAACATTATAAAAAAATAAGGCTGGAGATTTGTATTAGGGCAATAAGGCTAAACTGCAGCCCTCCTCCGCAAACGTGCTGCTGTGAATCTCTGCACCTTCTGCAGCCCTGTCCTCCACGCCCCCGTGCTCCGGGCTGGCCCTGTGCCCTCAGTCCCTGCCTTGATCTTTAACGTTGACCTTCAGTTTTGGCTTTCCTATCTCGCTAAAATAATTTTCCTTCTTTAGAAATTAAACATAAAAGCAATAGCAGAGAGAGCTATAGCTGTATACAACGCTATTTTTTACATATAGGGGCATATGTATACATACAGCTGATTCATTTTGTTGTACAACAAGAGCTAAAACAACACTATACGGCAACTATACCCCAATTAAAAAAAAAAAAAAAACTCCTCCATTTTCGATGTTAATATCTTCAATTGTGTCAACCATTCCAAGCCTCTCATCAGAAAAGTCTGTCAGTCTACATCTTAAAAGAAGTCGTTTTCCTTGGGAATAATCCATGGAGTTCACTACAGCTCATTACTGGAACATGACAATTCTATCAATGTAGACCCTTATCTTATCAATTAGGCTTTTTAAACAGCTTACCACACCGTTAGTTAGTTAGTTAGTTAGTTCAGACACTCAGTCGTGTCCGACTCTTTGTGACCCCATGAATCGCAGCACGCCAGGCCTCCTGTCCATCACCAACACCCGGAGTTTACTCAAACTCATGCCCATCGAGTCGGTGATGCCATCCAGCCATCTCATCCTCTGTCGTCCCTTCTCCTCCTGCCCCCAATCCCTCCCAGCATCAGGGTCTTTTCCAATGAGTCAGCTCTTCAAATGAGGTGGCCAAAGTACTGGAGTTTCACCTTCAGCATCAGTCCTTCCAATGAACACCCAGGACTGATCTCCTTTAGGATGGACTGGTTGGATCTCCTTGCAGCCCAAGGGCCTCTTAAGATTCTTCTCCAACACCACAGTTCAAAAGAATCAATTCTTCGGCGCTCAGCTTTCTTCACAGTCCAACTCTCACATCCACACATGACCACTGGAAAAACTATAGCCTTGACTAGACGGACCTTTGTTGGCAAAGTAATGTCTCTGCTTTTTAGTATGCTATCTAGGTTGGTCATATCTTTCCTTCCAAGGAGTAAGCGTCTTTTAATTGCATGGCTGCAGTCACCATCTGCAGTGATTTTGGGGACCAAAAAAATGAAGTCTGACACTGTTTCCATTGTCTCCCCATCTGTTTCCCATGAAGTGATGGGACCAGATGCCATGATCTTAGTTTTCTGAATGTAAAGCTTTAAGCCAGCTTTTTCACTCTCCTCTTTCACTTTCATCAAGAGGCTTTTCAGTTCCTCTTCACTTTCTGCCATAAGGGTGGTATCATCTGCATATCTGAGATTATTGATATTTCTCCCAGCAATCTTGATTCCAGCTTGTGCTTCCTCCAGCCCAGCGTTTCTCATGATGTACTCTGCATAGAAGTTAAATAAGCAGGGTGACAATATAAACTTTGACGTACTCCTTTTCCTATTTGGAACCAGTCTGTTGTTCCATGTCCAGTTCTAACTGTTGCTTCCTGACCTGCATACAGGTTTCTCAAGAGGCAGGTCAGGTGATCTGGTATTCCCATCTCCTTCAGAATTTTCCACAGTTTATTGTGATTCACACAGTCGAAGGCTTTCGCGTAGTCAATAAAGCAGAAATAGATGTTTTTCTGGAACTCTCTTGCTTTTTCGATGATCCAGTGGATATTAGCAATTTGATCTCTGGTTCCTCAGCCTTTTCTAAAACCAGCTTGAACATCTGGAAGTTCTCGGTTCATGTATTGCTGAAGCCTGGCTTGGAGAATTTTGAGCATTACTTCACTAGCATGTGAGAAGAGTACAATTGTGCGGTAGTTTGAGCATTCTTTGGGATTGCCTTTCTTAGGGATTGGAATGAAAACTGACCTTTTCCAGTCCTGTGGCCATTGCTGAGTTTTCCAAATTTGCTGGCCTACTGAGTGCAGCACATTCACAGCATCATCTTTCAGGATTTGAAATAGCTCAACTGGAATTCCATCGTATCCACTAGCTTTTTTCGTAGTGATGCTTTCTAAGGCCCACTTCTCATTCCAGGATGCCTGGCTCTAGGTGAGTGATCACACCATTGTGATTATCTGGGTTGTGAAGATCTTTTTTGTACAGTTCTGTGTATTCTTGCCACCTCTTCTTAATATCTTCTGCTTCTCTTAGGTCCATACCATTTCAGTCCTTTATCAAACCCATCTTTGCCTGAAATGTTCCCTTGATATCTCTAATTTTCTTGAAGAGATCTCTAGTCTTTCCCATTCTGTTGTTTTCCTCTATTTCTTTGCATTGATCACTGAGGAAGGCTTTCTTATCTCTCCTGGCTATTCTTTGCCAAGAGAACGCACCACACTGTTGGCTCCAAGTTAATCAGGAGGCTTGTTAATCAGTATACATATTCCTGATGTCTTTCAGTGCCCTCAGGACAGGCATTATTATGTGTGTGTATGGCAGAGTTCCCTTTCTGTCCACCTGAGATGATCACACATTGTTAATAAGCCATGCTCCCATACAAAATAAAAAGCTTTTCAAAAATGACCGAAAGGTGGGAAATTCTATTGTCTGCTTCTTGAACTTACAGCTCGATGCTAACTTAGCTCTGACGCTTTCTCCATCATCTTAGATATGCTGTCTGACATCTCAGCACTTTAGTTCGCTTATGGATAAGCTGGGAAAGTATTTGCAAAACTTACATCATGAGTCGCAGTGAGAATTGAATGCACTTAGATTAAAAGCACTTAGGAAAGCACTTAAAACGATGCCAGGCAGATACCAAGCCCAATGTGACTGGTGTTATGACTCTCAGCGTTATTATTTGATGCATAGGAAATTATTTCAATCGAATCTGACCACCCATGACATCCTCCTTTCAAATTCATCTCTGTATCTTCCATTTTCTTCATTTTTTCCTTTGCTAAACGTCCCCAAAATAACATCCAGCTTCTGGTACTCCTGTCTCCCTCTGTCCTATGTGATGTTGGCACCGACTCCTTCCAACAGTGGGCATTTTCCTACTTTGTTCTTATTCTAGTCAATGCATTTAAGGTCCTATTACTCTCCTGAAGAACCTTTTTGGATCTTTTTGAACTTTTCTCTAACTGGATTTCACCTCTACCCTTTTAAACGCCTCGTTTCTCGTGCATGGGATCAGTCTGTGCTTGGCATACTTTCTGAAAAGTTATTTAGCGTTTATCTAGCTGCTGTGATGACTAATCCTTCTGCCCCTAATTCTTTCTCATTGGAATTATTTGTGACTTCAAAATCAGGATTATGTCTTTTTTTTTTTTTTTTAAGAACCTGACATGGGATCGTACTTATTTTTCCTCTATGAATAGTTTGAAATCTGCTTTCCCAAAGCCAAGGTCACATTCAAATCTGCCCAGAAAATAGAATTATAATGATTATAGGAAAAGCAGATGTCTGAGAAAAAAAAATCTTTTAAAGTTTCAGGGACCTACTCATTTGCCCAGTAAGCGGGTAAGGGAGAACTATGCCTCCTGGTTTAATACTTTGGGCATGTAAAAGTGAGAAGATAAGTGTTCATCTATGGACCTAACTGGGCTTCCCAGGTGGCTCAGTGGTAAAGGGTCTGCCTGCCAGTGCAGGAGATGTGGGTTCATTCTCTGGGTTGGGAAGATCCGCTGGAGGAGGAAATGGCGACGCACTCTAGTATTGTAGTTTGGGAAATCCCATGGACAGAGGAGCCTGGTGGGCTATAGCCCATTGGGTCACAAGAGTTGGACATGACTTAGGGACTAAACAGCAACACTGACCTAATTGGCTTCTAAAAGAATCTTGAATGCCTGAGACCCTATTTGTTCTACAAACTCCTTCAGCAACCCTAGTTAGGAGGTCTGCTGCAATAGGAATGCAGGGTTCTCTCTATTCAGCCATGTTCTGCAAAGAATTTTCATTATTTGTTGAGTCCTGATGGTACTAAACCCTTTATATCAATAACGCATTCAACCCACTTTACAGGTGAGACTGGTTTCAAATGCACATGGCGGGTAAGTCTGGAGTTCTGGGATATGAACTCATGACTGCTTAATCCAACATCTGAGCTCTTCACATGCATGTGTCCTATAAAATGCTCACCATAGGCTCCCTTTCAAAATAAAATTATTTCTGGAATTGATGGAAAGGAATTTGCACATCCTATGATGTCAAATTTTCGATTGATGTTTCTGACACCGAGTTTGAATTTTCCAGCATGGCTCAGTGAAATTGTGATCACTGTTTGCAACATTCCCCATGGAATACATTCGTATACACAAAATGCAATCTCTCCAGTCCACCACCACCACTTACAATTTTTAATATTTCCATTCATATCTCTGGATTTCCTGATTTTGGAATCATGTTTGGTTGTTGGTTTTTCCTTGAATATCTTTGGAGTCAACTGATTTTATCTGGGCACATCATTTACTTTATCCTTCTGACTGCAAAGGGAATCATGTAGCTGTTAACATCACAGAATGGCTATCTGTATGTTTTCATTTTCTAAGGGCTACACAACAAGTGCAAAGAACAAGACACGGTGTCATAAAACAAGCCACACACCTTTGAAAAATTGCGTGTGTGTTAGTCACTCAGCCATGTCTGACTCTTTGCGACCCCATGGGCTGCAGCCCGCCAGGCTCCTCTGTCTGTGGGATTCTCCAGGCAAGAACACTGGAGTGGGCTGCCACTCCATTCTCCAGGAGATCTTCCTGACCCAGGGATCAAACCCAGGTCTCCAGCACTGCAGACAGATGACTTTATCTGAGCCACCAGGGAAGTCCCTGTAATTTGAAAAATTACAATAATGAAAATTATTTGAAATATTCTTGCATTTTGGTTGTGGCCTATGTCAGCATATCCTCATGTCCAAGTATATGTAATCATTTTAAATTAATGTAAGGGGAAAAAAACTAGTCTTAACAAACTTTTCAAAACAAACACACACTTCTGTTCATTTTCTACCTTGGCCATTCAGAGCCAGAAAAGTAAATCTCACTAACATTGCTATTACTTGTTCAGTGTTGGATGTCTACTGTGATGTGGAAGTAACAAAGGTGTCCGCATCCTGGCGATAGACTTGCCCTTCTTATATAAAGAACAAAGGTTTGTTTTTCCTGTATCGAGACTTACTGTATTTACCACAGTATAATTGCAGAAACTCAAACCATCACTGTGTAGCAAACTTTACCCTAGCTGGGATATAGACGTACACGTGTGCCAAAGACAGAAAGAAACAGATGGGCCGAAAATGAATATAACACGGCCAGCTTTGACACAGCGACGGTATCCTTTGGACAGAACAAAGATGAATTTTTAACATTTCCATTCATATCTCTTGATTTCCTGACTTTGGAATCATGTTTTGTTTTGTTTTTTTCCCCCTGAGTACCTTCGGACTAAACTGATTTTATCTGGGCATGTTATTTGTTTGGGCTTCCCTGGCGGCTCAGATGGTAAAGAATCCGCCTGCAATGCAGGAGACCTGGGTTGGCTTCCTGGGTCGGGAAGATCCCCTGGAGAAGGAGATGGCAACCCACTCCTATTCTTGCCTGGAGAATCCCATGCACAGAGGAGCCTGGTGGGCTACAAAATCCATGGGATCGCAGAGAGGCGGACACGACCGAGAGACTGAATCTTTCACTTTCCCGCCTGCAAAGGGAAAATCACCAAACTCTCACAGAGTAGTCGTCTGCATGTTTTTACTTTCTTCATGATTTTCATTATCTATAATTCTACACATCCTGCAAACTGCTTTGTTAAAGACATTATCTGTTTGGCCATGTGGGATCTTAGAGGCGGTACCCAGGACTTTCACACAGAACACGCAGCCTCAGTTTCCCTCTGGGATCCTAGTTCCCCAACCAGGGATTGAACCTGCATCTCCTGCATTGGAAGGCTGATTCTCAAACACTGAACCCCCAAGGAAGACCCCTGAAACCTATTTTTAATGGAATGGTGTTCTCTCTGCTAGACAATTTATTCGAGTATTTCTAATTCCGCTTCCTCTGAATACTACAGACACTCACAAATAACTGATAACTTGCCCCATCCTTGGAATGCTCACAGGATTTATCACTTAAAGTGGGACACTTTTGAATATAAAAAGGGGCGCTATTAGTAACTAGATCAGGGCACAGGTTTCAACAGAGAGAGTCTTGGAAAATCAAGCACATTTCAGCTCGCCCTGCTCATTCCACATTTTCTTTTGCTTACAGTGCTTTTGCCAACATACAAGTAAAAGAATATCTCATCTTTTTTCTCATCTTTGCTCATATACATAGGCTGTGGTGTCTGACTGGGGGTGGAATGTCTTTTGATATGTTTATCATGAACCCATGTTATATATCCACAGAATATAAAAATAGATTAATGGCCACATATAAATACAATGCATAGGTAATTTTTTCCGAAACCTTAATTTAGCCAGTGGGCTGGAAAATGTTGGCATGCAGGGGGTTAAAAAAGACAGCTGATGCCTCATGGAAACTTTGTAAAACATTCTATTTATAAACAATTCTATTTGGATAGAGCATTTTCTATAATGCTATTGGCTTGTTTTATTTTTATATCTTAGAAAGTTTCCAGGAAAGGGTTTGGGCTCAGCAATAACTTTAAAAGTTTGTACTTATTTCTGCTTGTTGGGGTATGAACTCAGTTTTATCTAATTTATTTCATTGATCTAAAGCTTGAAGTGTGAAATTTCATAAGGGACTAACAAATTCATAATGAGGAATCCCTATGCTTTTCTTGAATTCACATATGTGTGTCATGGCTTTGACCAAGGTGTCTCACATCAAGAACATTTGAAATCTTTGAAATGTGATATCAGATATGCACCTATGATGGCTTTTAATTACACTTCACATAAGTATTATGTTTCTTAGTCTTTGTGAGAAAGTCAGATGTCAGAACAGAGTAATATGCAATGTGGTCTACAGGTTGGAGAAAGAATGCTGAAGTCTCAGAGACATGCTAAAGCTCTGATTTTCTTTTCAAAGTGGATAAACACTGTGGTCTGTAAGAAACAGATGTTATTAGCATTCCTTAAAAGGGCCTTTTAATGTTCAGCACCCTATGACCTGGGCTTCCCAGGTGGCGCTAGTGGTAAAGAACCCTCCTGTCAATGCAGGAGAAGTAAGAGATGTGGGTTTGATCCCTGGGTCGGGGAGATCCTCTGCAGCAGGAAGTGGCAACCTACTCCAGTGTCCTTTCCTGGAGAATCCCGTGGACAGAGGAGCCTGCCAGGCTACAGTCCACGGGGTCGCAAAGAGTCAGACGTGACTGAAGTGCTTTAGCAGCCTGTGGCTTGAAGGCCACCCCTACAGTATTACTACAATATTATCCAGTTCCTAAACAGACTCTAGATTGTAATTGAGTATAAAGGGAAGCCTGTGTTTTGTTGTTTCGAGGAACTGGGAGGGTAGAATCACCTGGCTTTTAATCAATGGGACCCCTCTTCATTTCTTTCCCTGATAAAGACCACCAGCAGAGTCTATTTTAAGTTTGGATCTGTGATCTTATTTTTCATCACACCTTGTATTTAAGATGTATATGACATGATCTTCATAATCTTGACCCAAACTGTTCTCATCTTGTTTCTCTGCTCTTTATATAACTAAATTCAGGGGTAAAATTGTTATTAATTTTAGCTGCTAAGTCGTGTCCGACTCTTTTGCAACCCTACGGACTGTAGCCCACCAGGCTCCTCTGCCCATGGAATTTTCCAGGCAAGAATACCAGAGTGGGTTGCCATTTTCTTCTCCAGGGGATCTTCCTGACCCAGGGATCAAACTTGCAGGTCCTGTATTGACAGACAAGTTCTTAATCTCTAAGCCACCAGGGAAGGACCATGGGGAATAGATACCAAAGCACTAAAAGAAAAACAAACAAACAAAACCTATATACAGTGACGTGGCTGGGGGGATTTTAAAACTTTTTGCATGTCTGTATTTGGTAATTTTTCACTCCTCCTGGGTTTATTCACAGAGAAAATTAAAAAGCTGCTTCCAGCCTTCTAGGTAATCAGTCAACATTTACTGTGAGATACTTCATCCAAAGTCTGATTTTCCATTCAGCGCTGCTCTTTGTCAAAGCTTCTAAAATTCAAATAAACGGCTCAAGACTGTTTTTTATTGTTTGTGTGTGTCACATGTTTGGAAGGAAATCCTCTGGCCCCACTTCTGACCCCTTTCCTGGAAAGTGTTAGATGTTAACAGGTTTTCTGTGATTCCTTTGACACAGGCTAGTTTATATCCTTCAGAAGAAGTAACACTTTGGCTATAGATTGTGTGCGTGTGCGTGCGTGTGCTCAGTCGTGTCCAACTCTTTGCGACCCCGTGGGCTGTAGTCCGCCAGGCTCCTCTGTCCCCGGAATTCTCCAGGCAAGAATACTGCAATGCGCTGCCATTTCCTCCTCCAGGGGATCTTCCAGACCCAGGGGTCGAATCCACATCTCTAGCACTGGCAGGTGGATTCACTGCTGAGTCCCCATGGTACTAGGTGACTTTTCTTGACACTCTTGTTCTTTATTTTGTATGACTGTGATTTTTCTCCCTTGAGAGTGGCAGTGTTAGAGAAACATTGCTCTTTTGGTGTTAGGTCAACTTCCCTTGGCTGATCCCAAGGGCTTAATTTACGGTTTACAGGAATTGAATGACAATTATTTGCCAGATAAGTAAAATACATAGAAAATGCATGTGTTACTTCTTGTCATTAAACATGGTTGATACCTTCCTCTACTCCTAGAATTTACCTTTATTCCTCAAAGACCATTTACTGTAAACAACTGAATTATGGTCTGAGGTTTTATTTCTGATGCAAGAAACATGATCTAAAAAAAAAAAAAAGAAAGAAAGAAACATGATCTGCCTTTGCCCAAGGCAAGCTGGAAGTTCCCTAAAGCCGCTGATAAGCAGACAATTGGCTGACTATCTCCAGTTCCTGACCTGGAAGGCAGATTTCCTGCGGTTATGGTTGATCAATGATCCCAGCAAGATTGAATCTACCTTCCCAAAATGGGAACAGGCTTAATAACATGGTTGACTGTCTTTTTTCCAGTTCTCTCTCTTCCATCTGTGCTCCTGGGGTTACCCAGCAAATAGAAAACCTTTGTCTTGGAAAGATTCTTGAAAAACTCTAACCTAAGACGCATTGGAGAAGGGAATGGCAAACCACATCAGTATTCTTGCCTTGAGAACCCCATGAACAGTATGAAAAGGCAAGAAGAGAGGACACTGAAAGATGAACTCCCCAATAGAGTAGGTGCCCAATATGCTACTGGAGATGAGTGGAGAAATAACTCCAGAAAGAATGAAGAGATAGAACCAAAGCAAAAACAACACCCAGCTGTGGATGTGACTGGTGATGGAAGCAAGGTCCGATGCTGTAAAGAGCAATATTGCACAGGAACCTGGAATGTTAGTGTTAGAAAACGCCGCGGGAGAAAGAAAAAGCCGCCTCTAAGGACCGGTGGTAAAGGCCTTTTTATTAAGCGTCGCTCTCGCTCTCGGGCAGAACTCCCGGGGGGCTGGTGAGTGAGGAGACAAAGGGAGTCTGCAAGGTATGAGGGGTGGGGAGGGGTTTTATAGTCCGGGCAGGGCGTCCAGGCCAGGTCTTTTCATATAAGGAAGAAAGCGCGGGCTACAGCGGTGGTCAGTGTCCGAGGGCTCTGTGTTGGTACCTGATTGGACCAGGCTGCAGGGGGCCAGCCCCTGAAAGTTTAGCCAGCCTCCGGAATTTGCCTTGTAGCACTTTCCCGGGGGCATGCCCCGACCTTTCAGTTAGGTCCATGAATCAAGGCAAATTGGAAGTGGTCAAACAGGAGATGACAAGAGTGAACATTGACATTCTAGGAATCAGCAAACTAAGATGGACTGGAATGGGTGAATTTGACTCAGATGACCATTATATCCACTACTGTGGGCAGGAATCCCTTAGAAGAAATGGAGTAGCCATCACAGTCAACAAAAGAGTCCGAAATGCAGTACTTGGATGCAATCTCAAAAATGACAGAATGATCTCTGTTTCCAAGGCAAACCATTCAATGTCACGGTAATCTAAGTCTATGCCCTGACCAGTAAACGCTGAAGAAGCTAAAGTTGAACAGTTCTATGAAGACCTACAAGACCTTTTAGAACTAACACCCAAAAAAGATGTCCTTTTCATGATAGAGGACTGGAATGCAAAAGTAGGAGGTCAAGAAACACCTGGAGTAACAGGCAGATTTGGCCTTGGAGTACGGAATGAAGCAGGGCAAAGGCTAATAGAGCTTTGCCAAGAGAACGCACTGGTCATAGCAAACACCCTCTTCCAACAACACAAGAGAAGACTCTACACATGGGCATCACCAGATGGTCAACACCAAAGTCAGATTGATTATATTCTTTGCAGCCAAAGATGGAGAAGCTCTATACAGTCAGCAAAAACAAGACGGGGAATTCACTGCAGCTCAGATCATGAACTCCTTATTGCCAAATTCAGACTTAAATTGAAGAAAGTAGGGAAAACCACTAGACCATTCATGTATGACCTAAACCAAGTCCCTTGCGATTATACAGTGGAAGTGAGAAATAGATTTAAGGAACTAGATCTCATAGACAGAGTGCCTGAAGAACTATGGATGGAAGTTTGTGACATTGTACAGGAGACAGGGATCAAGACCATCCCCAAGAAAAAGAAATGCGAAAAAGAAAAAAATGGCTGCCTGAGGAGGCCTTACAAATAGCTATGAAAAGAAGTGGAAAGCAAAAGAGAAAAGGAAAGATATACCAATTTGAATGCAGAGTTCCAAAGAATAGCAAGGAGAGATAAGAAAGCCATCCTCAGTGATCAGTGCAAAGAAATAGAGGAAAACAATAGAATGGGAAAGACTAAAGATCTCTTCAATAAAATTAGAGATACAAAGGAAACATTTCATGCAAAGATGGTCACAATAAAGGACAGAAATGGTATGGACCTAAAAGAAACAGAAGATATTAAGAAGAGGTGGCAAGAATACACAGAAGAACTATATAGAAAAGATCTTCATAACCCAGATAATCAGGATGGTGTGATCACTCACCTAGAGCCAGACATCCTGGAATGCAAAGTCAAGTGGGCCTTAGGAGGCATGACTAGGAACAAAGCTAGTGGAGGTGATGGAATTCCAGTTGAGCTATTTCAAATCCTGAAACATGATGCTGTGAAAGTGCTGCACTCAGTATGCCAGAAAATTTAGGAAAAGGTCAGTTTTCATTCCAATCCCAAAGAAAGGCAATGCCAAAGAATGCTCCAACTACTGAACAACTGCACTCATCTCACATGCTAGTAAACCTCAAAATTCTCCAAGCCAGGCTTCAACAATACATGAACTGTGAGCTTCCAGATGTTCAAGTTGGATTTAGAAAAGGCAGAGGAACCAGAGATCAAATTGCCAACATTCACTGGATCATCAAAAAAGCAAGAGAGCTCTGGAAAAACATCTATTTCTGCTTTATTGACTATGCCAAAGTCTTTGACTGTGTGAATCCCAACAAACTGTGGAAAATTCTTAAAGAGATGGGAATACCAGACCACCTGACCTGGCTCTTGAGAAACCTGTATGCAGGTCAGGAAGCAACAGTTAGAGCTGGACATGGACCAACAGACTGGTTCCAAATAGGAAAAGGAGTACGTCAAGGCTGTATATTGTCACCCTGCTTATTTAACTTATATACAGAGTACGTCATGAGAAACGCTGGGCTGCATGAAGCATAAACTGGAATCAAGATTGCCAGGAGAAATATCAATAACCTCAGATAAGCAGATGACACCTCCATTATGGCAGAAAGAAAAGAAGAACTAAAGAGCCTCTTGATGAAAGTGAAAGAGAAGAATGAAAAAGTTCGCTTAAAGCTCAACATTCAAAAAACTAAGATTATGGCATCTGGTCCCATCACTTCATGGGAAATAGATGGGGAAACAGTGGAAACAGTGACAGACTTTACTTTTGGGGGCTCCAAAATCACTGCAGATGGTGATTGAAGCCATGAAATTAAAAGACACTTACTCCTTGGAATGGAGAAGGCAATGGCAGCCCACTCCAGTCCTCTTGCCTGGAGAATCCCATGGAGGGAGGAGCCTGGTGGGCTGCAGTCCATGGGGTCGCAAAGAGTCCGACTTGACTGAGTGACTTCACTTTCACTTTTCACTTTCACGCATTGGAGAAGGAAATGGCAACCCAATCCAGTGTTCTTGCCTGGAGAATCCCGGGGATGGGGGAGCCCGGTGGGCTGCCATCTATGGGGTCGCACAGAGTCAGACACGACTGAAGCGACTTAGCAGCAGCAGCAGCACTCCTTGGAAGAAAAGTTATGACCAACCTAGACAGACATATTAAAAAGCAGAGACATTACTTTGCCAACAAAGATCCATCTAGTCAAAGCTATGGTATTTCCAGTGGTCATGTATGGATGTGAGAGCTGGGCCATAAAGAAAGCCGAGTGCCAAAGAATTGATGCTTTTGAACTGTGGTGTTGGAGAAGACTCTTGAGAGTCCCTTGGACTGCAAGGAGTTCCAACCAGTCTATCCTAAAGAAAATCAGTCTTGAATATTCATTGGAAGTATTGATGCTGAAGCTGAAACTCCAATACTTTGGCCACATGATGTGAAGAGCTGACTCATTTGAAAAGACCCTGATGCTGGGAAAGATTGAGGGCAGGAGAAGAAGGGGATGACAGAGGATGAGATGGTTGGATGGCATCACCGACTCAATGGATATGAGTTTGTGTAAACCCCGGGAGTTGTTGATGGACAAAGAGGCCTGGCATGCTGCAGTCCACTGGGTCTCAAAGAGTCAGACGTGACTGAGTGACTGAACTGAACTGAACAGAACTATTTTCATAGTGTTTAATCATGGCACCATGATACCTTGAATACTGACAGTTTCACATTACGGAAAATTTCCTTTTCTCTATGCTTTTCAGTATCATTTCACTTAATCCACATAAATATGTAGGATGAGAACTATGATTATCTCTATTTTATAGATGAGGGGGTTGAGGCTCCAAAATATTAAGTGACTCACCAAAGATCAGAGGGCTGTAATACTGTGTATATGCAATTTTTACCTGTACCTTAAAGAAGTTAATTCACCTAACAGGACATGTAATTTGTAAAATGAAGAATTGCCATTCAAACTTTGGGCTGGGTTTTTAAACTTCAGTTGAGCCCACTTACTGACTATTCACTATAATTTGCTGACAGATTTCTTTTCTAGACTTTTCAACTAGGTTTCAGAATCGGTTTCTTACAGCCACTTTAAAAGTGTTTTCACTTTAAACTACAAGGCTTTACTCAGTCAGGGACTGATTGCAGCCATGAAGTTAAAAGACGCCTACTCCTTGGAAGGAAAGTTATGACCAACCTAGACAGCACATTAAAAAGCAGAGACATTACTTTGCCAACAAAGATCCATGTAGTCAAGGCTATGGTTTTTCCAGTGGTCATGTATGGATGTGAGAGTTGGACTGTGAAGAAAGCTGAGCACCGAAAAATTGATGCTTTTGAACTGCGGTGTTGGAGAAGACTCTTGAGAGTCCCTTGGACTGCAAGGAGATCCAACCAGTCCATCCTAAAGGAGATAAGTCCTGGGTGTTCATTGGAAGGACTGATGCTGAAGCTGAAACTTCAGTACTTTGGCCCCCTGATGTGAAGAGTTGACTCATTGGAAACGACCCTGATGCTGGGAGGGATTGGGGGCAGGAGGAGAAAGGGACGACAGAGGATGAGATGGGTGGATGGCATCACCAACTCGATGGACATGAGTTTGAGTAAACTCTGGGAGTTGGTGATGGACAGGGAGGCCTGGTGTGCTCCGATTCATGGGGTCGCAAAGAGTCGAACACGACTGAGCCACTGAACTGAACTGAGCTGAATAGACAAGCAGCAGGTGTAAGTAAGAATATTTTGCTTAAATTGGTATTTTCCAGGATAAAGAATGGAAAAGAGGGATTAGTCCATTTTATAAAGTGCACCCTATTGTGATGGTGATGATTTAGTTGCTCAGTTGTGTCCGACTCTTGCGACCCCATGGACTGTCGCCCGCCAGACCCCTGTATCCATGGGAATCTCCAGTCTTGCAGGTGATGTTTATGTTACATTCAATGTTACAAGGAAATCTTCTAATGGAAATAGCCACCAGGTCACACATATGGCTTTCTCTTTTTCTGTGTTCTCTTTCACTGACAGCTTCAGTTCATTTAAAATAAGCCTGGGAAAGGTTAGTTGTTGTTGATGTTGTTATTTTTTATACTAAAAAAACTCCTATCAATCATAGTGTTAACCTTAGAGGTTAAAATGGAGTATTTTGAAATGATTTTTTTTCCCTAAGCAGGCAAAGGCCACTGGAGCCAGTAAGGCTCAAGTTTGCAAACAGTATAAATAAAATCCAACATTATCTCAATATCAAGGGTCCGTAAATCCTTCCTAGAGTCATACTAGCACATTTTCTTTATTCTTCCATTTTTTTCCCCCCTGTTTCCTCTTAAAATAATGTCTACAACTTGCCCCTGGTACTGACATAGAATTTTCTTTGTATGGAAAAAAAAAAAAAAAAATCAACGTGTATGTTTTCTCTATGTCTATGAGTTATTTCCTTATCATGCTTTCCCCCTTCTGACGTCTATAAGGACTCTTTAGATTTAAGTCTCACCATCCTTCCTCCTCTGATGGGTCACAGAAAAAGCAGAGAATTCCAGAAAAACATCTGCCTCATCGATTACACTAAAACCTTTGACTGTGTAGATCATAACAATCTGTGGAAAATTCTTTAAGAAATGGGAATGCCAGACCAGATTACCTGCCTCTTGCAAAGCCTTATGCAGGTCTAGAAGCAACAGTTACAACTGGACATGGAACAAAAGGTTCCAAATTGGGAAAGGAGTACAACCAGTCTATATATTGTCTCCCTGCTTATTCAACTTACATGCAGACTACATCATGCGAAATGCCAGGCTGGATGACTCATAAGCCAGAATCAAGATTGCTGGGAAGAATATGAATAACTCCAGATATGCAGATGACACCACACTTATGGCAGAAAGCAAAGAGGAATTAAGGAGCCTTTTGATGAAAGTGAAAGAGGAGAGTGAAAAAGTTGGCTTAAAACTCAACATTCAGAAAACTAAGATCATGTCATCCAGTCCCATCACTTCAAGGCAAATAGATGGGAAAACAATGGAAACAGTGAGAGACTTTATTTTCTTGGGTTCCAAAATCACTGCAGATGGTGACTGCAGCCATGAAATCAAGAGACGCTTACTCCTTGAAAGAAAAGCTATGACAAACCTAGATAGTGTATTAAAAAGCTATATTACTTTGCCTACAAATATCCATATAGTTAAAGTTATGGTTTTCCAGTAGTCATGTATGGATATGAGAGCTGGACCATGAAGAAGGCTGAGCACCAAAAATTGATGCTTTTGAACTGTGGTGCTAGAGAAGACTCCTGAGAGACCCTTGGACTGCAAGGAGATCCAAGCAGTCCATCCTAAAGGAAATCAACCCTGAACATTGATTGGAAGGACTGACGCTGAAGCTGAAGTTCCAAGACTTTGGCCCTGTGATGCAAAGAGCCAACTCACTGGAAAAGACTGATGCTGGGAAAGATTGAAAGGAGGAGAAGGGGACGGCAGAGGATGAGATGGCTGTATGGCATCACTGACTCAATGGACATGAGTCTGAGCAAACTCCAGGAGATCGTGAAGGACAGGGAAGCCTGTCGTGCTGTGGTCCATGGGGTCAGAAAGAGTCAGACACGACTGAACAACAACATCCTTCCTCCATTGTGATCTCATGTGTTACCTCAGACTCACCCAGGAAAGTGGCTAGAGAAAGAACCTGTTCTAGACGTTCAGTGATTTTTCTAAATTTTTTTTTCTTTTTCCATTTGTAAAGTCTTTGTTGAATTTGTTACACTATTGCTTCTTGTTTGTTCGTTTGTTTTCTGGCCTTAAGGCATGACTTAACTCCCTGACTAGGGATCAAACCTGCATCCCTTGTATTGGAAGGTGATGTCTTAACCAATGGACCACCAGGGAAGTCCTCAGACTTTCAGTGTTAACGTCAGTTTCCAAAGCTTTATTCAGACGCTGCCTTAGAAGTTAATGTGCTATTCTACATGGCTATATTTAAAATGGATAATAACAAGGGCCTGCTGTGGAACACAGGGGACTCTGCTCAGGGTTCTGGGCAGCCTGGACGGGAGGGGAGTTTGGGGGAGATGGACACACGTGTGTGTATGGCTGAGTCCCTTCATTGTCCACCTGAAACTACTACAACACTGTTAACCAGCTATTCCCCAATACCAAATAAAAAGTTCAAAATAAATAAAAGGCTCATTTAAAAGAGTTAATGTGATGTACTAAAACTCTAGAAATCTCACTTAGGTTATTTAATCCTTACAGTGTTAAAAACTCTCATCTCTAGGGGTCCAGAGGTATCTACCCAGGGATCAATTCCAGGTCTCTGCATCTCCTGCATTGCAGGTGGATTCTTTACCACTGAGCCACTGGGGAAGCTCATGAAACCAAGTATTTACTTATAAAAATTAGTTGCATTCATGGAGAAAAAATTCACATTTTATAAACTTGACATAAAATGTTACTAGTTATTTACTTGAGAGAAGAAAACCAAACCAAAAAGATCTCATTCTCATAATACCACTCACATAACAAATTATCAGATAGAACTATTAGTAGATAGATAAACACACCACTCAAAATGTTATAGACTTCATGATGCAAAGGTCAGTGGTGAGCAGGTGAATGACTGAGGTGAGCAGACAAGTAAGATTGCCCAAAACAAAAACAGAGAAAAATTTCTCCAGCCCTGCCAGTGGAATGGCACTAGTTTTAATATAGCACAAAGTCCTCCAAATCCTAAAAGATAATCCAAAATAAACAGAAAATAGTATCAGTGAGTCATTTTCATGAATTGGCTCTCTGGATTGTATGCTTTCCAGAAATGCCACGATCTCATTTATACTTTCACTCACCCATCACAGGATGAACAGGGTTTCCAACAAGCCTTTGCTTTAGAGATCCCGAATTTTTTAAATGAAGCTATTTGGGAGTTTAATATACAAGTTTTTTTTTTTTTTTTTTTTTTTACTAATAATACCCTAGAATGGACAGCATCCAAATTCTGATGGTTAGAGAACTGTATCTCAAATAATCATCTTATAACCTTTATATCCAGTTTGGCTCAATTCTAAGGGGAACAGGTCAGATGATATTAAGCAGATTAGATAGTACGTATCTATTCGCCCATCTTTCAATAACGTAGGAAAATGCTGAGAGAAGCTCATCTCTGTGAAGGTAGTAACCGAGTTCTTGTGACCTCTCTCCTTCCCTTGTCACTCCAGGGAACAATCTTCATTATCCCAAATCCTTCATCACCTTTCTCTGGATTCAACACCACCATTAAAACTCTGTTCTGAGCCTCCCAAGTTTTGAGTGGCTGTTTCATCTATAGCTACACAGATGTCTATTCATCTGTAGCGCAGCTGGATTTCCAAAGCACTGACCTTCCTTCTGATCTGCAGTCCTCTATGCCCCCCTATTCCATGCAACATCAGATGTCCTTGCATCTTTTTAAAGCCTATCCACAATCGGAACTCCCTCTTCTTCCTCTGATTTTGTACTGCCTGAGTGTTCTGGCCTTTTGTAAAGATCATTCTGTAAACCTCACCGAATGTCAGGTAATAATCAAGTGCATAGACGAGCAATCAGATTTCGCAGTCAGTACAACACCGTGATCAGAAAATGAGATGGGCATGTTTCATTGAAGGTCTGGATCTGCATCTTCCTAGCTGTGTGACCTCAAGCTACTTCTTCTCTCTAGAATTTAGCTTCTTCACAGTTAAAGCAAGGTTAACGGTAGTGACCATTTTCAAGATTAATGGTGAGAGAGAGAAAACCCATGCAAAGAATTTAGCGTAGTTCAGGCACATAATATACCCTTATTGTTTTTAGTAGTTATGTCGTGTTTAAAAGTCATAGAAATACTGTCACTGTTCAGTCGCTCAGTGATGTCTGATGTCCTTCACTATATCCCAGAGTTTGCTCAAACTCATGTCCATTGAGAAATACTGGGAAATGGTAACTTTATCTTCATCAGCAACTTCAACTTAAAATCTATTAAGCATCTCTATGTACTAATCATGTGTAATGTATAAAGAAAATATGTAGATTTGGCCCATGTGTTTGCAATAGTAGACATTTCCTGCAACTAAAGATAAATAATCCAAGATTCCTTTTCTGTGTCACATGTACCTAAAGCTGCTAAAAGTCAGAGCAATTTTGTTTTTGAATATTCAATCAATTCACTAATAAGATATTCATGAGCTGACCTTCTCAGGGATCGTGGAAATTCAACAAGCACAACTGGGAAAAGAAGAAGTTTGACATCTACAGCGTGTTTATGCTTGCTAATTTTCAGCAATATTTTTGAAGAACATTGTATCTACAGCGTCACTTTCAGTAACCAAATCCAACCTAGAGAGGTGTTTAGGTTTTTTAAATGAGAGGCAAAGCACTGCCAACTTGTAATGTTTGAGTTGGAAAAGGTTTGTTACTATTTGTTCTACGTTGGGTGAAACAGAAAGAATATCCTGCTAAGGAGCCTTGCTGTCCATTATTATGGATACAATTAGTAAGGCAGCATAAATACTATTGATATTTAAATGGCTATTTTAAAGTGTAATCAATAATCATTAATAGTAGTACCGATTCAGGCTTTCCTTTGCATCAGTAGTATATATTCTTGTTAATACTTCCCCAATAAAAACATATTCTCCAAAACGTATCTAGATATGCTATGGCCTAAAAGAAAAAACTAATGATAACATTTCTCCCAGTTAAATCAGAGTTGCTTTAATACTTTAGGTGGCAAACAATGGGAGTTGGCGCTGTTAAACTAGAACTAGTCTGCATTAAGACAAGAACTGACTCATTTGAAAAGACCCTGATGCTGGGAAGGATTGAAGGCAGGACAGAAGGGGATGACAGAGGACGAAATGGTTGGATGGTATCACCGACTCAACGGACATGAGTTTGAGTAAGCTCTGGGAGTTGGTGATGGACAGGGAGGCCTGGCGTGCTGCAGTCCATGGGGTTGGACATGACTGAGTGGCTGAACTGAACTGAACTGAGTCTGTGTTAAACAATGGAAAGAGCTTTCTGTTCTCTAGAATCACCTTGGAATTTCTGTTGTTCATGGAGACATTTATGCACATAAACATTTTCAAAGAACTGTGAAGTGATATTAGTCTATACATGGCCACTGCTTTCTGATCTGTCCTTACATCCAACCCAGCACCCATTCATTCATTCCTGTTGGCTGCCCCAGCCCTCCTTCGTGCCACGTGGACCAGCTGTGGAGGGTGGATTCAGTAGCTGGAGTGTGTGGGCTTAGTCACCTCGCAGCACACGGGATCGTAGTTCCCTGACCAGGGATTGAATCTGCATCCCCCGCATTGGAAGGTGGATTCTTAGCCACTGGACCGCCAGGGAAGTCTCTCTTCATCCTTTTAAAAGGTTCCATGCTTCTATAACTTGTTACCTGGGTCCACATCCATCTTTATGTAATGGGATCTTGGCTCTGCCATTGCATGCCAGTTTCTTATCCAGTTTACTTAAGGTATTTACTGAATTATAAGCCCCAACTATTAGCTGCCCATTTCTCAACACTATTGACATCAGGTTATTAAAATTTCTGGCAAGTGTCTCTATTTGCCAAGTTAATAATATGAAAACAGAATAATGACTGTCATCTTTAAGGTAGAAAAAATATAAGTCATCTCCCTTTGGTCACATATGAACTTCCGATCACCCCAATGTCCTTTCCCAAATATAACCAGTGCCTCCTGCTAATTGAGGGGGCCCTGAGTGATGACTGTGAGGTCACAGCCTGGTTGCTTCCTGTTTGTAAATACACAGATTGGACTCTAATTGGACTCAAGGGGAAATATTGCCCAGGGAGTGTGTTTGGAACCCATGGAGGTGCTTTGGCAATTCAAGGCTACGCAGAGAGAGAGGTTGGCACGGTTGTGTATGTGGTTAGTCTCTCTCTGTTTCCCTCCAAAGCTTTATAAAATAAATGAAACCCCAATAAAGAATACAGATGGCAGGGTGATTTCAATTACATGACTCAGGTATAAATGAGATGAATTACTAGGGCACCTGTTTCATTATGCCTGAGACAAAAACTCCCGAGTGCTATTAGAGTGCATTTGCTTTCATTGTCATCGAGTGAACACGATCGGTTTGGTACTGGCCTTTGTACAAAACTTTCCCCTGGTCTTGCTGCTTAATCATTTTGGTATATCACATTTCAAGGGACATTCGGCTACCATGCTGGAACCCTGACAACGGTCCCTAAGCAAAGATCAGAACATGTTCTCCAAACTCCTTTTTTCACTCTGCTAATTAAAGAGAATTATAATTACCTTCTGCTATCATGCATACAACCCACCAAAGTTGAGAGCATTAAACCTCTCCTGTAATTATATGGACTTCAAAGACCAACGCCTCTCTGGTAATAAGCGGTTTTGTAACTCCAAGATGCAAGCTCCAAAGGACAGAAAAGGAATGAATACATTTTGTTACATATCATGCTTTTAACTTACGGATAAAAAATAGAATGTTGCTGTAAATGGCCATCAAATTTCATTACGTAGATGCAATAAGGAATTCTTTAACAATTCCTGCCTGCCCACCACATACAAAGCATATCGCTTTGTCACATATCACAAATGATGCATAGTGGCACCAAAAACCACTCAAATATTAAAAGTCTCCCTAGAATACATTAAACCTCAATATATATCTGCTTCTCCAGATATCTAATACTGTTGAATTTTATAAGTAATTTGTCTGATGTATTTTGACGTCCCCAAAGCATTAGTAGCAAAATTACAAATTACGTCTCATTTATTTGGATCTTGCTAATTAAGAAATTATGAAAATTCAGAAAGGTGAGGTTAATATTTACCTTTGTACTCTATGTGGAGGGAACATTTTCCTTTTTTATATATATTTATTTATTATTTATTTAGTTTGGGGCTGTGTTGGGTCTCAGTTGTGGCACATGGGCTTGGTTGCTCTGTGGCATGTTGGATCTTAGTCCCCCAAGCAGGGCTGGAACCCACATCTTCCACATTGGAAGGCAAAGTCTTAAGCGCTAGGACACCAAGGAGTTCCAGGGGAACATTTTTCAATGGAAGTTAGGACACAGATGGCAGGGGGATATTTGATTTCTACCAAGAAGACCTCTTAGCTTTTAAAGTCTGTGTTAATAATACCTATTGACATGCCAGAAGGAACATTGTATTAACATTATCAAAGTATGCCTTTACTGTTTGAGCCATCCCTGGGTGGGGAAGCTCCCCTGGAGGAGAGCATGGCAGCCCACCCCAGTGATATTGCCTGGAGAATCCCATGGACAGAGAGGAGCCTGGCGGGTCACAGAGTTGGACATGACTGAGCAGATAAGCCCAGCAAAGTATGCCTAGCAGATAACACTTTCAGCAGTTACTCTCTCTATTTAATGTAGTAAAGTTAGAAATGACTGCATGTTTTTGCAATAACAGTATAAAAACACACAAAATTTAAAACATACCTGTGTCAGCAATTCAAGCAGGAGTTTTATTCCAGCTGTTAAATTAATTAGAAGTATACTTTAATTCTGTGCTTCTGCCTAATCTGTTTATCCAGGAAAATGTAAGGATTAGGAGCAAGGGTTCCAGACAAAATCAGATGGCATGGGTTCAAATTCAAGCTCTGACACTAGCTAGCAATCAAATACCAAGAATGTTACTTTGCCGGGACCTATCCTTCCAATCTGTTGAGATTATAGTACTACCTACTTACAGATGGTGTTACGAGACTCTGTCCTCACAATATATGAACAGCCTCAGAACAATGCCTGAAGCATAGTATATAAAGTGTTGCTACTGTTAATAACTACCAGTAGTAAGTACTAGGTTGGCCAGAGTCCGTTCTAGTTTTGTTTAACATCGTGGAGAGAAGAGAAATTGAGAGAGTAAGAGAAAAGGAAGAAAACAAGGAAGCGGCCTCACTCTGGATCATGATATTAGCAAAAGTCTCAGGGGAACACAGGCACACGTGCTGGTGCCAGCATTGACACATTTTGCTGGAATCAGTCTCCGTTTTCCATTTTATTTTGTTTTTAAAGAATATGTCCAGGTTTCCATAAGGTGTGTTAAATATTCAAGGATGGCAAATTAAAAGGATCGACTGAATTCTATGTTTAAGGGAGTGTGGTGATTAAATCAAAGCAATGGTGCACCACACATGCTAATAGACGGGTTGTAACTCTGATCAGCCATCAGATAATATACCTAACTTAAGGGGAGTGTGTATGTATGTCTCTGTGAATTTAAGGGGAGTGTGTATGTATGTCTCTGTGAATTTAAGGGGAGTGTGTATGTATGTCTCTCTGAATTTAAGGGGAGTGTGTATGGATGTCTCTGTGAATTTAAGGGGAGTGTGTATGGATGTCTCTGTGTGTCTGCTGCTTCATCTACATTCACTTATGCCCCCTAAGGGAAAGAAAGAGCTGCAGCTGAGAGGCACCCAGCAGGGTGAGAGAGCAGAATGTGAGGCAGATATGGGGATTGAACCTGCAACCTTCGCACTTCATGTGTGTTCCCCTATTCCCCTGAGACCGCAATCTGACTTGCTATAATTTACATCTCTGCTATTCAACTACATCAGTAAATGCACCGTTTAACAATAGCTGATCTCAAAATAGGAAGTTGAATCTGTAATAATACCCTGACTTATTATTCATTTTCACAACAGAATTTGGGCCACATAGCCAGCGTGTAGTAAGTAAGGTATTAGTGAAGTGACGGAAGCCGGTGCTTGCTGCCTGGGTAATTTGCGTTCACACAGCTCCCGCTGATCAGCAGCAGGGAGGCGGATGTCTGAAACTCTGAATGGAAAAAGCCCGAACACACCTGTGACTTGCTCATTTTACATAGAGATTATGTGCAGGGGTAGAAGCTTAAATCCTAAAGCCTCCAGATAAAAATGTGCGGAGGCCTTTCTTTAGTCTTAATACATATAAATAAATTTCCAAGGATCTAGGATACTCTTATGGTTCTCTACCAACAGTTTAAACCAGAAAATACTTAAAAGGAAAATTAATAAGGTGGTATATTTTTAAAAAGAAAGAAAGAAAAATAAAGAAAAAATAGTGAATGGAGATTGTCCCTCTTCCTTTATTCAAATGTTTTCTTTCTACCACATTTTATGTATATGTATAAATATATCTCTCTCTATATATTTCAATTATTTACCTCCTATGTGGATAAATGACCCTAAGATACTACAGCATACATAACTCTGTGTACTATCTAGTGGGTAACTCAATTATATTAATATTATGCATCTCATACAAGGCTTTTTCTTATTATCCTTCACCCAAGTATAGGAAACACATGGGCAATTATGCTGAATCTTTGTTGAAACTTCTGAGGCATTCAGCTGTATAAGAAAGAAGAAAAACTGTGATACCCACCAGTGTTTCTTATAACACCATAATGTTCATAATCTATCTAACTTTCATCATGGAAAAACAAGTAGGTTAACAAAACCCCTCAGCCTTACCCCTTCTAGGTTATTTTTATTTTTCTTCTTATTTCTTATTGTTCTTCTCAGTCAGTGTATAGTCACTAAGGATTAATATTTTGGAGCATCAATAAATGGTTTAAAACTCTGCTGCCCAAGAATAGATGCATCTGTGCCTTGAAGTGTGCCTTTAAACTAGGCTTATTTAAGTTTCTTTGGGCTTTTTTCCTCATTAAACTTTTTTTTTTAATGGATCTTAAATTCTATGACAGATTTTTGGTCGTTTCCATTAAAAAGTACTATTTTAAAAATTAATAACTTAAAACTGTCGCAGACAAAACAAAGCATCCACAAAGCATTCTCCTTTCTTTCTAAAGGTTTTACCATGCGTTGGTATCATTAGCCAGTCTTTTCAAGTTAAACGGCCAGTTGAGATAAATAGTTCTGTGCCACGGCTTCCATCACTAGCTAAGACTGGGGTGGCAGGTGTCGGGGATATTCATTTACAGGTTTAGCTAAGTCTAATGATACAAACAGCCCCACAGAGAAAGCAGCAAAGGCAACACTCGATTCTGATTGCAGAGACTTGAAAATTTTACTACCCTTTACCTGGTCTCTGCAAACCTCCATATCTGAGAGAGTTTAATGGGCAAAAAAACAGTCAGTTGGCCAAGAAGTCAAATTATGGTTTCATTAGCATTAAATAATAATCAACTGCATAATATATGATGCCTGAAGAAGCTCCTCAGCTGCATGTGAGATTCATTACAGCCTAAATATTCTGTAAACTTCACAGAACCATAATAGAGCTATGCGGTTATCAATTAGGTCTTAATAACATTTTTCAGCAGGTTCTTTTTCCAAGAATTTTTATTCTTGGAGGAAATAAGAGAGTATAAAAGTTGATCTTAAAAAGAGTGGCATGGAAGTCAAAAAGAGTTTGGACAGCTAGAAAAGAGAAGAAGAATTCTCAGTACCAACAATTCTCAGCCTTCTCGGAAAATACATGGCATGATTGTCAAGGAGCATCAGTGAAACACCCACGCCCCTGGAGAGGGGACATAGGCAGCTGACTTTGGTGCTGTGGGCTGCTGTTAGAACACCCTGGTTTCTTACCACTCCAAATTACCTCTGTGCTGTTATCACCAACTCTCTAAAGAATGAACAACAGCTCTTTATTTAATGCTGTCCCACTGGGGTAATGAAGAGCTTAGCTCCAACCCATGGATCATGCCAGATAATGGTTTTCTTGGATATCAAGCTACATTTTGCATAATTGGGTAACAAGCTACTTCAAGGCATTAAATCAACTCATTCTCTGTTTTCCTTGGAGCCTGAGTCACCATTTGCCCTATTGACTCATCCTCCGCCAAGGGTTCTGCTTTAAGAAATGGCTGGTGTCCAGAAGAATGTATTTCCTGGAAAAGGATGGTATGGGGGTGGTGTGCAAAGGCTTGGGGCAGATCACATGACTCTGGTTTAATCATTCTTGACTTCAGAGCAAAACGCTGGGATTATTTTTTTTCTCCAAAGCAGATTTTTAAAGGATTGGGTTGAATTTTGGATTTTAACCTTTGGGCCCTGAGTAAATAAGAGCACTGTCTTGCAGTTACCCAGGGCTTACCATGAATCAACAAGGCTTCTTGAAGAGGCCACTGCTTAGAGGTTTGTAAGGCTGATATGTCACCCCTGGGAACATCTGACGTAAGCAAATAGATGGTCATGCAAACCATGGAACTAGGGGAAGGAAACCCAGCTAGTGAGGACAGTTTTCTCTGTTTGTGGTAGGGCATTTTAGCTCCTGATTTGAGAACAGGTTGTTGGGGAGTTGTAGTGACTGCAGCAGCTTTTCCATCCAAGTGCTGTGGAATTAATACAATGTTATGCAACCTTGTCGGCACATCATTGCACCTGGAAAACCGAAGGCCTGAGTCCCACCCCCAGAGACGCTGACACAAGTGGTCCATATGCCATATCCAGTGGACATATGGATTTTTAAAACATCCTCCAGGTGATTCTCTGACATAGCCAAAAAAGAGAACTCAAACTAAAGGCAGGTGGGAGTAGATATAACACGGAAAGCAGAGAGAGGATAAGGTTGTAGAACTCATATATTTAAGGGAAAAAAATTGTAACAGCAAAAGCAGAACAACCCAGAAACAAGCCTTACGTCCTCTGACAGTAAGTGAACCAACCACCGTATGACTGCTATAGTCACACAATACCTTGTTATTCAGTGGTGGGAAATGGGCTCCCGCAATACAAGGCAACATCCGCAAGTTTCACAAATGTAACACTGATCGGAAAAAGGCTGCAGGAGAAAATATTTAATAGAGTGTCATTTATATACAATTCAAATATGCAAAACCCCTCTTTTAGGGCCATGCAGATTTATTTTCAAGGCACAAAGAAAAACGACAGACGGATGCACATGAAATTCAGGATAGCAGCCCCCTTTCAGAGAAGGGTGTTTGGGAGCTTCACAGCTCTTAGCAATGTTCCCTTTACTCCTCTGAGTGGTAGGTGCAATCTTTTTTTTAAAGATAGTCACCTAGAAGACACACTGTACTTCCTTGATAATCACTTTTATTTCACTTTACGAGCCTTGTAACTTGCTGAAAGTATGAGTTAACTCAGTGCGAAGGTGTGCTAATAGTCTGAAGGTGTGACGGTAAACAGGAGGAAGAAAGTCAAGATGTAGTAATATGTATGGATAGGAAGCAGACATTTAAAAGCAGTTCTCAGGAATTCTTAGAGCACTTTCCTCTTATATGATCAGGAGGGAGGGAGAGAGACATGAAGGGTGGGAAAGGAGGAGAGAAGGGAGGAAAGATTGACTTTCCCCTCATTCAAGTTTAAATAAAGTAACATATGTCAGCTCTAGAGTGGCAGAATATAGCTGCTGGGCTCTGTAGGTAAGAGTTAGAAAGTAAAGTGGAAGTCGCTCAGTCGTGTCCAACTCTTTGCGACTCCATGGACTATAGTCACTGGGATTCTCCAGGCCAGAATACTGGAGCGCGTAGCCTTTCCCTTCTCCAGGGGATCTTCCCAACCCAGCCTGACTGTAAAGCCATGGAGGATTTTCCATTGCATTCAGAGCAACATTGTATGTAACACTGATAGGAAAAAAGCTGCAGGAGAAAATATTTAATACATAGCATCAACGATGTTAGTGACCTCTGTGCCTTGGCAATCATTCTGCTATGATGGGCATCACCCAAGTCAATCTGACTCAGTCTTTTCTGGTACACAGAACCGGTTCTCTGTTACACAGGGCAGCAACTCCCTTTCAATGTCTATCCTAAGCTACACAGAGACAGTGAAATCAATGCTTTCTGCAAAGTGACTATCTGGTGACCCTCAGCATCACCGGGACCTTTTTAGAAACTAAGGTTCTGGGGTCGGGGGCAGCCGTACTGAATCAGAATGCACATGTGCACTGTGACCGACGCCCATGTGTTGCCTGTGTGTTGGTCCTTTATTGGACCAGAAGGTTCTGGTCATCCAGAGTCGACAATATGGAAGTGAAAGAAGGAAAGAGGCTAATATTCCATGGGTTACGCAGCTGGCTTTCACACTCCAGGGAGTCAGTCAGAAATAGAGAGAGAGAGAGAGAAAGACAGATAGACAGACACGGGGACCTAAGCTCTGATGGAGCAAAGGTGTTTTAATCAACATGGTGTGGGCATATATACTGTCTTACAAGGTAGTTATTCTCAGCAAAGATAAAGATTAACATTCCAGACTTACAAAACATAAGGCGATCCATATTAAAGAGAGTTGTAAACAATCACTTTTACCGTATGGTTCATAAGAAGGAAGAGGGTGCTTATCACCGGATTGATAAACTAACGAAGGACATGCCTGGATTCCTCAGCCCTGGGAAAGGCGTGCCTCTCCTCTTAATTCCTGAATATTCAGGAATTAATAAGGAACAGAGAATTCCTGACAGACCCAAAACAGCACACAGGAAGCGTCCTGCTAAGTGCTTCCTGACACCTGTGCACTGTGAGGTCTGAGAAGCCAGGCTCTGTGTGTGGGATAGGGCGGCCGCATAGACAGAGGATCACTGCTCCCCTTTGAATATTTCTCTGATTTTTTTTTTTGCTTTGTTTTAGTATGCACTTGCAGTCTTGCTCACAGCTCTAGACAGCTTATCAAAACACGATTCCAAACAAATATTTTCCCCAGGAGTTCTGAAAAATTGTTTTCCATCTGATATTTACCATCACCATCCAATAAACCTGCTGTTGACCCTTGAAAGTGAAGTAGTTAGTTGCTCATTCATGTCCGACTCTTGTGACCCCATGGACTGTAGCCCACCAGGCTCCTCTCTCCATGGGATTCTCCAGGCAAGAATACTGGAGCGGGTTGCCATTCCCTCCTCCAGGGGATCTTCCTGACCCAGGGATTGCACCTGCGTCTCCTGCATTGCAGATTCTTTACCATCTGAGCCACCAGGGAAACCCAGTACTGAACAAAGGAAGAACTACTGGTCATTCATTTTTCTTCCGAGTCTTACTCATTTAAACCCAGAGTTATGATCCTAGCAAAGCAAGGAAGACATATCATACATTTAGAAGCAGTCCAGAGGAGTGAGTTTATCTTGTTTTGCTGATTAAAGCGATGGAGCGTCTTGGCTTGACGACCCTAAGTTTGAGCTGTGCCAAGTATAAATATATTAGTGGTAGGGGAAAAATGTGACCGTGGAATTTCTGATATCCCTAGGGTAGAGAATCTTGTTGAGAATCTTGTTTAAGATGATTGTAAGTCAATTCTTATTCAGTTTTTCAAGAAGAAATAATGATTTTGGATATTCTAAGTCAAAGTAGATATCATATTATATCTGATGGCATTATCTCTGATGAAACTTACCCTTTTACTGGTATATCTCCCCATGGTTTTAGCAATAAATATTATGTGTGTCTAACAAAGGCCCAGTAAGGCATTTATCATTGTGTTTCCTCAGATAGTCAGTGAGAAATTTTAAAGTTGATTGAAAATGATCATAACAGCTAGTTCACTTCTCTTTAAAAAAAAGAAAGATATCTACATTTCTCTATGGTACCTAAGTTAATGAGATCTATTTTGCCTTTCATTGATCCTGAAAACTATAGGGTAGCAAATTTTTCTTAGACTTGAATTCTTTACGTATGTTCCTGTTATTTTGTGGCCAGTCTTGGTTTCATGCTGCTGATCAACCCCCTACTGCATCAAGCTTGGAGTGGTTTCTAGATGTGGAATTTTGAAGACAGGTTGTCTTCAGTGACTTTCTCTTTTTGAAGAGACCATCCAACGTGCGGCTCCGTCGCTTTTTATATTAAAAGCAACACTATCCCAAAGCCCCAGCATACTGTCTTCCTCTTGCAAAATGGCTTGGCTCTTTCTTCCTAGTTATATGAGACAGAGGGTTTGTCGGTTGTTTTTTATTTATTTATTCTGAAGCACAGAAGCTGACGGAACGTCTACTGTAGATGTGGCTCTGTGTGTTGCCTGCAAAGGTGAGCTTTGGCACCTTTCCCATCCAGTCCGATGCATCTCGGGCTGATGCTTCTCATGGAGGAGGAGCGAGGGCATGTGTGACTTGAAGATTTTCACCTTGCACTGGAGCTATTTAAGACTCTGGCTGTTATTTTTCCACTGAGCAGCATGGTGATGCGCTGTGGGAGATGAGTGAGTAAGGGGCTGGCTATGTTGGCAGTTCGCAAAGCCCTTGGTATCCTGGGTCTTAACATCTCCTAAAAAAAGTGAGCTTTCAGCTCAAGCCTTATTTAAAAAAAAAAAAAAAAAGTTTCTTCTGCAGATGAAACAAACACCAAATGGAAACTACTCGGCTGAGTCCCTCCAAACAGGCCTGCAGCTGTTACCTCTTCCATAACTTTTTCCAGTGAAATTTTTAGGCTTCACCTGTTAGATGACGGGTTGGGGTTTTTCGTCCCTGCCCCATCTCATTCCCTCCCCAACTTCCCCTTAAAAGGAAAGCACCCTGAACTCTTAGAAAGCACAGCTCAGGGTGACATCCTCATTGTACAGGTTGTGGGTGGGAAGGAAGACCCTGCCCGGGGTGCTTGCAGATTTAAGTTATAGTATTTCTAGCTCCCAGTCCACTGGGCTCGATTCTCAGATGGTCAAGGCGAGTGGCAGAAAGGCAGGACCCTCCCGCCCCTGCCCACTGGGTGTTTCTCTGTATTGTCTTTAACAACTTTTTTCCAGGTAGTTATCAATTTCCCAGGGGGCCAGAGAAGTAGGAATTAATAGGGGCAACCAGGAGATTGACTTTTCCCCCCTAAACCTGTTAAAACACTTGGATTTTATTATTCCATAAAACAGAGTTTACATATAAGAAGTGTTTTGCATCAAAGATAATCTTGGCGAGTTATGCTATGATTTCTGACTGAAAAGTCACTGTATATAATTCAGTATGAGGTAATTATGACTGAAATAAGAATTTAGCAACCAGAAACTGCCTTTTAATCTGCACATATGCTATGAAATAATCAAATAGATAATATTAAACCATATCTTCTCACCTGCCAATGTACTTCACTAAGGGACTTCTGATAATAAATTAATACTGACTTTCAGATTTAAAACTAAAACAAAAAGTCCTGCTTTTCAGAACTTAGCTGACACTTGCCTAGGAGCTGAGTAACAGCCGCTAATTAGGTATAGATGTGGCTCCTCAAGATAAAACCAGAGACACACAAATTAATGAATCGGTTATCAGCTATACAGGGCTGATTCTCTTCAACTGAAACAAACTTTGAGATAGAAAGAAGGGAAAGGGAAAGATTTTTTGCAAAAGCAAAGAATACTTTCTTTCTGCCCTTGACTGATGGCTTTAGAGACTGACATGATCCCCTCTGGGTATGTTGCCTTTTTTCTAAGAAAATTAGTTCTACTGACCCACAGAATTTAATATTCCAGAATGATCTCCTAATAGATCCCCAGTTTCTGCTATCAAATAAACATAAGACAGCATAAAAAGATGAAGAACCGATAGATAATTCATTGAAAACTGGTGATAAAGTTAATTAAAACTCAACCCAATAGTGAGTACAAGTTACGTAACAGTCCACATGCTCTGCATGCAGCCTGCAGTGTTCCAATATTTTCATGATCAATTCCAATTGGGTTTCTCAGGTTGGCTCACTCTTTGGGGCTGAAACGGATGCTTTGTTAAGCTTTGGGATACCTCCCGCTTCTGCCAGCCCTGCCCTCTCTCCTGGGTGGACCATTTCCCCTGTTGCTCCACAGACAGAGCAGAAGCCCCAAGGTGGCAAAGCTCTTGTGTCTCCTCCGTCTGCTACGTGAGTCCACACACACGTGAACTGGCCCCGGGGCTCCCTCACCCCCTTCTCCACTCTGACGAGGAGAAGAGCTGAATTCGCTTTTCTCTGACACCCTCCACTCTCACTTCTCTTGCTGTTTGGTCCCTAAGCTGTGTCCGACTCTGTGTGACCCCATGGACTGTAGCCCGCCAGGTTCCTCTGTCCATGGGATTTCCCAGGCAAGGGTCCTGGAGTGAGTTGCAATTTTCTCCTCCAGGGGACCTTCCTGACTCAGGGCTGGAAACTGTGTCTCTTACATCTCCTGCATCTGCAGGGGATTCTTCACCCCTGAGCCATGAGGGAAGCCCCTCATATTTTTTAGGAACTTTACCAGTTTTCTCTTCTCTCAGTTGTGTGACCAGCCTTCCTCTGCCCACCGAGTCACTTTCGTTTGCTCTTATTCTCATTTTTCTAGTATTAAAAGAAAAACCTTGAACCTAGCATCACCTTGCAGCTAACCACCCTGCTTCCCTTTGGCATTTGGACTCGGGCATCTTAACCAATGTGTATCTCTATAAATACAAATACACATTGTAAAAAAACAAACAAACAGTTTTTGTTTTTTAACAAGAGGCATTCATGTTAAATATTTTGGGCCACTCTCTACTTCTTGAGAGCTCCCCAAGAGAGAAAAAAAAATTGATTTAAAAGAAGAAAACTACCCGGTTTGGCTCATGACTAAATAGAAAAGAATATAAAAAACCACCATGGAGAAAGACTAGCAGGGAGACACGCTTTCAAGGCGCAGAATGTTCAGAAAGGTGAGGACGGCCGGTGTTTTATAATGCACATACCGAACACCGAGCTCTCAAAAGGCTGTCCGATGGGAGCTGCTGCCTCAGTTCAGGGACCCACCTGCGCAGGTTTCTCTAGCCGAACAGACTATGGCGGTGAGAGAAAGCTTTTGCTTCAAGTATGCTTCATGGGCTCAAAGATACACAGAAAACAGGCGTCCTGAATATGGTGAAATGGGTCTAGAAACAATGCCTGCTCCAAGGAAAAAACAAGGGCTGTGTTCCTAGAGAAACAAAGACCACAGCTTCAGCATCAGGAAGGTGGCTTAGAGGCAGAGGGAGAAAGGCAGCCTCAGTTAAAACTGGCCAGAACTGCCAGCCAGCTTCGTAGACTTGGGTGAATATCCGAACCAACCTACCCTGCTGTTTCCATATTCATAAAACAGGGTTGGTAAGAATCGTACCCAGTGATGATTTCAATGGGATGGGACCAAAGGGTGCCCAGATCATGGATAAAACATGATTTCCCAGTGTGTCAGGGAGAGTATTTCCAGAAGAGACGTTGCTACCTATATTCTTCCACTCAGTAAGTGTCTGGAAGATCACTGTGGCTCATAGTTCTAGCTCTGGGGTTAAGTCCTAGTGATACAATAGTGAAAAACACATTTGCAAACACACACACACGCACACACATATATACACACAGAGTCTGCTTTCAAAAAATATGCCAGCATGTGAGCATTGCCAAGTAGTGAATGGACAAACACATTACCACATCGTACGAGCTATTTCAGGAACAGATCCTTTGAAAATGCACTCAATGCAGCACCTCCATACAGTCTGTAATGCTCCGAACACACAGGCACTGTGTGGGCTGCAGAACAGAAGCTTTCAGCAGTGGGCAATAAGACAAAATCAGAAAACAATAACTAACTCAACACAGCGCAAGATTAACTGTGAAGAGTGCTCAGACCCTTTCGATGCAATAGATATTAATAGAAAGGAAAGTCCGCTTATGGGGGAAATTTTAAAGAGGAAGTTGTTTTTAAGAAACTTGGGACTGACCCCGTGGGCCACAGATGAGGGCAGGAAGGCCGATGACTGTGTATCGATTTATGAGGGCTCAGTTTCTGGTCATTGGGACAGGATGAGTTGTTTTTATTTATAATTAGTTCCATTTCCTGCTTTTCAAACTGCAGCCATCACGACTGGCTTGACGAATGTAATGTGAGCTATGGTGTTGGTATCAGTTAATGGACACAGTGTTTGCCATGACAGAATCCCTGTTAAGGTTCTGTCCCCACAAATTATCTGAACTTTATCCCTTGGACTGCAAGGAGATCCAACCACTCCATCCTAAAGGAAGTCAACCCTAAATATTCACTGGAAGAACTGATGCTGAAGCTGAAACTCCAATACTTTGGCCACCTGATCTGGAGAAACAACTCGTTGGAAAAGACCCTGATGCTGAAGATTGAGGGCAGGAGAAGGGGTGACAGAGGATGAGATGATCAGATGGCATCTCTGACTCAATGGATATGACTTTGAGCAAACTCTGGGAGATCATGAAGGACAGGGAATCCTGGCGTGCTGCAGTCCATGGGGTCTCAAAGAGTCGGATACAACTTAGCGACTGAAAAACAGCAACAATAATGTATCCGAACTACCGAGATGGCATGCCATGTGTACATAATAGCCTTAATTTGTTTAGGGAAATATTATTGGATTAAAGACCAGACATTTTTAATTTAATAGAGCTACATAGAAAGAGTCATAAATGACTCACCCAATTGCCTCTTCATGGTTCAGTGTTCATTTGACACCAATAGAAAAATAGTAAAAATATCATACATACATTTTAACCTAAGTGCTGTACAGATGAATACCAGAACCAGTTTTTTTAATATAATATGGGGAGGCATCCACTTAAAGATTATATAAATGCTTTGGAGGAAATCAGCGTAGAACAAGAGAAAGGAATTATGGTTTAAATGCAAGCAATTAAACAGTGCAGTGCCCAATTGGGCATATGGGCTTAAGTATGCTACAGGTTCCTCTCCATCTGGGTTTTAATAAGCTTTGAGTTATTGCCAATAAAAAAAACCAAGGAGGCCTCTTCCGGAATTCAAGAGCAGCTGCCCGCATGGTGCAGACAGACAGCTCATAGACTGGGGTTGTTGATGAGGGCATGATTAAGGAGAAGGCCAGCATTTCAGTGAGCCAAGGTTTCACAGGCTACATTGCTCGGACTCTAAGCTCCACTGACACTATTTGCTCAACTATCAATTTAAGTAATTTTTAAAGAACTATGAGGAGTAGGAAATGGCCACCCCCTCCTGTATGCTTGCCTGGAAAACCCCATGGACAGAGGAGCTACAGTGAGCTGGTGGGCTACAGTCCGTTGGGGTTGCAGAGAGTCAGACACAACTGAGCACACACACAAAGAACCACGAATTCTCAACCATATTTCTAAGTAGACTTGTTGATATGCGTAAATGTTCATCTAAAGTTTTAGCAGCAGTATAGACTGTATTTTCAGTGCATTGTAAATGCCACTGTTTCATCTACAGAATCTAAACTCCAACGGTCTTTGGTCAGCATTGTTATCTACTCAAGAAATATATAAACTGGTGTTTCACTGCCCAGAAATACAATAAGTCTTTTTCTCTTTCTAGTCATATTTCCACTCTTCCACAGGGGAATTTTATCTAAACTTCTCTTTTTTTTTTCATTTTAGACATTCTGGAAGGTATGTGCAGTGGAATCACATGGTGATATTAATTTGGATTTCCATAATGAATCGGTTCCATTATATTTAAAATGTATTTGCTGATTTGTTAATATTTTTTAGTGTTATCTTGACATATTTTACATGTCACAAACATGGTATAGTGATAAAACACTTTTTATGTCAACTCTATTTTTGACAGCCTACTTCAAGACCTTTACCATTTAAGATTTATGTATGATGAACAGTTAACACCAACACAAATTTACAAGTTAGACTGTCAAGCCATCTCCAGTTTCTACTCCATCGATCATTTCTGATATCTAAAAATAACTCCAGGGTGAATATTAGACATGGAATGAAGATACTGATTTCAAACACTATTTGTTAACAGAAGAAAATCTAAATCATATTGTGGGTGACATGGAAAAGATACAAAACTTCAGAAAGTCCCACATCAAATAGCACGTTTTGTCATAATGTGCTTGGAAATCTATGAAAAACAGACATTATGTTGGAATATATAGTATTACATGTAGTTTGCTCTTTTGAATTAAACAATGATTCAAATTCAGTAGGCATTCCTTTTGATTCTGGCCTTGTCAGTGGTGAACTGGTTTGGACTTCAGGTTTGTTCATCTGTAGAGTGAAATGCTGAGGGTGCTGAAATTTCTGATTAGCAATGTCATCAGTTCTGCTCATGATGACCTACCTGCTTATGACCTATCATGAAGCCCAAGGTCACAGGTGCTAAGTTTCGCCTGTGCTGAGACACCTTCTAATTAACATCCAACACTTTTATCAATTAAACCACACCTGGAACACTTTACTAATACGATGCATGTTCCATTGCCTCTTACAAATACAGTACATACGTGTGTGTGCTCAGTCGCTCAGTTGTGTCCAGCTCTTTGCGACCCTGTGGACTGTAGCCCAGCAGGCTCCTCGGTCCGTGGAATTCTCCAGGCAAGAATACTGGAATGGGTTGCCATGTCCTTCTCCAGGGGATCTTCCCAAACCAGGGATGGAACCCGCATCTCTTTAAGTTTCCTGCATTGGCAAAGGATTCTTTACCATTAGCACTAAATCTCCTTTTAATCAACATCCAACACTATTATCAATTAAGCCACACCTGGAATATTTTATTAACATGGTGTATGCTCTATCACATTTTACAAATATAGTATTTATGATAATGCCTCATATTTGCCAAGACGAATTCTTTTTTGGGGGGGGATTCATGTATAATCTTTCTGGAATCAACAATATATATACTAAAATGGTTCTAAAGGAGACCAGTTGGACCAGAAATTACCACACAGAGAAAAATGTAAAAAACTAGCAAGGACTTCAAGAAAAGGTGAAGTAGAAGAGATGTGATCTGCAAATATTTGATGAGTTAACATGTATTGGGTTGGCCAAAAATGTTGATTAAACCCAATACAAGGAGCAGGAAGTGAGCTTCAGGGCAAAAGCTGTTGGGGCCTTCAAAGCCTGTAGTATAAGCGCAACCTAAACATGTTCCACGAAAGACTTAGAATATATAGAGTGCAGTATCTTTAGGAGCAAAGCTGGAACTGCCTCAGAGTCAGTCTTCTGGGCCCAGGTCTGTCCTGGTTTATCCGCACAGCCTATAATAAGTCTATTATCACAGTAGTGACACAGCTCAACCTTCAGTATAAACCCGGGGTCCAATGAGTCCCATCAATACACATTATTGTAGATATGAAGTAAAATAATAACCATGAACATTAGAAAAATAGGGCATAAATGGAACAAGAAGAGGGCTCTATAAAAATAACCAATTTAAAATTATGAAAATAAAAACTGTAGTCATTAAACAAAAGATTCATTGGATGCTATACTCTGAAACAGATATTTTCAAAGAGAAAAGTCAGAGAATTGAAGGATGGCCCAGATAATTTCACCCACAATGCACAACAGGTAAAAAGGATTTTTTTTTTTTTTTAAACAGAAACTGAGTTACCCTATGAACCAGCAATCCAACTCCTGGGCATATACCCAGAGAAAACTATAATTGGAAAAGATACATGCATCCCAGTGTTCATTTAAGCACTATTTACATTCCTATACACCAACAAAGAAAAACCAGGAAGAGAAATTAAGGAAATGAAGAATGCCTAGGAGTAAATATGTAGTAAACCAAGACATGGAAGCAACCTGTCCATTGACAGAGGAATGGGTAAAGATGTGATGAAAAGTGAAAGTCGCTCAGTTATGTCCGACTCTTTGCAACCCCGCGGACTGTAGCCCACCAGCCTCCTCCATCCATGGGATTTTCCAGGCAAGACTATTGGAGTGGGCTGACATTTCCTTCTCCAGGGGATGTTCCCAACCCAGGGATCGAACCCGTGTCTCCTGCATTGCAGACAGACGCTTTACCATCTGAGCCACCAGGGAAATGCAAAAGATGTGGTACATATATATAATGGATAATTACTCCACCATAGAAATGAATGTGGAGGTTATCATACTAAGTGAAGTAAGCCAGAGAAAGACAAGAATCATATGATACCACTTACGTACGGAATCTAAAATATGACACAAGTGAACTTATGCACAAAACAGAAATAGACTCACAGACACAGAAGAACTTATGGTTATCAAAGGGAAAGAGGGGAGATAAATTAGGAGTTTGCAGTTAACATATGTAGATTACCCTGGAGGACCAACAAGGACCAATTGTATAGCACAGGGAAGTTTACTCAATATTTTAGAATAAAATATAAGGGAAATAAATCTGAAAATTTTGTGTGTGTGTATGTGTATATATATATATGTGTGTGTGTGTGTGTATATATATATATAAAATCGCTGCAATCACTTTGCCATGCACCTGAAACTGACACATTTTAAATCAAATATATTTCAATAAATTTTTAAACAGTAAATCAATTAACCTTTAAAGGGGATTAAAATATTACCATTCAAAACATGAAAGAGAATCATAGATATTTCATAAAAATAAAATAGAGGAAAAAACTCATCAATTAAAAAAAGCAAATACTAGAAATAACCAATAAGAATATTATCATAAAATAAGGACTGCAGCACTAAAGGAATTTAAATTCATTTTAAGTTGAATAACAACCAAACAAAATTGGAATACTGGACAAATTTGGCCAGTAGATTTCCAGTTTTCAAAACTTACAGCAAATACCACTTGTGAAGGACTGACATGGAAAAGAAACCATACAAACCCTACCACAAACAGAAAGCCTACCACAATTAGCAGAATGGCAATTCTTAAATTCAAACGTGGTTCATCTGAATGTCAGCGTCTGTTGGAATCACACGTACGCCCAGCTGCTGCTAAGAAGCCTGGTTGGTTAGTGTCAGGTACCACGTGGATCATTCTGGAACCCGACCAGCTGTTTTCACATCAGGCGTCCGTGTCACTAGCAGCAGTGTTCTCTACCTGTTAAATGCCTAGGAGTTAGGACAGCTGATTGTCAGGGAGGAACCCGCAGGAAGACTTCTTTCTCTCCTCTCTCTTCTCTGCCCCACATCCATTACATAATCCAGGGCTGTGAGCAGCTCCTGGTCATGAACTCTGTGCAATAAAACTGCTCTGAGCTTTTGTTCCAGCTGTCTCCATTCGTGAGTGTAATTTATGGCTGTGCCACCGCTAACAAAAAGAGAGAGATTTATAGGTTGCAATTTACATCAGTTTGGTTCTGTTTTCCTTTAGCTTAATTTTTCTCATAAAAGAAGGAGTAGAAGCAGAGAAAGGGGACAGTTTTAATAGGAAATTTGGGTCAACCTCAAATCCCTAAATGACCTTCTAAACCAAACAAACATATATTTTTAACTTCTCAAATGTGGGATTCCAGATTAAGCAAATTCCTCCCCATAGCTAAGGATCTGATTATTTTATGTATACGTAAAATTGTTGTTTAATGGAATATCTTGTATTTTTTTTAAAAGAAGTAATTAGTCTGTGTTCTTATCTGTAGTTGATAGAAAAGATGAAAGGCTATAGTTTTACTTCAAGTTCAGGAAATTACCAATTTTTTTAAAGTGTTGGAGGCTTACTAAAACCAAAGTGTTTGTATTTATAACCTGTAATTTAAAAAAATTGAAATATATAAAGCATCTATTTCTCACAAGTGATTAGACTTCATTTTCTTGTTTTTCATGTTTACCAATTCATGATCCTGGAAATAAGTCACAATGTCATAACAGCTGAATAATTCTAAGAGTTAATAATATATTATATAGGGTGAAACAGATCACCAGCCCAGGTTGGATGCATGAGACAAGTGCTCGGGGCTGGTGCACTGGGAAGACCCAGAGGAATCAGGTGGAGAGGGAGGTGGGAGGGGGGATTGGGATGGGGAATACATGTAAATCCATGGCTGATTCATGTCAATGTATGACAAAACCCACTACAATATTGTAAAGTAATTAGCCTCCAACTAATAAAAATAAATGAAAAAAAAAATAATACCTTTGAACCTCTAAATATCTACATGTCATATGCAGTTATACAATTAGACAGATTATTTACCTTATCAAATAGACATTGAATGCTAAATTCCTAATTAGCATTATAAAACAAATTTAACATGATTAAATTTTTGAAATATAAACTTAAATTTCATCCTTGTTTGAACTATTCTGATTTAAATAGTGATATTTGCCAGTCATATTCTATTTAATTTTAATAGATAATTTTGGGTATTTTAGAAGAAAAATTACTTGGTAATTTTAAGAAAATTAACTTTATTTAAAATATGTTTTGATTATATAAAGTTATCATTACTAAAATGGTTGCTAGTTATATAGATATAATTTTATATACTTTTACTACATCTATATTTACTTTTAAAACTTCAAAGCATATCAGTCAACAGTATACCAATTAGGTGAAAATAATGATTATGTAACAACTGATTCTACTAGAATGAAGACAATAAAAGTAAATGTTACTAAAATGTATAATCGGTTATGAATTGTGTGTATCTTTATTTCATTACTCATTTGAAAGTTAGCAGCATATGAGAACCCCAGGCAGGCACAGTAATAAGTGAATATACTCATTTTTGGTATTTTGCCAACTTTCAATCATATAAAAACTAAACCCTTAAACATACCTTTCAATTTTATAATTATGAAGATATATTTGCCAAGAATAGGACAGATTATATTTAACAGTTTGTTACCTTGATATGAAACTTTAACATTTGACATATCAAATGCAGGTCTCACGTTTCACTTTTGCCCCAGACCTTGCAAACGTCAGAAATGAGTTTAGTATCAAAGACGTTAGTTGTTGTTTAGTCGTTAAGTTGGGTCCTTATCTTTTTGGGACTCCCTGGACTATAGCTGACCAGACTCCTCTGTCCATGTGATTTCCCAGACTAAAATACTAGAGTAGCTTCCTTCTCCAGGGGGTCTCCCTGGACAGGGATCAAACCTGTGTCTCCTGCATTGGCAGGCGGATTCTTTACCACTGAGCCACTCTAGAGCTTATGTGTAAGGACCAATACTTAGAAATATATAAGCCAGTCTTTATATCCCTTGGCCAAGCAATGAAGGGCATAACAGTCTTTAAAGAAATAATTCAATATTAACTATGCTATAAAACTTAGTTTATTCTAATTTAGTTTTGGCTGAAGTAGAAAGATTCTATAGTATTTTAATATACTGGTAGTAGCTGGTTCCACATTTTGGGGAAAAAATTCCAGTAATTCTGTTTTGGACAGACTGTTCCTGTAGATCTATTCTCCACCTCTTTGTCCAACTTTCTGTACTCCCTGGGAGGCCGACCCAGGTGGGCTGCCCACTGCCGTCTGGCTTCTGGGGGGTTTGATGTTGCTGAATGGAAGAGCGGGAGGGGAGTGGGGTCCGTCGCTCTCTGCCTGGCCTGTTCCTACAGGGAGGCTGCATCCACAGCTTCGTTCAGGAGCCTCACTTTGCTCCTCTGGACTCACGTTCTGATTCTCACTCCCTCCTCTGACCCTTTATTGTTGAGCTACTGGAAAGGACCCTGACGCTGGGAAAGACTGAAGGCAGGAGGGGAAGGGGCGGCAGAGGATGAGATGGTTGGATGGCATCACAGACTCAATGCACGTGAATTTGAACAAATACTGGGAGACAGTGAAGGGGAGTGGAGTCTGGCATGCTACAGTGCATGGGATCCCAAACAACCGGATGTGGCACAGGGCCCGAACAGACCCCTGACGCCCTCTGAGGACTTCAGCATCCCTAGCCCCTTCTAAGCTCAACTCACATCTCCTTCTGCTATGGTAAACTCCCCCAGTGACCTCATCTGCGTGTACTAACAGGAGATTGCGGTTCTTGTTATTATTACATACTTTCTACTGTCATTAGTGTGACCTTGACCATTATCATTCAGTTTTTGAGTCTACGACCCCAGGTCCTAAATCACAGCACATAAGGGTTCTGCAGAAACTGTTTGAGAATAGAGAATTGGGACTTCCCTGGTGGTCCAGTGGCTAAGACTCTGCATGCCCAAAGCAGGGAGCCCAGGTTCAATCCCTTGTCAGAGAACTAGATCCCACGTGCAGCAATGAAAGACCGTATGTGCTGCAATTAAGACCCAGCATGGCCAAATAAATATTAACAACAACAACAAAAGAAAACAGAGAATCCACCCTTTATTGGAAGAATTATGTGCAATGGAAAGACTCTTCCAGTTAGTTCTCTTTGGAGGTTACCCATCTCTAGCACTGAAAATAGGATCTGTTCATTATAGACACTTAAGTAGTTATTCAGTGAATGAATGTTGACTCAATACTAAAAGACAAGATGTGACTTTTCAGAGTCAAGGGTAAAAATCCTGCTTTCTTTCCTGAGTTGGTTTCCTTCACGTATCTGAGTTCTGCCGTGTCACCTTCTGTTTCATCTGGGCATGGGTGGTGGTGGCATCTGGGAGGGGAAAAAACTAGTGGACAGAGGTAAAAAATTAGTTGAAAGGGATTTTAGCCATCTATCAAATGTCAACATATCCGTGAAGACCTCTGTCTCTGACAGGTCAGGACTTGAATATTGTCTAATTTCCAAAGCACAGAATTTTTAAATAATATAGAAGCCATACAGTCCCTGGTCTTAATACAACTTCATTATCAGTTCAACCGAGGCTAGTTCCTTCAGAGGAAAATAGACCTGGTATCTGCTGCTCTTCCTTCTGTTGATTTTTTCCCCTGTTGTTTTATTTTCTGTGTTTAATATCATTTCATATTTTTAATGAGACAGTTGTGTCATTTATATAACACGTTTTTCTGGGCATTAACCCTGTGCAACCACATTTTCCAATGAAGTTACTTATTGTTCCTCATGCTTTTTGTGCATTTCACCATCGTCCTTGTTCTTAAAATTTTATAATATTTTTGTACTAAAAGGGGGGGGTGAGGATTTTCTTACCAAGTCCACTTTTTATATTACCTAAACCATGAATTTCTGGTTTTATATTTATGGATTTTTTTCTACACTGCTCACCTTATTATTTTCTTCCTGGTGTTTACATGTTTACAGACAAACGCCTATTGATTTGTTCACTTTGTGATTAATCATAGTCATGGAAGTGACTTAATAATGCTGAGAGTCTGAACCTTGGCTGAAGCCCACGGTGGTCTAACTGCTGCTAATCACTAAATACACCTCAACTGGAGCTTCAATTCTCTCAGTGATCTGAGAGCTGTTTACAAGTACGTTCTCACTTCTAAAACTTGGGGGCAAAGTTGTAACCAGTTCATTCATTTCTAGGTGTTTTACCTTTAGAGAATATGGGTTGCATGTTTAATAGAAGGTATTGACATTTCTTTGGGCCTGTGTTCAATTGATAAAATCTTATGGACATGATATATCATATATATATATGTATATATATATAAAATAGTATATATTAAGGTTTAAAAATATGCTCTGGAGGACTTCCCTAGTGGTCAAGTGGTTAAGACTCCATGCTCCCAATGCAGGGGGCATAGGCTCAATTCCTGGTCAGGAAAGATGCCATGTGGCACAACCAAAAACAATGTATGTTAATAACACTCATATTTTCCTTCTCCCTCCCTAAAACATGCACACATATGCATGCATGTGCATATATATGTATATCATATATATATATATATATGTATACACATACATGTGTGTATATACCGTCTATTTAGCCAATTTGCATGTGCTAATCCTCTCCTATTTGCTAATGGCAGATCATAGACTTCATCTGTTTCTTCTGCTTTTAGGACGAACATTCCATTTTCTTTTTTCAATTTTTTGGAGTATTATTGATCTACAATATGTCGGTTTCTGCTGTACCGCAAAGTGAATCTACCATACATGTGCATGCAGTGGTGGTTTAGTCGCTAAGTCGTGTCTGACTCTTGGACTGTAGCAACCCCATGGACTGGAGCCTGCCAGGCTCCTCTTCCCATGGGATTCATGTGCATACATCCCCTCTTTTTAAGATCCTTTCCTCTGTTAAATGAAATGTGCTCTGCTGTATGCTCTACCAGTGAACGAGCCTTTTCCAAACACAAAGTTCTGAGCCCAGGTGAAACACAGCCAGCTATTTGGAAGTCATCAGCTACTTCCTCCCCAGTAGGTGCAGAGGAGATGGGGGGAGGTGAGAGGCAGCCATCCACCACGTTCACCGTCTCTTATGGTAAACAAGGGGTTAGCATGTGAACAAAAAGAAAGCGGGACCGGCCCCAGATAGCTAGATGGGTAGGGAAGAAATGATTCCAGCTAGCCTGGATGCTTGCATCTTCTCTTACCTAGAAGACCACTAAATCTCTTCATGTGAGAGGTTCAGTTTTCTCTTATCAACAGGAATCTCAGTATTCAGATTTCCTGCCCCTTGCTGCAGGCTTGCATATAGCCTGGCTCCTCCCCGCCTTCTCAGAGTCAGCTCTCCCAGGGTAGCCTGAGACTCTGTCTACCGGGCTCGAGTCCTAATATTCCTATGGGAATATTAGGATAAATCCTAACTCTCCACTTTCAGGTTGCACATACGTTTTTAGTCAACACTCCATATAATCTATCACAGAGTATCCCCTGGGGCAGGGTAGGTGGTGGGGGGAGGGACAAATTGGATCCCGTTTTCTTGATGGCTGTCAACTGAGGACCACTCCCAGATTCTAGAAATGACTGCAGTCCTTCACATATGGACCCTCCCTCCACTGTCAAAACCATCAACATGGTCAAGTTCGAGCAAGTCTAGTCCTTTCCGTGACCCCTCCCTGACCCTTCTTCCATCATCATGTCTCTATGAGAAGGTTCTCCACCTTGAAGACTCTTGGGATGAAACTGGGCTCACCTGGATAAACCTGATAATCTCTTTGTCTAAAGGTTATTAGTGTTAATCACATATGCAAAGTCTCTCTTTTGGGGCGCACACATCTTTGTAGAGCCACAAAGATGGGGAGCCACCCTGTCTCCCACAAGTAGATTGATGTCACTTACATTCTTAGAGTAACGCCTTGAATTATACTGTAACTAATGGATTCATATAAATTATCCAAATGGTCAAAGGAGTCCTTTAGTAGCACAGATAAAATGTATTTGCTGAAACTGTATCGAAATTGGTGAGATTTTTGTCAGACTTGCCAGTAGACAGAAATTGGTCCCAGAACTGTCAGTCAGGCATAAACTTTTTATGCACATAGAGCAATGTTGTTCCCATCTTTATCCTGTTTAAGTCACACTTAGAAAGCTCAGCCCCCAATTTCCTCCCTTCAAAAGGAATTGTTGTTGTTGTTTCAATTTTTAGCTGATTTCCTTTATTTATACTGCTTTTGTCATGCGTCGATAATGTTGACCAACTTCAGATATTTACAGATTCGAAACAGCTGCAAACATATAATTAGATCTTATCACCTTTGGCCATATGTTTGTGAACAAAACTCTCTTCCCCTCTGCCACCAAAGGGCTGAAAACACTTAGGAATTTGGCAAGTTTACAAACTTCCATTTTCTTACTCTTCCGACTAGGATCCTAGATCTTAACGAGCTTCCTTGACCTAGTCTATGTGAACTGCAAGTCTGTAACCTGTCTTTCTAGAACCACTTTACCCAATTAGCTGAAGGTTTACTTGTCCTTCTGGTGGTTTTTCATATATTAAATATTCAGCCTAGGACTACTACTTTCATGACAATGAGTGGCCTAATATTAATTTATAACAAAATCAGCCATAATCACCCATGACTCACTTCATAGGAAAAATGTTCCCTTTTTCTGAAAAACGGAATAACCCCAGATTTTTCCTCTTTAGTCTTTTTAGGCGTTTGAGATTTAACCTTGATTTTCTTCAGTTAGAATATCACTGGGCACTTTCCCTTTAATATTGTGAATGCAGAGAGCATATTTTAGAAGAATGGATTCTATAAGACTCAGCTACTTGATACATTCTATTTTATTAGGGCCATTGCCGTCTTTCTGCCTACACCTCCTACTAGGAGATAACAAGTCTGACTTTAATCAGCTCACTGCCGGGTAAAAGTTGGTACTAACTGGTGTGAGTCACTACCTTGTTGAGCTTTTCTTCCTTTTTTCCCTACTTAATCATTCCTTTAGCAAAACTGAGTCAGTGATGAGCTGCATTTGCAAGCAAGGGAGAGACTTTTGATCCTTGGTTACTCTGTCTAATCAGGAGCAGATGAATGCCAAAGTGGAGACAGGGATGTGAGGAACTGGAAGATATTGCTTCATATACACTATTGATATTATGTACAAAATAGATACGTAATCAGAACCTACTATAATAAAGGAAATAAATGAAACAAATTAAAAAAGAATCGGTAGCTAATGAATCCACAGAGGTGATGGAAATCAAGAGAAAGATGACATTAAAAAGTACAAGGAAGCAATTTCAGAAACAAAGTGTTCAATCTAAATTCGAATTAATCAAAAATGTTCTAGGTCAAAAATCTGCAATGAAATAGCTCAGGCTAAATGCATGGAGCTATTTCATCTGAAATTGCTATTTTCCTTTAAAAAATGGCATGTGACTTTGAACTGTATCATAAAGCTTGCAGGAAGATGACACGTTAAATTTCATGTTTGTTGCAAGGAACTAGAAAAAAAAAAGGAATGGAAGAAAAGCTCAGGGAAGTATCTTAGCAAAGCTAATTTATAGGATACAAAAATAATGTTTGCATCAAATCCTTTGTATGGTAGAGAAATGGCTATTGAGGAGTTTTAATCGGCATTCATGTTTCAATGCAATCATTATTCTTAGTAGTCAGTAAAGATATCAAGGAAGCACACGGATTGCATAGCTCATTTTACTTTTAAGCACGAATAAGTTCATATTGTCTTTCTTTCTTCCTGGGGGTGTGGGTGGGGTGGAGGTTGAGGAGCAGAGGAGACACGGTGTGGAGGCACATTTGAACAAAGCTGAATTTAGCTCAGATTTTAATTCACTTGTGTGGGTGCTCTTTTTTTTTTTCTGTGAAGACAGAATCCAAATGATCTCCAGGGAATATTTCAGCCGTAATGAAAGCAAAGCACCTTCCAGAACCAACCAGAACAATGAAACCCTTGAGCTGCTCATTTCCAAGTCGTATACCCTCTTGTAAAAAGGTTGATCTCGCCCTCCTGTTTTTTATGCACTTTTCTCCTTTCCCGCCTGATCCCTCCATCAGCCCTTCCTGGTTAGATCCTCCACCTCCTTTAGGACTTAACCCAGGCAGTACTTTAAAGAAACCCTCTCTGAAACTTTGATCTGCTTTTTTTTTTTTTTTTTGATGTGTATTTTCCTTACAAATAATATAATGACACTTACTGACGTGCCCTAAGCAGTTTCAGTCCTTGCGACAGAAAGCTATCTTGGCAAACTCAGAAGAGAATATAAATTAAAGAGGCAACACAACACACTTAAAATCTGCAGCAAATGAGGGTCAGTGGCTTTGTTTCCATAAGGCTGTGCGTCCGCAGGTGCCCTTCAGGAGAGGAGGGAGAACAGACCGTGTTTGTCAGGGGTTCTGGTGTTCAGAGACACCCGGCCCCTCCCTCTGCTCTGCATCAAATCCTGCCCAATGGGCTGTAAGGGTGCCAGCAGCCCGTTCCTTCTAGACCGAGGCAGTAAAGCCCATGGGGACGATCTCTTCCCCTGACTGCAGCCCCGGGACTCACGGCTTCCAAATCTCAGACCTGCAAGCTGGAAGCAGCCTGCTCCATGGCCCGCTTGAATGAAAGTGCCCAAGACATCAGTTGGATCCAAAATGGTGTTCTATAACTGAGAAAAATTAACATTGACAAGTGAAGACACTGCTATTTTGAGGTTAGTGCATTATCACTGCATGACCCAACCCCTCGTGACTTATCCAAAACACACATGTAAAGTTATAAAATTTGCAGATTCAGGAATAAAATTAGTAAGCCATGATCCAGTTATGACCTGTTAAAAATAGATGTGCAAATTAAAATCTGACATTTTAATTTATTATTTCACAGCCTTTGGGAAAAAGCCATAATACCCATATGCCATTTGGTATAGGGAAACAGACACTCATGCATGGTAGCTGAAAACTTAATGGAAATGTTTTTGGAAGTTTTCACTAAAGGCATTGATAGTGTTGATCCAGCATGTACACTTACGATCAAGACAAAAAAAAATATCAAAAGCTACAGAGAAAGTGTTATACAAAATTGTTACTTCCATGTTAAGCAGTGCAGTGAGAAAAGAAAACCGTCTTAAATGTGAGGTAATAGAACATTTATATAAACTACAATAAATCACTATAATTGATATTAATCAGCCATCAAAATACATTCACCTTCCCAACTATCCCCCACTTAAGATCTAGTTCCTTAAATATTTCAGCTCCAAATCTAAGGTGATCCCATTTAACCTTTGCATTTAAAAGGTTTATGGTCCACTTATTTTCAAAAGCAATTTTAAATGACTGGCAATAAAACGTATTTAAAGCAGAACACTTAAAGTAACAGTTGATGGTTGAGTTCAGAAACCGTTAACGACTAGGCTGGTATGAAGATCTGTGTGTCTTCCCACGTCTCGCCAGAACTCCTTTTTCTGTTCCGTCCCTTTTTCATAAGAGGCGGCCCTTCCCTGCTGGTTCTTCATGCTGTGAGTTGCCCATAACTGAGAAGACCGTGTGCAACTTCTCAACCCAAACTGAGTCTGTCCATTTCTCTAGGCAGAGAATTTGGAATTGACACAGGAGAGGATGCCCATTTAGCTAGAATTACCATGTAGGTCGGGGAGATCCCCTGGAGAAGGAAACGGCAACCCACTCCAGTATTCTTGCCTGGAGAACCCCATGGACAGAGGAGCCTGGCGGGTTACAGTCCATGGGGTCACAAGACTTAGATCTGGCTAAGCGACTAAATCACCACCACCACCATCACATGGAGAGAACACAAGAAGAGAAAAAAACAAACCTGGAGGGCAGGGGGGAGACGGGGAAAATTGTACAAGAACCTGGAGAGAAACAAAGTTCTCATGTGCTTGCCTAATTGTCAGCCTTTACAGAAGAGAGGGCTTCTGTGATAGCTCAGTTGGTAAAGAATCCTCCTGCAATGCTGTAGACTCCGGTTTGATTCCTGGGTCGGGAAGATCCACTGGAGAAGGGATAGGCTACCCACTCCTATATTCTTGGGCTTCCCTCGTGGCTCAGCTGGTAAAGAATCCGCCTGCAGTGCTGGAGACCAGGGTTGGGAAGATCCCCTGGAGCAGGGAAAGGCTACTGGCCTGGGTCACAAAGAGTTGGACACAACTGAGTGAGTGACTTTCACTTTTTCACCTTCACAAAAGAGAAAAAGAATATACATGAAAGCATTTCTCGCCTTATATGAGGTAACATACAAATTAAATTTAATATAAAACTATAAAGTTATGGTTTGTTATTGTATTTATTAACTAATGTAAAGAAGTTTGCATACATGAAATCCTGGGTTTCAATGATCATTTAAATCTGCACACAACAAAACAAAAATCTCCAATGATATTTGGCATGTATTTTTAGAGCTTATTTCTGTGTTTTAGAGAATTTAAATCTATTGCCTTGCTTATAACAATGAGAATTCAAACTACTTATCTTTTTATACAAATAACATTATATTTATCATACTGAAAAGGAGGTAAAATCATTTGTAAATAACTTTCAAGACAAGGAGGCAGAATTGTTTCTTAATTTTTTGAAACAGAAAGTTTCATTTGTTTGGCAATTCTGGTTGTATCATGTCTTATTCAAAGGCATGGATAGTTCATTGGAATATTTCCTTTTTTGATGGAAAATTGGGTAAAATCTGTTTTACGTTAGATCACTAAAAATAAGAGAAATAAAAGATGATTTAAATCTGAATTGAATCTGGAAATATTGCTATTTCCTTTTAAATTTTCTGTTAGTCTCGTTAGGTAGAGAGATTATGTTTCGGGAGAAGCAGAAAATTTAAAAGAACATTTTTAAAGAGAGCAAGAATGTGAAGACACCACTCAGACAAGATTTTAATCCTGGAATAACTCAGATTTCTTTTTGGAACTTGTGCACTTTGCAAACAATTGTGTCTCAGCTCTGAGCTGGCTTTGCTCCAGAACCACTTGGCACTTGAGTCCACTTTAGTTTTTCATCCTAATGCATTTATGGATTTTCCTATCCAGGCAGGGTGTTGAGTACTCTTCATTTGTCTTATAAATTTAGACTCTTGGTCCTTCTGGTCACCACTTGCTGGCCTTGGTCCCTTAATTTTCTGTCTTGTCTTCAGAGTTATTACCTCCCCCCCAACTATGAGGTCTTCTACCAATCATTGTGGATTGGAAATAAAACTTGGATTTCTCCCTTTGCACCTAGCAATCTGGTTCCCGTTGGGTAGATTATTTAATTTGCTTCTGTTCGTTCAGATGGAAAGTGGTAAAACTAAACAAAATGTGTTTTCATCAGCTGTCCCCAGAGTGAAATGAGGCAACGCATAAGTAGCAATGTTCAGGGAAAGATAATGCATAAATATCAAACTGCGTTTACTCCATCAGTATTAGCTAGTGTCAGAAGTATGCCAGTATAAGGAATCAAACCAGTCCATCCTAAAGGAAGTCAACCCTGAATACTCAGCGGAAGGACTCATGCTGAAGCTCCAATACTTTGGCCACCTGATGCGAAGAGCCTACTTATTGGAAAAGACTCTGATGCTGGGAAAGATTAAGACAGGAGGAGAAGGCAGTAAGAGGATGAGATGGTTTTATTGCATCACTGACTCCATGGACATCAAATTGAGCACACTCTGGGAGATGGTGGAGAAGAGAGGAGGCTGGCCTGCTGCAGTCCGTGGGGTTGCAAAGAATCGGACACGACTGGGCAACTGAACAAGTGTCAGGAATAGCTGATTTTATTAATAGTGTATAAATCATTCAGAGACAAGTCTGAAAACACGAAATGAATGAAAGTTAAAAAAGAAAGAGAGGGGATATTTATGAAAATATATGAGGTTAAGGGAAACCTTCAGGGATGCTGAAGTACCCTGGGACTATGAGATTGTTACCGTCCCAAGATGAGGGACGGTCAAGAAAATCAGAGGGAAATGTGGGGTAAAGCTAACTGGCAAGAGCTGTGACCTTTGGAAGAGAAAGCCAGCTACTCCAGCTTCAGCTCAGCAGGGGGCCAGCCAAAGGAAGCACTGTCCTCATGCTCTCCCACCCTCAGTACCAGCTGATGACCCCATAGGCTGAACCCAACTGGACATTAAAGGACGAAGGAGACTTGTAGATAAAGGCCCCAGAGGTTCAGAGCAAGGTATGCCCCGTAGAAGAAATGAATCTTGGCCACCAAAGGAAGCCATCCAGCCTATCTACCCGATTTCTTCCTCAACATCCACCCTTGTCGTTTTCCCAATGAAAACCATGTGACCACAATAAAAGGAATCTGCAAAATCCTTTCCACAGTCAATGGGTGATGTTCATTTAAGTACCACTTAGATCCCGAACTTCAGTCACCACCAGTCTTATCCCTATAAAAGAAGAAGGAAACAGCAAGCAAACCGGCTCCAATCCTCCCTTCTGCAGCTGGTCCTGGGTACCACGTGATAACCCCGGCACATGTTCTCAACTGCTCTGCTTCCCCAGCTTCAGCCTGTGATCTTCTCATCTCATTCTGCCATTAACATGCATTTTGCAAACAAAACCCCATGGTCATAAACTGATCGTAGTTACTGTGCACCTATTAAACCCTTGGCCTGTATCTATCCATATCTCTTAACTCTGCATAGAAAACATGGTTACTACATCAATGTGAACATTTTTCACAAACGTTCATTTTAGCATGGCATCAGCAGAGAGACACTGCATTAACCCAAAGACGTATTTTTGAGGTGGTGATTTTCAGAGCTGCACAAGTAAGTCCAGAAGCTATTTAAGGACAGAAATTATCTGACGCATCCCAAATTAGACCTCAGGCTGCCAACTGTGCTTTTAGTTTCGGAGGAGCTGCTGAGAAACTCAGATATACCAGGCTCTAATTTTAAATTGGAAAGGTAACATATTTAGTGTTGTCTTTATTTGTTAAATATTTGCCGGCCTATATCCCTGCTGTGAAATGATGAATGCACTGCAGCAAAGTTTTGCAAACTCCTTAAAAACATACATATTTTTCTATTGTGTTAAAAACTCTAACCTCCATCCTTACAGTAGGCCCTCCACACAAGAGGTCCTCCATAAATATTTGTTGAAAAGACAGTCAGGATAAGTAAAACAAAAATGATGAAAGGCAGCACAGTAGGAAGTGACCATGAGGGCATCCAAATGAAGAATGCATATTCTGACTCAAAGTGTTGAAACAGAAATATTTTTATTTCTGAACCAAACAAGAATGCATTGGTGGACCAGATCTGTCATGTACAGAAATGTGGCTGCAGCAGTGGGTCCCGTCTCCCTCATGTGGAATGACCATGGACAAGCTCCTGATATTTAGTGACGTGAGCCTCAATTCTCCCAGCTGTAAAATTAGAAAAAAAAAAAAAATTGCGCCTACATTAAGGTGTTCCTCAGAGATATTGTGGGTTCAGTGCCAGATACCCATAGTGAAGCAGGGCTTCCCAGATGGTGCTATTGGTCATGAGCCTGCCTGCCAATGGGTTGTGAGATGTGGGGAGATGTGGGTTTGATCCCTGGGTCAGGAAGATTCCCCTGGAGGAGTAAATGACAACCTACTCCAGTATTCTTGCCTGGAGAATCCCATGGACAGAGGAGCCTGGCAGGTTACAGTCCATGGGTTTACAAAGAGTAGGACACAACTCAAGTGACTTAACACACACAATAAAGCAAATATTGCAATAAAGCAAGTCACATGAATTTTTCGGCTTCCGAGTGCATATAAAATTTATGTTTATAATATACTGTAGTGAATTCAGTGTGCAGTAGCATTATGTCTTTAAAAACAATTTATGTACTGTCATTTAAAAATACTGTTTCTAAAAATGCTAACCATTATCTGAACATTCAGAGAGTCATCATAGAAACAAGCATTACTGATCGCAGATCACCATGATAATGGAAGTTGGAAACAGAAAGAAACATCAAAAGTGTGACACAGAGTCCAGAAGTGAGCAACTACTGCTGGAGAAACAGAACTGACAGACTTGCTCAACGTGGGGTTGCCACAAACCCTCAATTTGTTAAAAAAAGAAAGAAAGAAAAAGGAGGCAATATGTGCAAAGTGCAATAATGTATAAGGAAATGAGGTCTGCCTGTATAGGATTGTTGAAAGGGTGAAATAAGAGTTATTCAAACTCCTAGCACACAATTGGGTGTTCAATAATAGTAACAGTATATCTACAGTCAGAGGTCCATATCCATGAGTTCTACATTTGAAGTTTCAACCCAGCTGCAGGTAGAAGAAAGTCTTAATTTGGGAAAGTTTCAAAAAGCAAAACTTGAATTTTCTGCATAACACCAGTTGTTTATGTAGCACTGACAATATTCAATTCAGTTCAATCGCTCAGTCGTGTCTGATTCTTTGTGACCCCATGAACTGCAGCATGCCAGGCCTCCCTGTCCATCACTAACTCCCAGAGTTTACTCAAACTCATGTCCATTGAGTCGATGATGCCATTCACCCATCTCATCCTCTGTCGTCCCCTTCTCCTCCTGCCCCCAATCCCTCCCAACATCAGGGTCTTTTCCAATGAGTCAGCTCTTCGCATCAGGTGGCCAAAGTATTGGAGTTCCACCTTCAGCATCAGTCCTTCCACCCAGGACTGATTTCTTTTAGGATGGACTGGTTGGATCTCCTTGCAGTCCAAGGGACTCTCAAGAGTCTTCTCCAACACCACAGTTCAAAAGCATCAATTCTTCAGTGCTCAGCTTTCTTTATAGTCCAACTCTCACATTCATACATGACCACTGGAAAATCCATAGCCTTGACTAGATGGACCTTTGTTGGCAAAGTAATGTCTCTGCTTTTTAATATGCTGTCTAGGTTGGCCATAACTTTCCTTCCAAGGAGAAAGTGTCTTCATTTCATGGCTGCAATCACCATCTGCAGTGATTTTGGAGCTGCAAAAAATAAAGTCAGCCTCTGTTTCCTCATCTATTTGCCATGAAGTTATGGGACCGAGTACCATGATCTTATTTTTCTGAATGTTGAGCTTTAAGCCAACTTTTTCACTCTCCTCTTTCACATTCATCAAGAGGCTCTTTAGTTCTTCTTCACTTTCTGCCATAAAGGTGGTGTCATCTGCATATCTGAGGTTATTGATATTTCTCCCAGCAATTCTGATTCCAGCTTGTGCTTCATCCAGCCCAGCATTCCACATGATATACTCGGCATATAAGTTAAACAAGCAAAGTGACAATATACAGCTTTGACATACGCCTTTCCCAATTCGGAACTAGTCTGTTGTTCCATGTCCAGTTCTAACTGTTGCTTCCTGACCTTCATACAGGTGTCTCAAGAGGCAGGTCAGGTGGTCTGGTTTATTAGGTTCAATAAGTAATCGAGAGGCGAATTAAAGCATGTGGGAGTCTGTGTGTAGTTTGTATGCAAAGGTGTTATGCAAGATGTGCCATATTATAAAAGCAGTTTGAGTTATCTGCAGAGGTTGGCAGCCATGACACCTCAAATTCCCAAAGCCCTGTAGATACCAAGAAACAAGTGCATCAACGTATTTACAATGAACAAGTGTGCTCCCAGGTTAAGAACTTGGACTGCTTAACACTATATTTAATAAACGGAATTGGACTAAACCTCTTCCTCTGACCTTGGTGGCTCAGATGGTAAAGGCTCTGCCTGCGATGCAGGAGACCTGGATTCAATCCCTGGATCAGGAAGATCCCTTGGAGAAGGAACTGACAGCCTACTCCAGTATTCTTGCCTGGAGAATTCCATGGACAGAGGAGCCTGAAGGGCTAAAGTTCATGGGGTCACAAAGAGTCAGATATGACTGACTAACACAAACTTACTTTTCTTTCTCTAAACCATTCTAGCAAAATTCAAATCTCTTATGAGTCTGTCTAGCAGGGGGTATGCAGAAGCTGCTCCTGGATTTTTTCTGAAAATTATTTTGATTTGGAAATATTAATATCTCCAAATATTAATATAATTATATAATTCATTAAATATATTAAATATTTATCATAAATAAATATATTAATACAGTATAATATAATTGATATGATATTAATATAATCAAAATATTTGATTGGAAATATTAGCAATAATATCTAAATTATTTTGATTTAGTAGAGCTTGTCATTTGTGGCAGCAATCTATGGAAATCCATTGACCATCACTGACTTTGTTGACGCTCAGTCATGTCCGACTCTTTGTGACCCCATGGACTGTAGCCCACCAGGCTCCTCTATGCTTGGGATTCTCCAGACAAGAACACTAGAGTGGGTAGCTATTTCCTTCTCCAGAGGATTTTCCCAACCCGGGGATCAAACCCGTGTTTCCTGCTTGACAGGTGGATTCTTTACTACTGAGCCACCTGGGAAGCCCCTTGCTGGCCTTTTAGCTGGTCACAGAAGCTTTAAGTACCAAGAAAAGAAAGAGAAAGGAAAAGTGGGGAGGGGAGTCGGGTCCTGGGATCAGGTAGAGACACCCACGGGGTGACGCAAACTCTGTGATGCTTCCTCGTTTCCCTGGGGTAGCCTGCCAAGGCAGGCCGGTTTCCTCATTCTGGAGCATGTGATGGAGCTGTGAGCCTGAAATTGTGGTTGCTTTTGTTTTTCTGATGAGGACACTGAAGCATTTGGAGAGCTCTGATGTAGGACAGTTAGGAGCCTGGAACACCATTAGCTAGACAAAGGAACAAAGCTGGTTCCTGGCAGAAAGGCAGGCTGTAGAAGATGCTTATGGCCAGCCCTCTGCCTCGGTAATGAGATGCTTCAGGCAGCTTCCCCTTGCAGCTGGGACAGAGTGCACAGGGAGTCCAGTTAGGAGCTTTAGTGGAAGAAACGAGTTGGAATTCTCAGAGGGAGACAGAAGTGGAAGATGCATTATCATCTTCTACAAGGAATTTTCATCATGGTATTAAGATTTTCAAAGCAAAAATGTCAATAAAAGACTGTATCCTAGCTTCAGAAATTTTACAACCTATTTGCGGAAAAAAAATTAATTAAGTAATCCAGCTATCCCCTGGGTAGAAAAATTTCCTTCAATGCATCCAAATTCTTCTTGGAAAAACTACTTTATAGAAACAGTTTGTCATGGAGGTGAATTTTACATTGCCTTTACTTGAAAATCATTGAGAAGTCAGGAACCCTAACTACAAGTTCTAAACCATATGTGATATAATATTACTCAGTTCAGTTCAGTCACTCAGTCATGTCTGACTCTTTGCGACCCAGTAAACTGCAGCAAGCCAGGCTTTCCTGTCCATCACCAACTCCCAGAGCTTACTCAAACTCATGTCCATCAAGTCAGTGATGCCATCCAACCATCTTATCTTCTGTCGTCCCCTTCTCCTCCTGCCTTCAATCTTTCCCAGCATCAGGGTCTTTCCTAGTGAGTCATTTCTTTGCACCAGGTGGCCAAAGTATTGGAATTTTAGCTTCAGCGTCGGTCCTTCCAATGAATATTCAGGACTGATTTCCTTTCAGATGGACTGATTGGATCTCCTTTCAGTCCAAGGGACTCTCAAGAGTCTTCTCCAATACCACAGTTCAAAAGCATCAATTATTTGGCACTTAGCTTTCTTTACAGTCCAACTCTCACATCCATACATGACTACTGGAAATACCATAGCTTTGACTAGACAGACCTTTGTTGGCAAAGTAAGGTCTGTCTCTGCTTTTTAATATGCTGTCTAGGTTGATCATAGCTTTTCTTCCAAGGAGCAAGTGTCTTTTAATTTCATGGCTGCAGTCACCATCTGCAGTGATTTTGGAGCCCAAAAAAATAAAGTCTCTCACTGTTTCCATTGTTTCCCATCTATTTGCCATGAAGTGATGGGACCAGATGCCATGATCTTAGTTTTCTGAATGCTGAGTTTTAAGCCAACTTTTTCACTCTCCTCATCAACTTTCATCAAGAGGCTCTTTAGTTCTTCTTTGCTTTCTGCCATAAGGGTGGTGTCATCTGCATATCTGAGGTTATTGATATTTCTTCTGGCAATTTGGATACCAGCTTGTGCTTCATCCAGCCCGGCATTTCACTTAATGTGCTCTGCATATAAGTTAAATAAGCAAGGTGACAATATATAGCCTTGATGTACTCCTTTCCCAATTTGGAACAAGTCTGTTGTTATATGTCCAGTTCTAACTGTTGCTTTTTGACCTGCATACAAATTTCTCAAGAGGCAGGTCAGGTGGTCTGGTATTCCCATCTCTTTAAGAATTTTCCACAGTTTGTTGTAATCCACACTACCAAAGATTTTGGCGTAGTGGGATAAAGCAGAAGTAGATGTTTTTCTGGAAATCTAATGCTTTTTCAATGATCCAATGGATGTTGCCAATTTGATCTCTGATTCCTCTGCCTTTTCTAGGTCCAGCTTGAACATCTGAAAGTTCATGGTTCATGTACTTTTTCAAGCCTGGCTTGGAGAATTTTGAGCATTACTTTGTTAGTGTGTGAGATGAGTACGATTGTGCAGTAGTTTGAACATTCTTTGGCATTGCCTTTCTTTGGGATTGGAATGAAAACTGACATTTTCAGTCCTGTGGCCACTGCTGAGTTTTCCAGATTTGCTGGCATATTGAGTGCAACACTTTCACAGCATCATCTTTTAGGATTTGAAATAGCTCAACTGGAATTCCATCACCTCCACTAGCTTTGTTCATAGTGATACTTCCAAAGGCCCACTTGACTTCAAATTCCAGGTTGTCTGGCTCTAGGTGAGGGATCACACCATCATAGTTATCTGGATCTTGAAGATCTTTTTTGTACAGTTCTTCTATGTATTCTTGCCACCTCTTCTTAATATCTTCTGCTTCTGTTGGGTCCATACTCTTTCTGTCCTTTATTGTGACCATCTTTGGATGAAATGTTCCCTTGGTATCTCTTGATTTTCTTGAAGAGATCTCTAGTCTTTTCCATTCTATTGTTTCCCTCTATTTCTTTGCACTGATCACTGAGGAAGGCTTTCTTATCTCTCCTTGTTCTTCTTTGGAACTCTGCATTCAATTGGGTATATCTTTCCTTTTCTCCTTTGCCTTTTTCTTCTCTTCTTTTCTCAGCTATTTGTAAGACCTCCTCAGACAACCATTTTGCCTTTTTGAATAATATTACTGGGCTTTTTCCATAATATTACTAGAACCTACCAAAGTAACCTCCTAAAGAAAAGTAACTGAAACCAAGCAGAACCCTCAGGGACCTTCCTGGGAACAAAAGACACTCTGCGTCCCCTATTTCTCATTTGTAGAAAAAAGGTTTCAGTCTCCTAGGCCTTCCCTGAGTTCCAAAGAGCAGGAGTCAAGCTTTTAAAGATCAGGACAAGAGAACTACAGGACCCCTTGTTCCTCCCAAAGGGATGGAGGTAATAATGGCATAGTTTTGAGTAATTCTGCAAAAGCTAAGACCCCCTTTAGGTAAATAAATTCCTAGGTATTTTATTCTTTCTGTTGCAGTGGTGAATGTGATTGTCTCTTTAATTTCTCTTTCCGATTTTTCATTGTTAGTGTATAAGAGTACAAGGGATTTCTGTATATTAATGTTATATCCTGTAACTTTACTATATTCATTGGTTAGCTCTAGTGATTCCACCAAGAGATGAATGGATAAAGAAGTTGCGGTACATATATCCAATGGAATATTACTCAGCTATAAAAAGGAATCACAGTTGAGTCCGTTCTAATGAGGTGGATGAACCTAGAGCCTATTATACAGAGTGAAGTAAGCTAGAAAAACAAACACTGTATCTTAGCACATATATATGGGGTCTAGAAAGATAGTCTTGATGAACCTGTTTGCAGGGCAGCAGTGGAGATGAAGAAGCAGAGAACAGACTTGTAGACACAGTGGTGGGAGGGGAGGGTGGGACAAACTGAGACAGTGGCATTAGACAGGTATGTTACCACGTGTAAAATAGATAGTCAGAGGGAGCTTGCTCTGTGACCCAGGGAGCTGAAATCCGGTGCTGTGACAATCTAGAGGGGTGAGAGGTGGGGAGGGGGGAGGTTCTAGAGGGAGGGGACATGTGTATACCTATGGCTGATTCATGCTGATGTATGACAGAAACCAACACAATATTGCAAAGCAGTTATCCTCCAATTAAAAATAAATTTTAAAAACACCTGAGACCCACCCCCACCTGATGGAGGATGGTGACTGTAAGCTGACTATGAGCTCATAGAGCCCAGACTGGTTGGATTGGACGCAGAAGGGTGGTGATGGAGATTCCTGACGCATTGTGTCATCTTACCACCAGCCAGTCAGAAGAAGGTCCAGGAGCTGACCAGGCATCCTGTGATGCTCTTCCATGACACTGTCTTCTAACACTCTTGCCTAAAAAGCCATGGAGAGTTCAGGGCTTATAAGCATGAGCCACCCATTCCCCTTGCTTGGCACCCTACAAACAAACCCTTAATTGCTGCAAACACTCCTTGTCAGAGCAAGGCTTTCTGAACCTCACACATGAGAAATCTTGTGTAAGCAGATAGGACAGGGGGCCCCTAGAGAAGGAGACACAGGCATGGATTCCTTGACATGAGAACCCATCTTGGCCTAAGCCACTTTGTGACCTAACCTTGACCACTGTGTTTGCTCGTGAACAGTCTCAGTGATCCATGATCGTAAGGGAACCAAGGGATGCAGGAACCAAGAAAGGGCAGTCAGACAATAGTTCATTGATAAAGCACAGTCTTAGTTCCTCCTGAACAGAATCAGGAAATAATGTACCTTTGAGTTCTGCCGGAACTAAGGCCCCCAGCCAGGGGGAGGACAGAACGATGTTGACCCTCAAGATTTCAGTCAACTAGAAATTGGACTCTGTCCACCTTTGCCCCAGTTCTAGCCTGAATTTTCCTCCGCTCAAGCCCTTCATGAATATACATATGCTTTTCGCTGAAAAGCTCCCTAATTTTGCTGTTCTGGAGATACACCTTCGGGAAAGATCCCTGGCGTTCTCTTTACTTGCCATGAGTGATAATAAATCCTTTCCTCTCCTGATCTTTGGCTTGGTTGTGTCCGTTGGTTTGGCAAACTCAGTTTTGGGGTAACACTTGCTCAGTCACGTAACTATTTAGCCTATTAGTTTTTAATAGCTGTGGTCCTCTTTGAAAAGGTGACATTTGAGCGAAAGCAATTGAAGGTCAGAGAGTTAATAGTAAAGGTGTCTGGAGGAAGTGTGTTCCAGGTGAAGACAACTAAGGATTTAAGTTAACAATAAGCTCCCATTGTTTGAGGAACAGCATAGAAGCCAAGGTCTTTGGAGTCAAGAGAGAGAGCCACGGAAGATCCAATCAAGCAGGTCCTAAAGACCTCAAAGGCCATTGTTAGGTAGGAAATCTTATCCTTCTATCCATCTAGGTTCTTTGGCTGGCCTGATAATTGACATAAAACAGGTTAACAAGAGAAAAACAAATTCTTTATGCGTGGAACCTCATAAAAATATGAGACCCAAGGACAAACTGGATCATAAGACTTATACAAGGAATGCAATGGGGCCTGGGACTTCAAAGAGGAGAAGGGTAATTCACAGGGCAATAACAGCAGGTATTTGGTGGTTAGATGTTTGCCCTGCCATGTAGAGAGGTCATTCAGGTAAACGTTATCTTTGGTATCAGCCCTCTGTGCCAGGCTCCAAATCTAAATTCTCTGTGTAGTTAAGGGAGAAAGTTCTTCTCAAGTCTGCTGGGTCTTGCTTGCCCTCAGAAGAATCCACATGCCCAAGTGGCACATTTTGGACTCATGTATTTTGCTCCCCTTTTCAGGGAGAAGACTTCAATTTTACTCTAAGTGAAGTAGAAAGCAATCACAAGGTTCTAGCAAAGGCATGATTTATTTATGGTTTTCAATAATTCCTCTGATTGTTTTGTTGATAATAGACCAGAAGTAGGGAACATGTTGAAAGTAATTTAAGCCAGGGATGATAGGGGTCCAGTGCAAGGTGGTGATACACACACAGAACTGATGCTAGAGAGCCTGGCCTGAAATTCACACTTCGTAAGTATCAGCTCTTAGTTACTACCATGTTAAGGAACTGGGTGATAAAATGAAGTCTCCTCTGGCTGTCTTTCTCAGAAAGGCTGGTACAGCCTGTGAATAATATGGAGACATTTACTAGACCACAAAATTCCTCTTTCCCTCTGAGATTTAGTTCAGTTCAACCCTGAATCTAATCAAAGTAGATGGTGTTTAGATTTTTTTCCCTCTAACAACTTTATGATCACTAGTTTTTATGACTGTCTCATAAATCTGCCAATCTGGGAGTCTGTTTTATATGGTATTTTGGCTCTAGACCACTGAAAATAATGGTTTCACTCCCATCCATATTTTTGGCATCAACTCCATTTTTCTATATCTGTTTACACTAATTTGTTACCATTACCATCCCTTCCTATGCACAATTTGCTTTTTCATCATTCTTTTCTCAGCTACAGGCTCAAACTATTTCAATTCATTCATCATTCAGTATCTTTACTTTAAACTTTTTTTAAAAGGGACAGATGCTGTCTAAAAATTCATTTTAGCCATTACTTTTAGCATAGATAAGGTGAACCACGGAAGTAATTAATACCAGCTAACATAAGCTACAAAGTGACTGTAAGGTGGATTTTAAAAATTGAAATGTGTACACCATTTTTTACTTAATAGACATATGAAGCAAAATTATAATTATTATAACTTCCGTTCTGGGAAAAATTATTTGTGGCAAAGTTTAAAAAGCAAGGGCTTTTTTCTAGGCAGGTTATTATCAATACGAGAGCCCACCAGTCTCCTCTGTCCATGGAATTCTCCAGTCAAGAATACTGGAATGGGTTGCCATTTCCTTCTTCAAGGGCTCTCTCCAGCCCAGGGATCCAACCTGTGTCTCTTGCACTGCAGGTGGAGTCTTTACTCTCTGAGCCCTCAGATGAGTCTAATATCATATACATGTGTCTCCAGATTTCTCAAGGAGAGTATCTGATTGGCCTGGTCTTGACCAAGGGTTGACTACAATCCAGTCAGCCATGGCTAGAGAGAATAAGAAATAGTGCATTATGACTAATAGGGACCCGGGCCCTGTAGGGACAAGGATGGGAGAGAAAGGGACGAGGGATGGATAGACACTCCAACAGGTGACCACATGGGGCAGAGCCTAAAGGCAAGTTTTAAAATGTGTGAAATAAATAACAAGGTCCTACTATACAGCAAAGGGAACTACATTCAATAGCCTGTGATAAACCTTAATGGGAAAAAATATATATAAATATATATATATGAATCACTTTTCTGTATAGTAAAATTAATACAACATTGCAAATCAACTATACTTCCATAAAAAGTTTTTATTTTTAATGTAGGAAATAAAAATGAAGAGCACAGCGTACCCTTAAAATGTGAAGTCTCCAAATTGTTACCAATGTTGCTGGTGAAACGGTTCCAAGAGTGAAGGAGAAAAGGAGGATTTGATTAGAGAGAGAAGCAAAATGAAGAGGCTGCGATTGAGGCATGATGGGAGAAAAACAGGTACACAGAATACAGGACACATCCATGGGCCACTGAGAAGGATAAAGGCGGATGTTGGCACGAATTAAGTTTTGAAAAAAGCTCACTAAAGACATAGCTGATATTTTTATTTCCATAATGGAAAATTACAGCAGATATTAAAAGCCCAATGGAAAACTTAAAATCTTACAAGTTAATAAACAGAACTCACTCTAGGTTTTGAGCTGCCATTAGACAATGGAAATAGAATTAAAAAGAAATAAATCTGGGGGAAAAGAATCCCAACCATAGTGGAGATAGTCCTATAACACTTAGCTGGAGTCCAAGTGGCGCAAAATCTCAATATTGGAAACATCAGGGCATGGAAAAAACGTTGTCGGAAACTATGCATAACACAAGCTTGAAATGAAGGACTGTTCGTTAGGACTGTGATACATTTAAGTGACCATATCATTAAATGGTAAATTGATAACTCTGAGTTTAGACAGAGCTTGTGGAAAAGTAAATGAGGGAACAAGGAGATCACTGAGACTTTCCAAACTTTTTTGTCATTTTTTTTTTCTTAAAAAAAAAAAAGGCAGTACTTTAGTGTAGTATACCTTCCCTAAGCAAAAACATCTTCTAAGATTACCAGGGATTAGGTTGGTGTATAATTATGAGCTAGTTTGTATATAATTAAGAGAACTGGTTTACCAGCTGTTTAGTCCGAATAAGCACAGGTTTCAAGATACCGAAAGTCTTATGTAAATTATCTTCCTTGAGGCTATTTTCTGCTTATTTACTCTTAAACCAAAAATCTTCCATCAAATGTTAAAGAGGAGAGGCTACCTGTAGATTGTTGGTCAACTCTCTTCAGAAGAAGTATGTCCAGGGAAGGGAAAATTCCAACACATACACACTCTTCCTGTATGCTGTGCCTAGTGTTACTATAATATACAATATACATTCTTATGTATACAGTGTTACATAATACACAACATATGGTACCACTGTAATTTACATCCTGTTCTAATAATGTGCAAATCCCTTGCCCGGGACCTTTCTCACAACTCTTTCTGCTTTAAACAATACCTGAGACAACCGTCTCCAAAGAAAATCTCCTGTACAGTTCTCTCCAGTTCAGTTATTTTTTATTGCCCCTCTGATCTCCTGGGAAGAAAAGCTCAGCCCCCAGTCCTATTCCCACTTGTGAATAATTGTTCCCTGGACCCAGTTCAATCAGATTTCTTCTTGTGAATCTATAATTTCTTCAAACATTTGATGATTGGGAAAAGCCAGGCCCCAAGACACATATTCATCTTCCTCCATTGTTTCCACATTTAGCTCCTATTTTCCTTTCATGCCAAGTTCTCTAGTCACCGTCGACATCATCTCTGAGAGTTGTGACCATGAGCTGGACCCAAAACTCGGTTCCTTAACTCAGTCTTAAAACCTCCAGCTCTGAGTGGTCATGAAAGTGAAAGTCGCTCAGTCCTGTCCGACTCTTTGCAACCCCATGGACTATACAGTCCATGGAATCCCCCAGGCCAGAACACTGGAGTGGGTAGCCTTTCTCTTCTCCAGGGCATCTTCCCAACCCAGGGATCAAACCCAGGTCTCCCGCATTGCAGGTGGACTCTTTACCTTCTGAGCCACCAGGGAAGCCCAAGAATACAGGAGTGGGCAGCCTATCCCTTTTCTAGGGGATCTTCCTGACCCAGGAATCAAACTAGGGTCTCCTGCACTGCAGGCGGATTCCTTACTAGCTGAGTTATGCGTGGTCATATAGTATAGTAGTTAACAGGCAGTGGTGCCGGGCTTCCTGGCTTAAAGCCTTGTTTTTTCTTTATACTTAGAGACACACCTGATATCTAATGAGCACGATTTGATGAGTTTTAGACACGTGCAAAAAATCCTGTAATACCATCACTTGTGTTGTGCCCAGTCGCTCAGTTGTGTCTGACTTTGCAGCCCCAGGGACTGTAGCCCACCAGGCTCCCATGCCCAAGGGACTTTCTAGGCAAGAATGGAGTGGGTTGCCATTTCCTACTGGGGGATGGGGATCTTCCCGACCCAGGGCTCAATCCTGCATCTCCTGGGTCTCCTACATTGGCAGCCGGAGTCATTACCACGGCCCCACCTAGGATACCATCACTATGGTCAAGGTAATAGACACACCCAACATCTCCCAGAGTTTCCTTGGGTTACGTCCACGTGTGTCTCTTTGTGTGTGAGAGAGAGGGAAAGAGAGATATGGACACTGAACGTGAGAGCGACTGTGATATTCTGGGGTGCCCGGCACCATATTCTTAACACTAGGGTGCTCTGTTGTGACATGGGGCATGTATTAACCCTCCTCCATGATCCTTTTCCTCATCCATTAAACAGGGATGTTATTATTAGAGAACTCAATGAATTATTTTAGTAGTTTTCAAAGTTTGATTTGCCCACCCCTGGGCATCCCCAAGGCCATTTCATGAAGTCCAAGAAATCAAAATATTTTTGTAATAATACCAAAATGTTATTTGTCTTTCCCTGATGGTGCAAAAACAATGAGGGGTGAAACTGCTGGTGCAAGAGGTGAGGCAGGGGCACTGAACTGTGTCTGGAGTCACTGCAATTTCATGACCACGCAGGCACATGCAGTTAAAGGGGGAAAAGCCAGTTTCGATGCAGTATTGCTCGGCCACCAAAAGGAATGAAATTGTGTCATTTGCAGAGAAGTGGATGGATCTAGAGACTAAGAGGGTGAAGTATGTCAGAAAGAGAAAGACGTATTAATGTGTTTATGTGGAATCTAGAAAAATGGTGTGGATGATCTTTTTTCAAAGCAATAACAGAGACACAGACATAAAGAACAAATGTATGGATACCAAGGGAGAAGAGGGCAGGTGGGATGAACTGGGGCTTGGGATTGACATCCACACACTATGGATAGTACGCATAAAACAGATAACCGCTGAGAACAGGCTGTACGGCGGGGAGCCCTGCTCAGCGCTCTGAGGTGACCTCGCTGGGAAGGAAATTCAGAAAAGAGGGGATATGCGTGTTCACATAGCTGATTCGTTTTGCTGTACCCCAGAGGCTGACCCAGCAGTGTAAAACAACTAGACTCCCAATGTTTAAAAAAGAAAACAAACAGTTTCACTTAGGGCCATCCTTGAGTATAAGCAATATACTTAATTCATTAAATTCCCACCGCTCAGTATATATATTTTTAATTATTGTGTGTAATGGAATTGGAAACATTTCTGAAATACCTCACCTGCCTACTAAACTACAGTGGTTGTCTTTGGCTTATGCAATTCTTTGAGTGACGAGCTGAACTAGCTCCTTTTTTTTTTTGTAAGAAACACTATTTTTACTTGAAAGAACAACTGACAGACAACTATGGTTATTCAGACTTTGGTATTTGGCAGAAATTTTCTTGAAAGTGAAAAAAGTGAGACTGTCAGTTCAAGGAACTAAACTGACAGTATTTGCTGCCAGTGATAAAATTTGAGCTTTTGCTAGAAAACTGGAATTTTGGAAGCCTTAGATTGGCCACTAATCAGCTTAAATTAACAACAGTGAAGACGTGTTGATTTTGACGGCAATCAACAAATTATGGAATGATCATATCTATGTAAAACTAGATCTGTCTACAGTGCTATCTTATTATCCACTGAATGTTTCTATTATTAGCTTGTATGAATTCTATGCATATTGTAAAATATTTCTCTTTGCCCTGTACAAGGCGAGAAAAACAAGGTCCCACTTGTTTACAACCTCAGGTGATCCATCCTTTCTTCTGAGCTTCCCTGGTGGCTCAGTGGTAAAGAATCTGCCTGCCAATGAAGGAGGCATGGGTTTGATGCTTGGGGTAGGAATAGCCCTTGGAGAAGGAAATGGCAACACACTCCAGTATTCTTACCCGGAGAATTCCATGAACAGAGGAGCCTGGTGGGCTCCAGTCCACGGGGTTCCAAAAGAGTCAGACATGACTTAGTGACTAAACAACAAAACAAAATCCTTTAAGTGCAGAAAGTAATCTTTGCCGCAGTAATTGGATAAATAATTATCTTAAAAAGTCTATGACTAAGTTTAGATATCTTATTCTTTATTTCAACTTTATCTTGGTATAGAGTATATTTCCACATATTTTTCAACCTCTCCCAACACTAAATGAATTGTCCTAGAATGCTGTATAAAATAATCCTTTCCTGTTATCTGACGTTTCCTTTATTCATATACACTCTTACCCTGTGACGCTGATTTAAAACAGACACTCGTTCTTGCATACTCGCTTATTTTCTGGTGCTTTCTTGAAGAGTTGAATTTATCTTGGCGCGATTAAAGGCATTGAAAGGCTGCAGTCGACAGTTGGCCATATTTACGGCAGTTGCTGCTAGAACAGTGACATTCTGTAGGGTCTTTAACACCACACCTCACACAGCTTCCCTAGGGCATTATGCCTGCTGAGTTAAACTATTATTCATATTAGTTGCTTAGGATTCACAAATCTTTTAGTAAACATGTGCTTTTCCTGTGGTCTGACAGATGTCAGAGGCATCGCCCTGAGAGTAGGTATACACGGATACAGCAAGATCACTCCTCCTCACTGACCAGAATCTAGAGCAACCACAAAAGCCGCACAATGTTGAACGACACAAACAAAGCCTGGGAAGTGTTCCGGAGGCAGGCAGTGCAGAAGGAACTTGGGGTTCACACACACGGAGGTGAGTCAGACGTTCTCTGGGACGCTTCCATCCGAGGCACATCCTTGAGCAGGGGAGGCTTAGAACTCTCAGAAGGCTTATAACAGGAGCCAAAGGTCAGGGCTACCAAGGCATCATGGACGTGAGGGGCCCAGACTCCAGGAAAAAGGGACACGGCCACCTAAAGCTAACGTTCTGCACTGATGTTCCTTTTTGGCATTTTTGCTTACACCACATACGGCAGGTGGAGAGCCTGAAAAACCAAGCATAAAGCATTAGTTTCAGGCTACATAGCACTGGCATTGGTAGTCATATCACCATGTGAAATAATAATCTGGGTTTAAGCCAGGCTTTCAGTGTGAGCCCATTAAGGTCTACACATCAGGAGAACAGACCCTCTGGAAATAGACAACTCTCATAACCTCTAAAAACTTAGGCAGACATAAGAGAAGTAAATATTTTCTATAGGAGAATGTCTTCCAAAGCTTCAGTAATTGTTCATACACAATAGCTGATATCCAATAAAAAAATAAAATCCAAGAGCCATGCCATAAAACAGGATCATAAAAAGGTTACAGAAAACAGATGATACAGTCACTGGTGTTTCCAAACAGGAATATCATTTTAAATATCTTAAAATGATATCTAGAAAGCTAGATATCAGGCTAGACAATTTCAAAATTAGCTGGAACTAACTTACTTTAAAAATCAAACAGAAGTCCCTGAACTGAAAAAAATGTAATTGAACCCAATAGACTGTGATAAATTAGATAAAAGGGAAGAGAATGATTCAATTTTAAGATAAGTAAAATATCAGACAAACTCAGAAAGAGAAAATACAGAAAAGGACATAAGAGATAAGAGGTGGAAAAGTACAAGAATATATTCCAAGAATAATAGATGAAAGAGAATGAGTCAGAAATGGCATTTGAAGAAATACTGGCTGATAATTTCCCTAAAATGATTAAATACATTAATCCACATATTCAATAGTTTAGCAGCATTATTTTTAATTGTCAAGATATGGAAGCAACCTAGGTATCTATCAGCAGATGAATGGATAAGGAAGAGGTCCATCTACATACAGTGGAACACTACTTAGCCATTTAAAAAGAATGAACTTTTGTCATTTGCAACAGCAGGGATGGACCAGAGGGTATCATGCTAAGTGAAATAAATCAGACAAAAAGACAAACGCTATATGGTATCACTTATACGTGGATACTAAAAAACACAACAAACCAGTGAACATAACAAAAAAGAACACAGACTCATAGACACAGAGAACCAATTAGTGGTTACCAGTGGAGAAGAGGAAAATGGGGGAGAGGCAACTAGGGGTAGGAGATTAAGATGTACAAACAGTTATGTATAAAATAAGCTACCAGGATATATTGTACAACATAGGGAATATTTCATAATAGCTATAAATGGAGTAAAACCTTTAAAAACCATGAATTACTTACACCATACACCTATAACTCATACTATTATACATCAACTGTACTTCGATTAAAAAAAAAAAATTTAACAAACTCCAAACAAGATGAATAGGGGTTCTTGGCAAGAATAGAATCCAAGTTGGAAGCACTAAGCTTAAGAAATAAAGCACAAAAGGAGAGTAATTGTATGGATAAGTGTAAATAAATATTGACTTCAGTAATGGCATGTGGGAGTCAAGATATACTTAAAAACATGTGATGGAATAACACTGAACAAAAAAGAAGAGAAATAATGAACAGGCTCCTGATGTCCTTGCATTGTCCAAAAAGTGAGAAGCACTAATTCTTTGTTATAGATGCAGGTTGTACTCTGAAAATTAACAGAGTGGTAGAATTACGTACAATTAACAAGCTAAGAGAGGAGGAAAACAAAGAAGTATCTGATCGCTAAAAGAAAAGCAAAACATGGCAACTATGTATTGAATAGTGACAGATTTTATCTTCTTGGGCTCCAAAATCACTGTGAATGGTGACTGCAGTGCAGCCATGAAATTAAAAGAAGCTTGCTCCTTGGAAGAAAGGCTATGACAATCCTAGACAGCATATTTAAAAGCAGAGATATCACGTTGCCGACAAAGGCCCATGTAGTCAAGGCTAGGATTTCTCCAGTACCCATGTATGGATGTGAGAGTTGGACCATAAGGAAGGGTGAAAGCCAGGGAAGCGATGCTTTTGAACTGTGGTGCTGGAGAGCCCCTTGGACAGCAAGGGGTCAAACCAGTCCATCCTAAAGGAAAGCAACCCTAAATGTCTATTGGAAGGACTGATGCTGAAGCTAAGCTCTAATACTTTGGCCACCTGACGGGAAGAGCTGACTCATGGGAAAAGACTCTGCTGCGGGGAAAAATTGAAGGCAAAAGGAGAAGAGGGCAATAGAGGATTAGATGGCTGAATGGCATCACCGACTCAATGGACATAAGTTTGCGCAAACTTATGTCCATTGGAGATAATGAAGGACCTTATAGGATAGTGGAGATAATGAAGGGAGATAGTGAAGGACAGGGAAACCTGGCATGCTGCAGGCAATGGGGTGGCGAAGAGTTGGACACAACTTAGCAACTGAACAACAATACCTTAACAGCACCAAAATAAATACATAACGCACCAAACTGGAAATAGAACGTTGAAAACCTGGAAGTAATCCATCAGTGATAATGGATAATCAAATTAGGTATATACATAATATAAATTATATAACAGTGGAAATGAAAATGATAAAGATCAATGTTGAGAAAAGTTGTCTGACTCAGAAGATCCCATTTGTCTAAGATTTTTTTTTAAAGTAAAATTAATATGTGAGCTACAAAGTAAAACAGTGATTATCTTTGTGCAGAAGTAATTACAGAGAGGTCCTTAGAAAATTTCTGAGGCACCAGTATGTTCTATATTTTAATATGAGTCATGGTTTCATGGTCTTATCTTATAAAATTTCATCAAACTTATTTGTGATTTTGTGCAATTGTCTGCAACTACTCTATGCTACAGTTAAAAACAAGAAACTTCCCTGGAAAAGAAATTGGTGGTATATCTCTAAATACCTTACATTCCTTCAAAGTATTGCTCAAAATAGTAAGAATTTCTGTTGTGGATAGCAGCTCTCTGCAGGATAATCTGTTTTTTCCTGCTTGTTTATCTTATCACTCACACAGGTTCTGTTAATACCATTTATTGTCTGGCAGACCAGAACCTCCTTATACCTCTTTAATTTTAAAAACTGTCATCATAAGGGAAAATACATTTACAATCTTTTAAAAGATGGTAATTGTTTGGTTTATCTGACAAGTTAGGATATATTTATTGTTCACAGTGAATGATGATGATCATGAAGATCAGATAGCAACTTGTTAAAAAAATAACTTATCGAGCACTTAGTATATATTGGGCTTCCCTGGTGGCTCAGATGGTAAAGCGTCTGCCTGTAATGTGGGAGACCTAGGTTCAGTCCCTGGGTAGGGAAGATCCCCTGGAGAAGGAAATGGCTACCCACTCCAGTACTCTTGCCTGGAAAATTCCATGGATGGAGGAGCCTGGTAGGCTACAGTCCATGGGGCCGCAAAGAATCAGACACGACTGAGCAACTTCACTGGTTCACTGGTAGTTTATAATACAAGTGTTCAAATCACCTTCATATATTAACTTGTTATCCTTGCAACCATCCAATGACATAAGAACATGCTTGGAAAGATGTCAGTGGTCCTGCTACTTGCTAGTTTTGTTTTTTAATTTGTATTGGACTGGAATTGATTCAGGAGAAGGGGATGACAGAGAATGAGATGGTCGGATGGCATCACCAACTCAATGGACATGAGTTTGAACAGAGTCCAGGCGCTGGTGACGGACAGGGAAGCCTGGCACGCTGCAGCCTGGGATGGATCGCCAAGAGTCGGACACGACTGAGCGACTGAACAGAGGAGACAGTTGATTTACAGTGTGGAGTCAGTTTCAGGGGTACAGCAAGGTGAATCAGCTACACATACACACACATCCACTATTTCTTTTAGACTCTTTTCCCATGAAGGCCATGATCCGTGTGCTGAGCAGGGTTCCCTGTGCCCTAGAGTAGGTCCGTATTACTTACCTCTCTTATACGTAGCAGCGCCTGCATGTCAGTTCCCATCTCTAATTTATCCCTCCTCCCACCCACTTACCCTCTGCTAATCACAAGTTTTCTATATCCATGATTCTGCTTCTGTTTTATAAATAAATTCATTTTTACACCCTTTTTTAAGATTCCATGTATAAATGATATCATACGATATCTGTCTTTCTGTGTCTGACTGACTTCACTCAGGATGACAGTCTCTAGCTCTATCCATGTTGTTGCAAATTACATTATTCTGTTCTTTCTTATGGCTGAGTAATATTCCATTGTGTATATACGCCAGCACGTCTTCTTTATCCATTCATATTTCAATGCATATTTAGGTTACTTCCATGTCCTGGCTACTGTAAATAGTGCTAAAATAGTGCTAAAACCATGCAAGTCTCCTTTTGAATCATGGTTTCCTCCAGGCACATGCCAAGGAGTGGGATTGCTGAGTCATATGGGAGTTCGATTTTTAGGTTTTTAAGGAACCTCCATATCGTTCGCCCTAGTAGAACATTTACATTTACATTCCCACAAACAGTGTAGGAGGATTCCCTTTTCTCCACACCCTCTCTAGCATGTACTGTTTGTAGATTTTTTGATGATAGTCATTCTGGCCCGTGTGAGGTGATAACTCATTATAGATGTGATTTGCATTTCTCTGTTAATTAGTGATGTTGAGCATCTTTTCATGTGCTATTTGGCCATCTGTATGTCTTCTTTGGAGAAATGTCTATTTAGCTTTTCTGCCCATTTTTTGATTTGGTTATTTTTTTACATAGTTTTGTATTGATTTAATGTATTTAGGACATTTGAAAAATATAAAAAAATGATGTATAACACTAAGTAAGAAATGTATTTCTATCACAAAAATGATTTTACCAATGTAAAAGTTGTTTTCTGAAACCCCTTTTAATTTTTTTATTCTACAGTCAATTTAACAATGCTTTCCCCTGAATACAGGAGTTCCTTAATTTGTTTTTCTCTTGCTATCCTCTTTATATCTTCCTGGGTATATCAATTTCTCTTTCGTCTTGTGACAGAGAAAGCATTTATAAATTACAGGGATTTTTCATTTTGTAGCTATAGATTACGATATGGTCATGTTCTAAACCTCATTAAAATTGTCAGCTGTTTCCCCTCCTCCACTCCCCAAGTTCTATTGAGAAAACCTATTGCTTAACAAAGCAAGCCACGGTGTCTCTGTTATATAATAACCTTTGCCCAAGTGAAATGTTTGCTCTCTGAAAGTACAAAGGAATAAACAAGGGCTTTTAATCAAGGCATTAAACTTAGTATAATTAGATGATTGTGGCTCCCTGGCATTGAGGACAGATGGGAGAAAAGCCATTAGTAAGTCCGTGGCCATTATCACTAATCATTACCTCCTCATCTTTCTCTTGCCATCAGTAATGGGAATTCCCCAGTGGTGACCCTTCGTAATTTTACCTGCGCAGTGCCCTTCCGTGTTCTTTTTCTCCTGATCACTTTTTACATTTATTCTTTTTTAACTTACTGCTCACATGCTTACTGGAGTACAGCCAGTTACCAGTGTTGTGACAGCTTCAGGTGGACGGCAGGGACTCAGTCATATGGACATGTGTCCACTCTCCCCCAAACGCCCACCAATCCAGGCTGCCACAACACACTTGGGCAGAGTTCCCTGTTCTATGAGGTAGGACCTTGTTGGAGATCCATTTTCAATAAAGCAGTGTATAAATGTCAGGTCCTGACCATTTTTTAATTACTTTTTTTTCCATTTGCTTTTATTAGTTGGAGGCTAATTACTTTACAATATTGTAGTGGTTTTTGCCATACATTGACATGAATCAGCCATGGATTTACATGTGTTCCCCATCCCGATCCCCCCTCCCGCCTCCTTCTCCACCCGATCCTTCTGGGTCTTCCCAGTGCACCAGGCCCGAGCACTTGTCTCATGCATCCAACCTGGGCTGGTGATCTGTTTCACCCTTGATAATATACATGTTTCAATGCTGTTCTCTCTAAACATCTCACCCTCGCCTTCTCCCACAGAGTCCAAAAGTCTGTTCTGTATATCTGTGTCTCTTTTTCTGTTTTGCATATAGGGTTATCGTTACCATCTTTTTAAATTCCATATATATGCATTAGTATACTGTATCGGTGTTTATCTTTCTGGCTTACTTCACTCTGTATAATAGGCTCCAGTTTCATCCATCTCATTAGAACTGATTCAAATGAATTCTTTTTAATGGCCGAGTAATACTCCATGGTGTATATGTACCACAGCTTCCTTATCCATTCGTCTGCTGATGGGCATCTAGGTTGCTTCCATGTCCTGGCTATTATAAACAGTGCTGCGATGAACATTGGGGTGCACGTGTCTCTTTCAGATCTGGTTTCCTCGGTGTGTATGCCCAGGAGTGGGATTGCTGGGTCATATGGCAGTTCTATTCCCAGTTTTTTAAGAAATCTCCACACTGTTCTCCATAGCGGCTGTACTAGTTTGCATTCCCACCAACAGTGTAAGAGGGTTCCCTTTTCTCCACACCCTCTCCAGCATTTACTGCTTGTAGACTTTTGGATAGCAGCCATTCTGACTGGCATGTAATGGGACCTCATTGAGGTTTTGATTTGCATTTCTCTGATAATGAGTGATGTTGAGCATCTTTTCATGTGTTTGTTAGCCATCTGTATGTCTTCTTTGGAGAAATGTCTGTTTAGACCTTTGGCCCATTTTTTGACTGGGTCATTTATTTTTCTGGAATTGAGCTGCAGGAGTTGCTTGTATATTTTTGAGATTATTCCTTTGTTTGTTTCTTCATTTGCTATTATTTTCTCCCATTCTGAAGGTAAATGCTAATGAGTATGAAATGGGAAATTAACTGATCATTTTTTTTAAATATTCTTGCCAGACTTCTGTCCACTCTTAGTGGTCTCTAATCCTCCCCTGCCCCCTTTTTCATACGTCACTGTGAACTGACTTAAATCATCTGATTATGTGCATGATGAACTGAATTCTGGAAATAGTTTTGCACCTGTTGTCATCTCTTTCCTTAAAGATGTGACTACATTTCATGAATGGAGCACTTAATGGTTGTTAAGGAAACCAGAATTTACTGCCACGTAAAGAAAGACCTATTGCACATCACTGCTTCCTCTAAATTGTTGTCATTTTGCTCTGTTAGAAGATGGTGGGGGAGGCATTGTTGAGCTTGAGAAATATTTAACTATTCCAGGAAAAGCATTCATAGACATGCTGAGACACTGACTCTCCAAAACCCAACTTGCAAAACTGATTCCAAACAATAGAACATTCAAGCACCTGAATCCTTCTGTTTAGCCAATGAGATTTGCGCTGGGACAATACCAATAAACACTCAGACACTATCTACAGGAATCAATATTGGAAAATGAGAAATAAAGAAGAATGTTAATTAGTGAATGCATTAAAGTTCCAAAAATGAGTCTGCCCTGGTAAGAAATTAAGATGGGGATTCTTGCTTTTTTCTGGCCACAGAGCAGAGCATATGGAACTTCCCTGACTGGGGATCAAAACCATGCCCACTGCAGGGGAAGCACAGAATTTTAGCCACTGTACCCCCAGGGAAGTCCCAAAGTACAGGTTCTGAGTTCGATGACATAACTGACAATAATAGCTTGTATTTACCAAGTGCTTATTTGATTGATCGAGTCTATGTGCTGACTCTCTGTGACCCCATGGACTGTAGCCCACCAGACTCCTCTGTCCATGGCATTTCTCAGCCAAGAATACTGGTGTGGGTTGCCATTTCCTACTCTATGGGATCTTCCTGACTTAGAGACCAAATCTGAGTAGGCTAAGCACTTTATATGTTTTATATCATTTATTCCTCACACCTCCAAAAAAATGGTATAAATTCTTATTTTGTTACCATTTTCTTGATAAGGCAACAAAACAACAAGAAGAGGAGATATCTTGCTCCAGGTCACTCAATTAGTAAAAGTCAGAGACAGGTGTAGACTCAGAGATATTCGACTCCAGAAGCCCATCTGGCTACCATTATTTTATTCTGCCTCCTTCTGAGATTTTGAGTATCCTTTTCAACTCTTACCTAATTCCGAGCTGCCAAAACAGAGAACTGCATTACAGTTGTGCTAAAAGCTCCCTTGAGAATTTTTTTTTTAATCATATATTTAAAGCGGAAACAGGTAGCCTGGATCTTTGTTTTTCCAGCCGTGTATGACTTCTTGGGTCCAGGCCCAGAATAGGCATAAATGAGTTTCACCAGGGTTAGAATTTGCAGGGGAGATGTAGGAAGGTTTTGCCTGGGGAGAAAGTTGAAAGAGTTTTGAGATCTGCAAGCTAAGCTGTTTGAGAAGGAGAGTAAGGTGAATGGGCTGATGGAGAAATAGTGATGGGACCAGGGGTTAATGCATGTAAATGGTGAAAATACCGAGAATCTTGCCAGCTATAATCAAGGCTTTGATTATGTGGATCACAATAAACTGTGGAAAATTCTGAAAGTGATGGGAATACCAGACCACCTGACCTGCCTCTTGAGAAACCTGTATGCAGGTCAGGAAGCAACAATTAGAACTGGACACGGAACAACAGACTGGTTCCAAATAGGAAAAGGAATACGTCAGGCTGTATATTGTCACCCCGCTTATTTAACTTATATGCAGAGTACATCATGAGAAACGCTGGGCTGGAGGAAGCACAAGCTAGAATCAAGATTGCCAAGAGAAATATCAATAATCTCAGATACACAGATGATACCACCCTTATGGCAGAAAGTGAAGATGAACTAAAGAGCCTCTTGATGAAAGTGAAAGAGGAGAGTGAAAAAGTTGGCTTAAAGCTCAACATGCAGAAAACTAAGATCATGGCATCCAGTCCCATCACTGCAGGGCAAATAGATGAGGAAACAGTGACTGACTTTATTTTTCTGGGCTCCAAAATCACTGCAGATGGTGACTGCACCCATGAATTTAAAAGACGCTTACTTCTTGGGAGAAAAGTTATGACCAACCTAGGCAGCATATTAAAAAGCAGAGACGTTCCTTTGCCAACAAAGGTCTGTCTAGTCAAAGCTATACTTTTTCCAGTGGTCGGGTATGGATGTGAGAGTTGGACTGTGAAGAAAGCTGAGGCTGAAGAATTGATGCTTTTGAACTGTGGTGTTGGAGAAGACTCTTGAGAGTCCCTTGGACTGCAAGGAGATCCAACCAGTCCATCCTAAAGGAGATCAGTCCTGGGTGTTCATTGGAAGGACTGATGCTGAAGCTGAACCTCCAATACTTTGGCCACCTGATGCGAAGAGCTGACTCATTGGAAAAGACCCTGATGCTGGGAAAGACTGAAGGCAGGAGGAGAAGGGGACGACAGAGAATGAGATGGTTAGATGGCATCACTGACTCGATGGACATGAGTTTGAGTAAACTCCGGGAGTTGGTGATGGACAGGGAAGCCTGGCGTGCTGCGATTCATGGGGTCACAAAGAGTTGGACTGACTGAACTGATGATCAAGTCCAACAAAGAGTTGGACTGACTGAGTGACACTGACTGAACTGATGATCAAGGTGTTGTTGTTCAGCTGCTAAGTTGTCGCCCTGTGGACTATAGCCCTCCAGGCTCCTCCATCCATTGCATTTCCCAGGCAAGAATACTGACGTGGGTTGCCCTTTCCTCCTCCAGGGGATCTTCCTGGACCAGGGATTAAACCCATGTCTCCTGCGCTGGCACAGGCAGATTCTTTGACACTGAGACACCTGAGAAAGTCAGGGCTTCTCTGCACATTTGTCAACTCCTTTGTCCGTCAACAATCACTATTTCCTTCTCTCAAAAGAACTTTATTTAGAGAAATGCCAGATGTTCTTTTCTACACCACCCCTACTGTTTATGAAGTTTTATGACATGTTTCCTCAAGCTCATTGTTACTGACATTTGGGGCCAGATCATTCCATATTAGGGAGGACAGGCCTGTGCATTGCAGGGTGTTTAGCCATATCCATGGCCTGGACCTGCTAGACGTCCATGGTACCAGCCCCTGCCCCAGCTGTGACAAAAGGTCCAAAATGCCCCTAGACACTGATAAACGCTGCCCTCCACACCACAGGCAAAGTCCTTTCCTTGTTCACGGCCCCTTGGATAGATCCAGTAGGTTTTGGAAGGGACATCCATGGACATTCTTCAAGCTGAGGATGCAGCTGACTCATCTATGAGTCAGTCCATCCCTGTCATTTATGCATTTATCAATAGAGTTTGAACTGCAGGCCAGGGAGTTGCAGAGTCAGACACAACTTAGCAACTGAACAACAACAACAGAGTCCAGCCCAGTAACTGTCATACTGTAAATACTAAGTCCTGGCTACATTTTTAATATAGGAATTGTATTAAGTATACATCAGAATGAAGGTGTGGATAAGTTGACATTAAAATGGAAGGAACATATTTATCTACCATACCAAGCTTCCTGATCAAAGGTCAGTTAAAACACAGATTCCTCTGTGCAGGAGAGGCAGACCTCTTAAGTAGCTTTGGTTACCTGTCAGAATTACCCATCCCAGAGCTGTGGGAGGCATACATACAATGTTATTCCCAAACCATCGTACCAGTTCCCATGATTCAGAGAAGAGCAGCTGTCCATCTGAACAGCTGTTAGTGTTTCTGGACAGAATCTGGAGGGGAGGGAGAGAAGTTGGTTTGACTCGTTGCCACATGTGTGTATTCCTATCCTGGAGACTTGAGTTTAAAGCAGGAACTGTGGTAAATGAAACCACAGTTTAGACGGGCTTTACACCCACCTCAGAGCTAACTGGTTGTTTAGCAATTAGTTGATGGGAGATGACCAGAATACACCTTGAAATATCATTACACTTAGTGATTATGCATACCCTTCCCCCACTCCATTCTTGGATTGATTGGCTGAATTATCATGAAAATTGAGCCAAACATTCCTTCCCTCCTGCTCAAGAATTTTGTACAATGTCTCTCTAGTCAGAAAGTGACTGGGTACTTGATCAATGTTCAAGGGACAGGGAGAGGAGGAAGAAAGCCATCAGATTCGTTATCATGAGTCACACTTGATGTGAGCTCTGCTGTTTTTCAGCAGTTAAGAACTTAGAACAGATTTCTTTTTTCTAAAGAAGACAGGCTGAAACGTTTGCAGCTTTTGAAAGGTAATCTAACACTGTCAAGCTTATGACGTGTCAGGATTCAGCACAGGCATTTTGTTTTTATAATACAAAGATCAGAGAGTCAGGCAAGTTTTGGCAAAACAACAACAGGAAGAGTCCCTGTCTCTAGAGAGAGCTGCCAAACTTCAAAGTAATTTACATCAACAGTGTAATCGCCCCCTACGAAAAGCACCCCCCTCTGCAAAGCTAGTTACTAAAGCACTTGCTCAATCATAAAAATGTTGTGAGGAAAGCGGAACTGAATACCTTAGATAAGTGATGATCTGAGATATAGAAACCCATCTGATAGAGTCTTGAGATTTGGTTCTCTTTGAAAACAAATGAAAAAGGCATACTTTCAGTTTCCCAGGGTCTAGTGTGCTGAAAAGTTAACACTATCTCAGTAAAATGTGACTCATCTAGTGTTGAAACTCAAAGAATTACAGAAAGGACTTGTAAAGGACTGTATATTGAACAAGAAAACACCAAACTCCATAGGACTTGCATCTTGAATTTGTTTAGAAACGACACTCTAATGTAGACTCAAACTCCATTCAAACTCTATGTAAATAACCTCCCATTACCTAACTAGTAAAAGTCACTTGCATGCCCAAGTTCTAGTAGGCATGTAGGGAAAGTAAATACTTTTAGATTTTGTTGTTTTAGGATAACATTACTTTGTAGATTCAGAATTTCAAATACATTTAAACCCGAGGTGGCTCATCTTCTTGTTACTGTGCGTCAGTGCTACAGAAAGAAATGGAAACCGGGTTGGAAAACAGCAGCCAGGATGAAAATCATTTCTAGGCAGAGTGCTTTTCCCTTCTGTGCCGTGAATGAATTCCCACACCTCCATCATGAGATATTCACTATCTTTTATGATTTTTCTCTCCTGGCTCCAAGAAACCCGTTCAGTGTGGTTCCTATTCAAGTTCCATAATCAAACCTATTCAAGCTCCCTTTTCCAGAGACATGTTTATATTCTAGATCCATCCTGCCCTCTTTTCTTTCCTCCCCATCCAAATTAAATCCTATTTTACCATCTCCCAGCCTCCCAAGGCAACACTAGATAATTTGATAATTCTAGTGGCTGACTATTTTGGGGAGCTCCAAAATCGCTGCAGATGGTGATTGCAGCCATGAAATTAAAAGACCCTTACTCCCTGGAAGGAAAGTTATGACCAACCTAGACAGCATATTAAAAAGCAGAGATATTATTTTGTCAACAAAGGTCCATCTAGTCAAGGCTATGGTTTTTCCAGTGGTCATGTATGGATGTGAGAGTTGGACTATAAAGAAAGCTTAACACTGAAGAACTGATGCTTTTGAATGTGGTGTTGGAGAAGATTCTTGAGAGTCCCTTGGACTGCAAGGAGATCCAATCAGTCCATCCTAAAGGAGATCAGCCCTGGGTGTTCATTGGAAGGACTGATGTTGAAGCTGAAACTCCAATACTTTGGCCACCTCATGCGAAGGGCTGGCTCATTTGAAAAGACCCTGATGCTGGGAGGGATTGAGAGCAGGAGGAGAAGGGGACGACAGAAGATGAGATGGTTGGATGGCATCACCGACTCAATGGACATGGGTTTGGGTAAACTCTGGGAGTTGGTGATGGACAGGGAGACCTGGTGTGCTGTAGTCCATGGGGTCGCAAAGTGTCGGACACGACTAAGCGACTGAACTGAATCTGTGTATCAATTTCTTAGCATGAAAATAGTTATCAAGCATTTCTTTTGTTCAGCTAATAATATAGTGAGCTGTCTTTTAAATTGGTGTTTACTCTTACTTGAGGACCCTTAGCAACCAGGACCTGAAGTATTAGATATACAATCTAATGAATAAGAGGCTGCTTGGTATGAATCCTGGTTCTGTGGTGTTAACTGCATTACTTTGAGGCATTACTGCATCTCTCTGGATTTCAGTTTCCTCATCAGTGAAATCAGATGGCCATAGAATGCCCATCATAAAGGGCGGCTTCATGGAAATAACTCATGTAAGATATTTATCATAGGAAGTGACCATGCTGCTGCTGCTAAGTCGCTTCAGTCGTGTCCGACTCTGTGCGACCCCATAGACGGCAGCCCACCAGGCTCCGCTGTCCCTGGGATTCTCCAGCAAAAACACTGGAATGGGGTGCCATTTCCTTCTTCAATGCATGAAAGTGAAAAGCAGAAGTGAAGTCCCTCAGTCGTGTCTGACTCTTCGCAACCCCATGGACTGCAGCCTACAAGGCTCCTCCGTCCATGAGATTTTCCAGGCAAGAGTACTGGAGTGGGTTTCCATAAATATACATCATAACAAACATAAAATATACACTAAACAATATACATGGTTAACTAAAATACACTAAATATTAATTAGTCTTTATAATCTGAAGAACTAGGTCATTAATGCTGGTCTCTATTAGTACATCATGTGAAATGCCGGGCTGGATGAAGCAGCTGGAATCAAGATTGCCGGGAGAAATATCAGTAACCTCAGATACACAGACACCACCCTTATGGCAGAAAGTGAAGAGGAACTGAAGAGCCTCTTGATGAAAGTGAAAGAGGAGGGATAAAAAGTTGGCTTAAAAACTCAGCATTCAAAAAACTAAGATCATGGCATCCGGTCCCATTACTTCCTGGCAAATAGATGGGGAAACAATGGAAACAGTGACAGACTTTATTTTTTGGGGCTCCAAAATCACTGCAGATGGTGACTGCAGCCATGAAATTAAAAGACACTCCTTGGAAGACAAGTTATTACCAACCTAGACAGCATATAAAAAGCAGAGACATTATTTTGCCAACAAAGGTCCATTGAGTCAAAGCTATGGTTTTTCCAGGAGTCATGTATGTATGTGAGAGTTGGATTACAAAGAAAGCTGAACGCCAAAGAATTGATGCTTTTGAACTGTGGTGTTGGAACAGACTCTTGAGAGTCCCTAGGACTGCAAGGAGTTCCAACCAGTCAATCCTAAAAGAAATAAGTCCTGCATATTCATTGAAAGGACTGATACTAGAGCTTCATTCAATATTTTGGCCACCTGATGCAAAGATCTGACTCATTAGAAAAGACCCTGATGCTGGGAAAGATTGAAGGTGGGAGGAGAAGGGGACGACAGAGGATGAGATGGTTGGATCACCGACTCAATGCACAGGAGTTTGAGCAAGCTCTGGGAGTTGGTCATGGACAGGGAAGCCTGGCATCCTGCAGTCCATGGGGTCACAAAGACTTGGACACGACTGAGCAACTGAGCTGAGCTGATGACTGACAATTCAGAGACTATTTTTGCAAAGGGGATAGTTCATAGTTTTCTCCATTTCATAAGTTATGATAAATTTCTCAGCTCTGTAGAAGAATGGTCTCAGCTATGATCTCCAGAAATACATAGTAGTAACAAATTGGGATAAACAAGATTATTTGAACAACCAACCAAATCGGGCTTCAGTGCCCATAATTCCAAGAGCAACCATCATATGACATTATACAAATAGAGCTTAAAATCATGGTAAAGACAAATACTTAAAGATATATAGATCTCTTCTGCCTTATATTTTTATGTACAATCATTACAAGGAGAAAGAATTAAACCAAAGCATAGTAAAAATGACTCTCATCAACATCTATGAGCTCAAGTCTTTTTAGTTAAAAAGAAATGAGATGCCAATATACCGTTTATAGCTATAGACTCTGGCCTGGGGCTGAATCAGTCAATCAGTCAACTACTGTCCTTCCCTCCATTGCAACAGGAGAAGAAAATAGTATCCTTTGCTAGAAACCTCTTCAAAACATGTTCCAACACCTTGGTTTGTGAAGTGTAGCGGGAAAAAGTCACTCAAATATTGAAACAGGACTAAGAATCTCCAGCCTGTTTTCCAGTTGTTCAGTTGCCCAATTCATGCAACCCCACAGACTGCAGCTCGCCAGGCTCCTCTGTCCTCCACTCTCTCCAGGAGTTTGCTCAGACTCATGCCCATTGAGTTCTTGATGCCATCTAGCCCTCTCATCCTCTGTTGACCAGAGTAAGCAATGGAGGCCTGAGACTGGTCTGTCTCCTCTGTGGAGCCAGAGTTATGTTTAAATTTCAATTTTGTTTCCTTGTTGCTTATCCTTTTATTTTTGTATTGAGTGTAATGGCTTTACAGTGTCTTGTTAACTTCTGCTGGACAGCAGTATGAATCAACTATACGTACACACACAGCCCGTCTCTTGGAGGCCCCTCCCGTCCCCCATCCCACCGCCTAGGTCATCACTGAGCATCACAGAGCATCACCGAGCATCACAGAGCATCACTGAGCTCCCAGTGCTCCACAGCATCCTCCCACTTGCTGTCTATATCACAGACGGTAGCCAACTCATTGGGAAAGACCCTGTTGCTGGGAAAGATTGAAGGCAAAATGAGAAGACAGCGGCACAGAATGAGATGGTTAGATAGCATCACTGACTCATCGGACATGAATCCGAGCAAACCCCGGAAGATAGTGGAGGACAGGGACGCTTGGCTGCTTGGGGTCACAAAGAGTCGGGCACAGCTTAGCACCTGAAGGCACAGACACACATTTATATCAATGCTCCTCTCCTAACTCCTCCCACCCTCTCCTTCGGATTTTTAAGTATACATTTTCTGGTCAGTTCTCTAGTTCCTCATAGTCTGTGTCAAAGGTTGGGTTCTCCAGAAGGTGATGCCAAGATGGAATTTGGGGTGAATGATGTCTGTTAGGGGTCCACCTCTTTGAAAGAGGCAGAAGGCAGACTTGGGCAGAGGGAGAAGACAGGAGGGATGTGGCTGGGCACAACCTCAGTCAAGCCCCCTGGGAGCTCTGGGTCACTTCAGCCACTGTGGGTCATTGGATGGGCGGCGTTCAGGCGTTGCCCAGCCACGGGCGAGGCAGCTATCTTCAGCTGACACTGCAGGGACCCACGGCTGGAGGACCTGGCTGACCACACTGTCTTCAGCTGGTCAGCAGGTCCTTCCTTGAAGGGCCATCTGGGTGGTACAACACTGTCTGCCATTGGCTCTTACTTATTTGATGCATAAGAATCCTTTCTATTACAAAGATTTAGCAAGTAATTGCTTTTTCTTGTGAGCCTGCAAGGAACAGATCAAGAGTCTTTAAGCAGTAACTTCGTTTAGAAACTGGAGCATTTTGATTAATCTCAACATTTGCTGGTCTCAACAACAGGCCATCATGTTATTCTAACCATTGACAAAAGAAATATTTCTAAAATTAACTTCATCTTCTAAAGCTCCACATCTACCTTTAAAAGTTAACGAAGAGGGTGAAAGTACTCAACTCTTTGACTTGGAAAATGCATGAAGCAATTATTTATTTCTACCCACAGTAATGATGAATTCTGTGAGTAAAGCCAGGTTAGATTCTTAACCCTTTCTGAGTTACCTTTGTTTCTCCTTAGATAATTTAGTTGTGTCAGGACTTACCCAACTTGTTTGATTGTAATTGTCTGTGCTCTAGGGTCTTCATCCATATAAAATTCCAAAATGACATGCTAACTCTTTAGTTCCAGCCAAATAAGATTCCCAGATAAGAGACATATCACTTTGGGTAATAAATACTAATTACAACAGTAATACAAAATAACTCAGTGGAAAGTCCAGCTAGAATTTAGCTACTGGGCTTGAACCAAGGAGTCCAGGCTCTTCTCTTCTGTGGCTGACATTCGTTTTCAGGGTCTCCTTGCAGTCCTTTCCTGGACCTCCCACCTTCAGCCGGGCAACCAGCAAACAGAGAGCAAGTCGAGTGTGGCCACATCCAGCCGCGGTGTGCACCTCTTCTTTCCTAACCTCGGACTTAGTGCGAGAGAGGTTGGAAAGTGCAGTCTTCTGGTGTGTCAGAGAAATGAAATAAAATGAATAAGCGTTTCTCTCTCCAGTCTCCACTGCAGAGGACGATACAGTCATCGTATGTGTGTAAGTGCTGACGTATTCTCTGTCTGTCCTAATACTGTGATTTCAACATGTTATTTGGAAAAGTGTGTCTAGGGGAGGTTAACTGAATCCAAAAGAGAATTTGGTGTCATGAAAACATGAGCGCTTCAGTATGCATCTGGACACTGTCTATTTCTAGTGCAACTAGCTAAAACTGGGTTTGGCGCTTATCCCAGGAGTGAACCTTAGGGTCTCGAATTGATGTTGTTGTCAGTAGGTCGTGCGGCAGCAGTCTCAGCATCTTCCTCTTGGTGGGTGCCAGGTTAAGCAAGATTTGTACTTAATGACAGAAGAGATCCTAATTTTAGTCACCGTATTTTGGACAGGATAGGGCACCTCCACAATCTCCTCTATTACCCCATTTAGGGCTTGCTTCTCCAGGCTGCAAGCTCAAGGGAACTCTCAGTCCTCTCTTTCCCTGGTGACTGCATCCTGAGGCAGCGGTACCCTGGAGTCGGCCTCCTCCTGGCTTGTCAGATTTGTATTCGTCCTTCTTGTCCCAAATCTACGTTCGGGGTGATCATGTCAGCAGCTTGAAGCCAGTCCCAGCGGGAGTATTTGCACCGTCAGTGCTGCCCAGTGTTGCAGACGAAGGCTGCCTCCCCCGCTGGGGATGCTCTGCTGGCAGGATGCTGACAGCTTACGATATATTTGGCAGCAGCCCGACTGTCTCAGGAGAGACTGGGCTGTGGTTACAAGCATCCTCCACGTCTTCGTGTCTTAACAACCAAAGTGTATATTTAGGTCACATGACATGCACCAGGCAGGACGACTTTACTCAATGCGGTCTGTCCAGGCGACCCTTGGGCTGACAGAGGCATCACCTTGACCTGGCCTTTTGTCATCCCTGCCAGTGATGAGAGGCTCCTGAAGTCTCGACCCAGAACTGAGTCAGGTCACTTCCCTTCACTGGGCCAAGCAAGTGATGGGGTCCACCAGCCTCCACCAGGCAGGAAAGTGAAACCCCATCAATTTCTGTAAGCTTTCAAACTGTGGTGCTGGAGAGGACTCTTGAGAGTCCCTTGGACAGCAAGGAGATCAAACTAGTCAATCCTAAAGGAAATCAACCCTGAATACTCACTGAAAAAGCTTAAGCTGAAGCACCAATACTTCGGGCACCTGATGCAAAGAACAGACTTGCTGGAAAACACCCCGATGCTGGGAAAGATTGGGGGCAGGAGGAGAAGGGGACGACAGAGGATGAGATGGCTGGATGGCGTCACTGACTCGATGGACATGAGTTACAGCAAACTCTGGGAGATCGTGGAGGACAGGGGAGCCTGGTGTGCTGCAGTCCACGGGATCGCAAAGAGTCAGACATGACTGAGCAACGGACGTGAACTGAGAGACCTAACAGCAGCAACAAAGGAGGAAGGACGATCAGATAAAGTCATCAAGACGGCCTCACTAGTGGCTGACCTGTGGGCTGGACCCAGGCATTCAGAGGCTCCTCACCACACCCCCATTCTTGGAATGTCCATTCTGCCCACTGTTCCTATAGTGGAAGCTGTTCTAAGGACACAGCCTTGGAATAGTAGGGGTTGTTGAGACCATCTGGATGGTATACACCAGTGGTCCCCAGCTTTTTTGGCACCAGGGACTGCTTTCATGGAAGACAGTTTACCCCCCCTCAGGTGGAAGCGGATGGTTTCTGGGTGATTCAAGGGCATTATGTTTACTGTGCATCTTATTTCTCATGTTATTAGATCAGATCCAACTCAGATCATCAGGTATTAGATCCCAGAGTTTGGGGACCCCTGATATACATGACTGAACCCAGTTAAGGCCTCTATATAAACTTCTACGATTTGGTGGGTAGGTGTGGAGATCTCCCTGTCTTGCAGCAACCAAGACAAACCTTGTATGGAAGGTTCTTTCCTTCTTAAACATGCCATCTACTGATCTGGAGTGCCTGCCTCTCCCCTGGGCCTCTCTCTGCCCTCTCTGTATGGGGCCATTTGCAAATCAACAGTGAACTACTGAATAGGATTACCTGATAGATATGATTAATGATCATTCCAATAAGGTTTGGTAAATAAGAGCATGTGTGTGCTTAGTCACTCAGTCACATCTTTGCAGCCCACTAGGCTCCTCTGTCCATGGGCTTCCCAGGCAAGAATACTGGGTGGGTTGTCATTTCTTCTCCAGGGGATTTTCCTGACCCAGGATTCGAACCCATGTCTCCTATACTCACAGCCAGATTCTTTACCTCTTGAGCCACCAGAGAAGCCCCTTAGAAAAGTTTAAATCCTCTCAAAGGAAACAGTGCATTGTCTTGACTTAGCCCTTAAATTACTTAGAACCTTCTCCCAGCAATCCACAGAAATCAATATGTCAGGGTTTGGTTTTTTTTTAATTTCCACTCATGCATTATGAGGGATTATTTTTTAAGTTGTCCTGAAAGGGAGAAAACAACCCACAAAAAAGTTATTACCAGGATTCTAATTAAAAGAAGGGCCAGATTTATTGGATGGCTATTTTTAACAAAATCCCAGTGGTTTCAATAACCTATAAGCCCAACTACCAGGAAGTGATCTCAGCAGTTGCCCAAGTGAGAATGAAATATGTTTGTTATCCCAAGAGGACTTTTGTATGTTTTCCAGTGCTGTGGGACGTTATTTCTTACTCTTTTCCTCAAGGGAAAAAAAAAAAGAATGAAAAGAACTTTAGTATGATTTTCATGATTAACTTGATTGAAGTAAAGATTAAACCTGTCTCTGAGGCCCATTAGAATAATTGTGAACCTGATTCCCCTTCTCTGCTGTACCTTAGCACAGCCCCTAATCTCAAGGGTAACAGGAAATACAGATTAAACAAAGTCTATCTTCAAAGCTTTTTGCACTGTATCTGCACCATGGGAAAGGAAGCTTTGATAAAGGAATTAGAACAGAAATCTTAATGGATTGGGTGGGAGAAGGAAGTTTCAGTTCTGCCTGGTGACTTCCCAAGGTCACAGTGAACCGGGCAAACTCCATTTCATCTGCAGAACCACCTCGTAGGTGTAGGAATCTCATTTCTCTCCAAAACATGCAGGGGTTTATTCAACTGGATTTACACCGCTTGTAGAACGTCACTCAAATGGACTGACACTTTTTTTCCTGCATTTTTTCCCAGAGCTTCAATTTTACTGGCATATACATTTTTTTAACATCTGATTCCTGAAGCTTGAGCTTTACACACCTCCAGAAATGAGTCAAATACACTGAGATACACACCAATGACATTTACAACAGAATTCAGCCTCAAATAGAGGAGTGGTTTCCCTTGTACAAGAAACTGTCCACTATTAATGTTATGCTTATAATAAGAAGCAACAGAACAATAAAAGATATATAGAAAAATGCCAACTAAAAAGAAAAAAAAAAAAAGAAATAGCCTTTTGGGATGTGGTGGTGGATAAGTCACCAACTTGTGTCCCACTCTTTGCAACTCCATGGACTGGAGCCCACAAGCCTCCTCTGTCCCCGGGATTTCCCAGGCAAGAATACAGGAGTGGGTTACCATACCCTCCTCCAGGGGATCTTCCCGACCCAGGGATTGAACCTGGCTCTGCTGCAGTGTGGGCGGGTTCTTTATCAACTGAGCCACCAGGAAAGCCCCCCTTTTAGGATAGCCATGCGTATATTCAGAATAATCATTCCATGTACAATTTTTAAAACTGCTTCACAGGCTAGGGAGTACTTTTGTATTTCTGTTCAATGGATGCTCCCGCTTCTTATTTGAAAACAGGAGTTGGCTGGAGTATGTGAACGTCCAAGGATTGTGGCCCCAGAGCAGAATGACAGAGAAACATTCATCTCACCTTGAGCTGCACAAACCCTGGGGTCAGTGCCTGGTGAAGACGGATGGGGACACAAACAGGGCCTCATGCAAAGAATAAAGACTCAGCAGAGCAGCAGAAAGAGCTCAGAACCCTGCACTGTCAACCGCTAGTCATGACCAGTGACAAGGCAATTTTTGCAAGGGTTCCTTTGCTTCTTAGCCATAAAATGAACCTGTAATACTTAGCTCATAGTACTTCTGGGAGCATTAACTGGGTCTGTAACACTAAAGCACTTCGTACAGTACCCGACAGAGTGACTAGATCGGGAACTAGGAGGAGTGTGTGGTCGAGTCTGAATTCTGGGAGAATGTGTATCTTCCACGATTATTTATGCCACATGTGTTCACACTGATGCTTCTGCATCTCCCTCCTCCCAGCCTGCCAGGAAACTCCAACTTATCCTCAAAGACACACCTGGAAATCTGCTTCCTCTGACCTATGTCAGGACTTAGGGCTGCATTTTTGGTAGCATCCTCTTCTTTTTCCCCAGAGAGCCATCAGAATTGCAGTGGGTTAGAAATAACTGAATACCTGCATACCTGGCTTACAACCTTGCTTCTTGCTCTGTCATCAGTGCCTGCCTCGTAGGATCTGACACAGAATGTGTGAAAGTGTCAGTCGCTCAGTCATGTCTGACTCTTTTCAACCCCATGGACTACAGCCCACCAGGCTCCTCTGTCCACGGAATTCTCCAGGCCAGAATACTGGAGTGGGTAGCCATTCCCTTCTCCAGGGGAAGTTCCCAACCCAGAGATCGAATCCACACCTCCTGCATTGCAGGCAGATTCTTTACCATCTTAGCCACCAGAAATTCAAATAGGCATTGTATGTTTCACGTGAGGAACATACAATATACATTTGTTATTTTGAAGTAAAATAGAAGTTAGCTGCAGACACTCTGAAGCCTTACTTTCTGGGTTTCCATTCCATTCCCAGCTCTATAATTTTGAGCCGTGATTTCACCAGGTAATTCTGCAAGCAGAACTAAAAGATCTGTTTCTACCTCAGAGCTGCGGATTTTCTCTGTAGGATTCTGACTCTGTAATTTCACTCTAAAGGGCTGGTGAACATGTGAATCCCCTATGAACTGACCCTGTAGATGATGGTCTTTGCCCTACCTTCCCCATTGAGCTCCAGTGACGACGGCTTGAGTCATGTCCCTCCACGTGCTTATAAGTTGGTGAAAACGAAGCCCAGCCGTAGCAGAGTGACCATGTCTGGGAGATCCTGAAGTCACCTCTCATGTCGGTGTTTACTGTTGGTTCAGCTTTAATGACCGTTTCAACTCTGTTGTGTATTAAATAGTCATTCTCAGACTTGGAGGGGAGCTGGTGGAATCAGTAATTGCTTAGTTGTGTATGGATGATAAGGCTTGGTAGTTTCCGGAATAGTGACTATGGTAAAATCACGGAGAAAGAGAAGTCTCCTCTGGATAGGGCTGAGAGCCCAAGGCAGTGACAGCAATCACCCAGTTGCCTGGCCTTAGGGTGCCATGCTGTGATACATCGCACACTGGGAAGAGGCCCTGGTTCGGGGTACACGTAATCTCTGTTTTGGATCAGAAGTTGTTGTTTCTTTGTCATGATCACGAGTCTCCTGGGATGCTCTGTTTATGACAGACAACAATATAAACACACGCTGACCCTAGCTCTGTATACATACGTCATTTGAGTCACTTATCTAAAACAAGGCTGATGACAATGCAGGCAACTCATTATCTTCTCAGCTGTGAACTCCCTGAATGCAGCAGCATCAACGTGGGAAATACTGACCACAGGAAGAAAGAAGCTCTTTATTTGCTATCAGTGATAGCAAACTGATTTTATCTGCAATTCGGACTCACTATTTATTGGAGTATAGTTGACATGCAGTGTTATGTTAGCTTTCTGCTGTACACCAACCTGAATCAGCTCTAGGTGTACATGTATCCCTGCCCTCTGGAGCCTCTCTCCAACCCCCTGTTCATCCTACCCCTCTGGGTCATCCCCGAGCAGACCCTCTACTATACTGCACCCTCCCTCTAGCTGTTTGACACGGGTAGTGTGTGTCAATGCTAATCTCCCAGTTCCCCCCACTTCTCCTTCCCCGGCTGTGTCCACACATTCATTGTCTGTCTGCGTCACTATTCCTGCCCTGCCAACAGGCTCATCAGTACCATTTTCTAGATCCCATATATATGTGCTAATTCTACATCGATTCAAAAACAGCCCCCCAAATGGTAGTGATCAACAATACAGATCTTTGAAGGGAATAAAGAACCACGTAGGCTGGAGAGCCCTAAGTAGCTTTCACTAGGAAATTTATGACGGCTAGCCCAACTGTGAAGAAATTAATACAGTGTAGGTAGAAGTTGTCAAAACAAAGCAACGGAACCGTACACTGACTAGCAGCTACTTCCTAATTCCTCATACAGAAATCCCTTTGGGGCCAGTGAAGCAGGAGAGGGAATAATTGCCCACACATAGTCTCTCTTGAGATTAATGGCCCTTACGTGTTAATTCTTTGCTAGTTGTTGGTGTATTTTTCAAGATGACAGGGAGTCCATACTCTTAGAGACAATAACTTGTACAAATAAAGGAAATATAAGTGACCTAAATGCAGGAGAAAGGTAGAAATATCTAGTTCTCATAGTACCATTACACTGAAAATGACTAAGTCTATCATCACCATTGTACCAGAAGACTGTAGGATCAAAGCTTAGCCAGTCATTGAAATTCATGCCTCAAACAGTCGAGACTATGTTACTTTAGAGATCTTTTCCAAACGCCCTGGCCTGTGGTGTGGTTTGCTCAGCTGAAATTAATCGCTTTGGGCAAGTAATCAGAAAGCTCTGGAAAGATCAGATTCTTCTCTGAGAGTCGAGGAATCCAGCCTTCTTCAAGCTGGCCCATGGGTTTGGATTCAGCCTCCCAGGTCAGGGGATCCACTGTGAGCTTTCCCTAAAAACCTGACCTGTCCGTGCTCTGTAGCTTTCTGGATCATTTCTGCTCGGCCTTCAGAATTCACTATTTTAAACCCACCCATTCACACACAGGTTGCCGTTCAACTTTTGTTTTAGCCAATCATATGATTTTAGGTGCCCTTCCGGGATCTCACTAACTCCTCTGCCGCTCTGGACATTTCAGAATTAACTGCCTTTCAGGTCACTCACGTTCCTGGGTGTGAGTTTCTCCCCCGTTGCTCCATACGTCTTAGCCATAGTCAGCCAATCAAACGTACTCCATTCCCACTCCAGCTCTTGCAACATGAGACAGGGCCACGTTCTCAGCCCACCACTGCTCTAAGGAAGTGATTAGACCCAAGTTACATGGCTACCTTTACTTTTTTTTCTAAACGATGGTATCCACTGGTGATACACGTGAAAGATGGGCAATTTATCTCAAAATTCAGTATAACTAGATGAGAGTGATTCCAAGACTTCAGGCATTGTGTTAGCCAAAAATTCATTTGGGTTTTTCTGAAAACCTCAAATGAACTTTTTAGCCAAGCCAATTCTTGGTCAGAAAGGGAAAACTGGGTGGGACAGAGGTTCAAGGAGGCTAACCTTGGTCTAAAACATGACTCTGCAAAGATAGCAACACCCTCTAAGGTGTAGAGTGTCTAAAGGAGAAACACGGAGGCCTCTGGCCGCATATTGGGTTGGTCTGTGATGCTGCATCTTACTAGTAGGACATGAAAAGTGGAATTCTGGTCTGCAGACCAAGTCAAAACTACTGTATCGCACATCCCAGTCACCAGATGTCCTTGCTAAAGTCCAGAACATGTACCCACCGCTCTATATAAAATGGATAATCAACAAGGACCTACTCACAGCACAGGGAACTCTGCTCAATACTATGTGGCAGCCCGGAAGGGAGAGGAGTTTGGGGGAGAGTGGATCCAGGTATACAAATGGGTACGTCACTTTTCTGCTCACCTGAAACTATCACAACACTGCTGATTGGCTGTACCCCAATACAAAATAAAAAGCTAAAAAAAAGAAAAGTAGCCCAGAAAAGTTCCAGTGTGTATCTGGGTGGGGTATTAAAGAAGAAATCTAGTCCATCCACCAAGTCACTATGTCAGAAAAGGACTTGGTTGTGATTCAGTGGGCAGGGGATATCCACAGCCCACGTCAGGGTGTGCTAACAACAGGGATGCAGTCATGTGATTCTAAACTCTCCAGCTGGAAAGATGAAGCCACTGCTGGGCTCCTCCTCTGACCGACACAGCTTGGTAATTACGGGAGACATAACCTGTGGATAAGGCATCAGTGATTTTGGCTCATCAGAGGCACAGTCAACATGTTTAATTAGGACCTGGAAAACACACAGACAGCGACAATGATCTGAAGCTGAATGACTAATGAATAATCATGGAGGAGTGCTGAAAGGACACTCGGGCCCTGTTTGAAAACATTAACATCTTATACTTTCTTGTACATGGTGGGTCTCTGGTTTGGGGAATTTTGTTACCAGGATTGAGAGCAGTCCAAGAATCAAGGCTGACAATTTCATGCATCTCTGACTAGGATGCAATTGCCCATGAAAGGTTGCACTTTCCTTGGACCTTCCAAAAGAAGCTAAAAGGAAGCCCTAGAGATCCATCCCCAGCATTTTTAGCACCAGGGCCCAGTTTCATGGAAGACAATTTTTCCCAAGGACCAGGGTGAGGGGTGGTTTGGGGATGATTCAAGCACATTACATTTATTGTGCACTTTATTTCTTTTATTATTACATCAGCTCCACCTCAGATCATCAGGCATTAGATCCAGGAGGTTGGGGACCCCTGGGCTAGAATATCATTACCCTTGAGGGAACTATAAAGGCCCAGGGAAAGAGGGGACCAGCTCTTAGGGGATGAGATTCTGAGGGCAATAATTTGTTGATGTTCAGTCACTAAATTGTGTCTGACTCTTTGCGACCCCATGGACTGCAGTATGTCAGGCTTCCCTGTCCTTCACTATCTCCCAGAGTTTGCTCAAATCCACCATCTCACCCTTGTCCTCCTGCCCTCAATCTTTCCCAGCATCAGGGTCTTTTCTAGTAAGTCAGCTCTTTGCATCAGGTGGCCAAAGGATTGGAGCTTCAGCTTCAGTCCTTCCAGTAAATCTCCAGGCTTGACTTCCTTTAGGATTGACAGGTTTGAAAAGGAAGGCAATAATAAATCAACTATAATTAAGAAGACATAAACCTGATTATCTTGCTTGTAACAGGTCGGGTTTCTTTCTCGGAAAGTGTTTCACTGTATATTAGAATGGAAATCAAGAAAGCGGAGGTGGAATGAAGAGGAAGAGGAGGATCTAGGTTTAGACGTTTATGAAAGCCAGAAGCACAGTGAGTCAGGAGAGGTGGCAGGATTGAAACAGAGGGCTCGGGAATCTACCTGGAGGCAAAGGTCAAGAGGCAGAGTCATTAGCGTCAGCACCGACTGCCAGGTTTCTTAGGAAGCGATACCAGACTGCCTGGATCACAAAGCCCTGGGCGTCTGCATTTTGTTCAGCTCTGCAACCCTCTTCCTGTACAGTAGTTTTCGGGTATCTTGGTCTGCTACAAAGGGGGTGGAGAAGTGAATGAAGGCCATGACTTTGGCAAGTAGCAGAGAGCATGGAAATTTGGGAGGAGAGGTAAGATGGGGGCTTTCCTGGTGTCTCAGTTGGTAAAGAATCTGTCTGTCAATGCAAGAGATGCAGGTTCAACCCCTGGGTCGGGACGATGCCCTGGAGAAGGAAAGGGCAACCCACTCCTGTATTCTTGCCTGGGAAATCCCATGGACCGAGGAGCCTGACGGGCTACGGTCAGTGCGGTCAAAAGAGTCCAACAAGACTCAGTGACTAAACAAGAGGTGAGGTAGGGTCATTTTTAAACTTACACTTCCATGAGTGATGTAATGCGTGGCGTAGGGAGAATGAGGTATAGCGAAGCATGTGTTCGTGTGTGGTAGTTGCTGAGTTGTGTCTTTGTGACCCCATGGACTGTAGCCCGCCTGACTCCCCTGTCCATGGAATTCTCCAGGCAAGAATACTGGAGTGGGTAACCATTCCTTTCTCCAGGGGATGTTCCCCACCCAGGGACTGAACCTGGATCTCCCGCATTGCAGGGGGATTCTTTGCCATCTAAGCCACCAGGGAAGCCCATAGTGAAGCACAGGGAATTTCAAGTCAAAGTCCTGGATTCACGGCATTGTTTGCCACTTATTGGCTGCATTGTTTTGGCAAGACACCTGCCACGCATCCAAGACGATTTTAAGGATCAAGTGAACTCATTACACAAAGGTTTCAGTTCAGTTAAATTGCTCAGTCGTGTCTTTGTGACCCCATAGACTGCAGCACACCTGGCCTCCCTGTCCATCACCAACTCCCAGAGTTTACTCAAACTCAAGTCCATTGAGTCAATTATGCCATCCAACCATCTTATTCTCTGCTGTCCCCTTCTCCTCCTGCCTTCAATCTTTCCCAGCATCAGGGTCTTTTCAAATGAGTCAGTTCTTCACATCAGGTGACCAAAGTATTGGAATTTCAGCTTCAGCATCAGTACTTCCAATGAACACCCAGGACTGATCTCCTTTAGGATGGACTGGTTGGATCTCCTTGTAGTCCAAGGGACTCTCAAGAGTCTTCTCCAACACCACAGTTCAAAAGCATCAATTCTTTGGCACTCAGCTTTCTTTATCCATATATGACATCCATACATGACTACTGGAAAAACCATAGCTTTGACTAGATGGGGGTCAAAAATATGTAAAGTGAAAATGATTATTTCCCATGTAATGTCATATTTCTAAATACTTTTTTTAAAACATGGGGTTGGCCAAAAAGTTTGTTTGGGTTTTTCCATGCATGCCTGTGTGCTCAGTCGCTCAGTCATGTCTGACTCTTTGTGACCCAATGGACAGTAGCCCACCAGATTCGCTGTTAATGAGCTTTTTCAAGCAAGAAAACAAGTGGGTTGCCATTCCCTGCTCCAGGGGATCTTCCCGACTCAGGGATCAAACCCACATCCTCCCCTCATTAGCAAGGAAATTCTTTACCACTTTGCCACCAGGGAAGGCCATTACATCTTACCAAAAAGCTAAAATGAACTTTTTGGTCAACCTAGTGGTACAGCAGATCTAGTCCTATAGAAATGCATCTGACCAAAGATCTACATGTGACTTAGCAGAAATCCACACTGTAGGGAACTACAGAATCCACAGTGTGTTCTATGAACCTCTACACAATTGAGGCAAAGGCTAGACCAGAGGATGACTGGAGACTTCAGGGCATCACGTGCTACACATCAATGTCTGATGTAGAACATTCCTCTTAGCAGCTCAGATAGGCAGCCCCAGTGACTTCTGAGTTACCATCCAAGAGCTGATAGGCCATGTGCCCAAGATTCTCTAAATAATTGAGTGCCTGTGGGCCAGCTCCAGAGAGCATGGTTACATTCTCCAGAAGGGCACTGATTTGCCTAGTCTTAGTACACCCTCAAGAGTAACAAGATTTCCTTCATGGAAAGGCAAAGGACATTCTAGTCAATGTTAGTAGATACGTATTCAAATACCATCCGTAACAGGTGTCCTAATTTGGTATTTATGCACTAATGGATTTTTTTAAGTCATTTTAGCTCCATATCTAATATTCCTAATTGTAGACATTTTTCGTGAAGACCTTTCACCCACTGCTGTAGGTCCTGCAGCCCACTGCCTTCCAATAGATTGGGGTTGACTCACTTGGAACTGTGCCAATTTGTTGTTGTTTTTTTCTGACATTAAAAAAATATAAGGAAAAGGGAGAAACTTGTGACTCTACAGGAAAGAAAACAGAATTTAGTAGCTGCCATCAGAGATAACATGTCTTTGGATAAATCATAATAATTATAACATCATTTTGGTTTTACATGCTTAAATGACAGAATCTGTGCTGAGTGATTTATGGACACTTCACTTATATACTTCAGGCTTCCCTGGTGGTTCAGATGGTAAAGAATCAGCCTGCAATGGGGGAGACCTGAGTTCAATCCCCCGGGTTTGAAGACCTGGAGAAGGGAATGGCTACCCACTCCAGTATTCTTGCCTGGAGAGTTCCATGGACAGAAGAGCCTGGTAGGCTCCAGTCCATGGGGTCTCAAGAGTCAGACTTGATGAGCAACTAACACTTCATACACTTCAGCGATTGTCCAAGATTAAAAAAAAAAAAAGAAATAGAAAGGTACAGTAAATGCTGAAAATCCCACAGCAGCAGACAGCCAGAATTTCAGCTCAGAGAGTCTGAGTCCAAAATAAATCTTTAGTCATAGCTATACTGCTTCCTGCTAATTGCTTGTAATGACTTAGAATTTCTCCACAAGCTGACTGCTACTCCTCTGTGTTGGTACAATTTGGCAATTGGACAGCTGGTTCAAGGAGATGATTAGTGTGGTTAATCCAATAATTAAATTGTGGGCTTCCCAGCCTAAGCAGTAATCAGTGGTATGAAACACGGTTTTGTTTTTTTTTTTTGCAAGTGTGTGTGTGAAGCCTTAGTTTGCCTGGCCTGGACTCATGAGAAGCAGAGCAAAGAAAGAATGTTAGTTCTAGGAGCAAACCGCTATTTACAAGGAAAATACTGTTGAAATTATGTTTGCCCAAGGAATACATGCCAAATATAAAAGGAACTGATAGACTGATATAATCTAATTTGATTGCCGGAGGTGTAATTAACCGATTTCATTCAGAGTGGGAGGAGAAAGTACTTAGTCAAGACATGGAGGTACTCTTTTAAGAACTTTTTTCTGATCAATCTGTATTGAAGTATAATTGATTTATATTGTTGTGTTCATTTTGCTGTACACCAAAGTGATCCAGTTTTATATATATATATTTTTTTCCATTATAGTTTATAGAGGATATTGAGTACAGTTCTCTATCCTATACAGTAGGGCCTTGTTTATCCATTTATCCATATATGTAAAAAGGTTCATCTTCTACCCCAGCCTCCCCCCTACCCCTCCGCCAAACTCCCCCGCCCCACCTCCCTGGGCACATTAATCTATTTTCTGGGTCCATGCTTTTGTTTCTGTTCTGCAGATAGGTTCACTTGTGTGGTATCTGAAACCTCACATCTAAGTGATATCCTACGGTATTTGTCTTTTCCTTTCTACTACGCAGCCATAAAAAAGAACTAAATAACAATGACACTCTCTGTAGGAACGTGGACATGACTGGAGGTCACCATGCCAAGTGTAAAGAGGAAGGCCACACTCTCCAGCGTGCAGTTGACAAGAACGCGGCTTTCCAGCCTCTGCGTCTGGGAATGTCCCTTCTCTAACCTTCGGGGAGGAGGCCGTTACCCGGTCAGAGCGCAGTGACAACGGCTGCCCGGTTGCTCAGCGCTCACCTGCATCACCCGCTCCAGCCCCGGGACGGCCTTGCCCGGCTCCGTCACTGGCTGGGAAGTGGGAGAGACGTGAAACCACATGTCCAGCTTTACATTTTGGGTAAGCGGCGGGGCCGCGTCTGAACTTGGGGCCCCCTGATGTGCGCACACTCACCGGGAACGCGGCGATGCCGCCTCGGGCCTCGCAGGCACAGACGGTCACTGGGAGTCAGAGGATGAAGGCTTGGCTCTCAAGGCCACTCGCTGCCGGTCGCCTTCCGCCGGCCACCCCGGAAACCCCCGCACACTACCCGTCTTCCACGTCAAGCTGCCGACAACCACAACTCTGCTTCTTTCACAGTTGGCTTTCCTTGAATGAAAAAGTTGCCTACGTGAAATATCCGATGAGTAGTGGCAGATCCTCAAAAATATTTTCAACTTAAACCAAACTGGATGAATTTTTCAGTCTTCCAACATGATCAGCCTTGAACTGCAGTTTATGGACCATCCTATAGCTTTGATAAATAAAGATGTATAGGGGAAAGGAGGGTAGGATAAACCGGGAGCTTAGAACTGACACAAATACACTATTGATTCTATGTTTAAAAGAGGTCACTAGTGAGAACGTGCTGAGTAGCACAGAAAACTCTAACTCAGGGCTCTGTGGTGACCTAAAGGACAGGGAATCCACAAGAGGGGAGATGTGTGTACATAGGGTTGATTCACTCTGAGGCACAGCAGAAACCACTACAACGCTATAAAGTGATTGTACTCCAATAAAAATAAATGAAAAAAGAATACGCACATATTAATATTTATGATAAAATCCTAAACATTTATTGAAAGTAGCACATGCTTAAAACATGTGGCATTAAATTGACCACACTAGTAAAAATGAAAGACTATCTGTTGGTGTGTTTCTAGATTCTCTACTCTCCTTCATTAATTATTACCACACAATATTAAAATATTTTTTAAAAATTAAAATATAAAAGTTTAGGATACATGCATGCACCTATGTATGCAGACACCTATATGCATGTGTGTATATACAGTCAAATTCCAAAGTGAGAAATTTGAGGAAAAACATCAAATGTCAACTAGACTTTAGTACTTTGACAGCCATTGTTAAAACCATTTTGTTTCTTTTAAAATCTGAACAGGTTTAACGATCGTTAGAACTATCGTCCATGTCCACGTGCATTTATTTTTCCAATAAATAATTTTCCTTTATAGCTATTTTGGCACACTGTTCATTACCATCTAATTTTGCTTCCAGAAACATATTCTCAAGTTCCTGCTGCTACTGCTAAGTCACTTCAGTTGAGTCTGACTCTGTGAGACCCCATAGATGGCAGCCCACCAGGCTCCACCATCACTGGGATTCTCCAGGCAAGAACACTGGAGTGGGTTGCCATTTCCTTCTCCAACGTATGAAAGCAAAAAGTGAAAGTGAAGTCGCTCAGTTGTGTCCGACTCTTCCAGACCCCATGGACTGCAGCCCACCAGGCTCCTCCGTTCGTGGGACTTTCCAGGCAAGAGTACTGGAGTGGGGTGCCATTGCCTTCTCCGCTCAAGTTCCTGGCTACGTAGTAAATATTCTCTATGGATGCTACCCAACTCTTGGTTATGTGCAGAATTGCTGAGTTGTAATGTGCTACCGACTAATATTTCTAATGCCTCCTGGAATCATACCAGCATTAACCATTTATAAAGTACCAACTGCTACTCCACATGTAGAAATGCAATTGCATTTCACTGCTTGCCAAAACAACAGGGCTTTCTGAGATCATTGTTCTTTTTTTGGTTTCTGGGAGAATACAATATTAAGATCCATGGTCACTTGCCAAGTGCAAGCTAGCAGTAGGTGTTTTTTCCCAAATGATTTTATTATAGGGAAGGTTTGCCTTGGAACAGAATGTTCTACAGAAATTAATTAGTAAATAAATACATATTTTTATATGGAGAACTTTCACCTCATTCCACCTGCCTATGTTTAGGTAAAGTTGACTAACTCCTAATGAGGGAACTTAACATGTCATTCAAGGGCTTCCCTGGTGGCTCAGTGGTAAAGAATCGGCTTGCCAACACAGGCTAGATCCCTGATCTGAAGATCCCACATACCACAGAGCAACTAAGCCCCTGCAACCGCAACCGCTAGGCCTGCGCTCTAGAGCCTGGGAGCCGTGAGGAGTGAGCCCACAACTGCAACTGCTGAAGCCCGCACACCCAAGAGAAGTCCCTGCGGTGAGACGTCCAAGCACGAAACCGGAGCATAGCCCCACTCCCATCAAGTAGAGAGAAGCCCTCGCAGCAACGCAGACCCAGCACAGACAAAACTAAACAAAACTTTAAAAAGAAAAGGTCATTAGAAAGTCAAACCATAGATCTGTTTTGCATTGGAAAGATGCAAAATGATATGATACATCCAAGCTACTTTTAAAAAAATTTAAACTAGGATGAAAGGGCACCATGGTTAAACATGGGCGACCACTGGCCACAGAGCGATAAATACTAGTTTGTAATGACTCAGGCCATTTCCATTTTACATAGAAGGTGGGATTCCGTTATAGACACTCAGAGTCACAGATCAGGTGAGCTGAACATTAGAGCTCTTCATTAGTTTTGCGATAAATAGTTTCACTCTGTTTCTTTGACTAGATCTAATATTTATTTGTGCCACAAGAGAATATTTCAGAATAATGATATTAATTGGTCTTCAATAGAAGAAAAATTTCTCTAAAGTTGTCAGTTAGATCCCATAATTGCAAGAATTCTTATAAATATTGAGTAAAAAATCAAAAGCAAATTAATATTAATCATACTGAGGAAAAGCCAACAATTAATTAGCTCAGTTGTGTCCGATTCTTTGTGGCCCCATGGACCATAGCCTGCCAGGCTCCTCTGTCCATGGAATTCTCCAAACAAGTATACTGGAGTGGGTTGCCATTTTCTTCTCCAGGGAATCTTCCCGACCCAGGGATCAAACCCAGGTTTTCTACATTGCAGATGGAGTCTGTTATCAAGGAACCCAGGTTAGGATAACATTCTAAAGCAAAAGTCCAAAGATGTAACCTTGACCCTATATTTGTTCAGGTTTCAATGATAGCTGTTAGTCAACTGATACACACACATTTTGTATTTATGGTGTCAAATATGGCACTCATTTCTAGGAATTCAAAATAACTCTGATGTACTTTCTATTTTTATGTAGGTAAGAAGGGATAAAGGAAGGCTTCCCTCTAGAAAAATTTTAGTGGGGTTTCAACAGACAGTAGCTTTCCTGGTGAGAAATGAGAAGAAATAAAATTCTAGAGGCGGGTGGAAACTTGTGTAAAACCTTGAAAAATCATTCTTAATTGCTTTACACATTTAGGGTCCAGGAGAGTAGGAAGAATTAGGAGGGAGCAGCAGCAGGAAAGGCCAAGAAGGGAGGTTCTAGTATTTTAATAGATTACTCAGGGTGAGATACAGTAATTGCCCCACTTGTAAATTGTGTAAACATGAAAGACATTTAAATATAATTTCCTGGTCAAGAAATGTCTGTCACGCAATGAGAACTCTCCTTTGTGATAGCTGCAATGCATGGGTTTAATATATCTGCCTCAGCAAGCATTTCTCAGCCAGTACACTCAACCTTGACGTTCCGTTTCAAGATCATGACACCTGTCACTTAAGTCAGTGCAAGCACAGTCAAGTTCATGGCACTTGCCTAAAAAAAAAAAAAAAAAAGCTCTGCAGCAGAAGGCACTTCAGATTATTCTCTCAATTATAAAATAATCCTCTAAAAGCTTGACTATTTACAAACTCAAATTAAAAGTCTGAAGATTTACCTGTGTTCACAAAAGCACTAATTACAACAGCCCAGACATGGAAACATCCCACAGGTTCACTGAAAGATGAATGGATAAAATGTAGTGTGCGTGTATACGGCTAAGCGACGAAGCACAGCAGAGACGTATACGGCGGAATATTACCCAGCCACAAAAGAGGGAAATAATGCCATTTGCAGCAACATCGATGGATCTAGTGATGATCATACTGAGTGAATTAAGAAAGCTAAAAGAGTAATACCACATGATATTACTTATATGTGGAGGCTAAAATACTCCACAAGTAAACATGTTCATGAAAAGGAAACAGACTCACAGAGAGAGCAGACGTGTGGTTGCCGGGGGTGGGGGGTGAGGTAGGGGCGGGAAAGGCTGGAAGTTTGGGATTGGCAGAGGCTAACCATGATATATAGCATAGATACACAAGGCCCGCCTGGATGGCACAGGGATCTATACTCAATATCGTGTAACAAACCACAGTGGAAAAGAACATGGGATCTGAGAGTATTCTCTGGGAACTAAGGGTCATCATTTCACAATATATACAAATCAAACCATCATACTATACGTCTTAAACTTATACAGTGTTTGGTCAATTTTTTCTCATTAAAACTGTAGAGGGTTTAAAAAAAAAAAAGAGCATCAACCACAAAAATAAGAGCTAAAGCATATTCAGTGATTACTAGATGCCCTGCTCTGTATTTACTTTATATGCTTTAATCCTTACAAGAAACCTTCTTTAGAAATGAGTCAGGTGTGACTTAGCTTGAATGATCTCGTACCAGGACAAACTAGAGGCAAATCCAGCATTCAAATCCAGCCCCTGAAATCCTAGAACCCAGAGGTCATGAGCCATTTTGTATAGTGTTGCTCATGACAAACAGATATGCAATTTGTTTTTCCTGCCTGGAGAATATTGTGAAAATGTGTATTGTATTAGGCACAACAGAGGTTATGCATGCTCAACTATTCTAAAGATCAAACTGGTAAACAGATTGAGTTACTCAGATGAGATGCCTATAGTGGCCCCAGCATGATTCATCAAAAAATTTTTTCTGTATTAAAGCCCAAAACTCCAGCTGGTTACAGAAAGGATGATGCAGTGATCAAATAGAAGCCTAAACGAAGTTGCATCTGAGTCTAAAAGAATGCCTGGCATTTTATGCTAAGATGGAGCCTGCCTTGCCCACCATTTGACCCAGAGTGAGGAGAGGCTGAGGCTCCTGGAATTTAATAGGTTAGTAGAACTGCTTTTGTGTCTGCTGAAATGCCTTCCTTCACTCCCACAACTCTCCATATATTGTCATGACTTGAGGGCGACTGGACACCTGAAAAGAACCTAATTAACCCTGAGCAAAGCTGAAAAAATGAATGAAGAAGTGAGTGAACAGACATTCAGAGAATCGAGGAGCAGCATGGTGACTTTAGCTAAAGCCATCCAGGAAACCCAGCCGTGCGTTTCTGCCCTGTGCCAGGCAGCCTACGGGGTAGTGCTTTGCTGAAATCCAGCTTATCAAGCTGAACTCTGTAAGTTAGAAGCTTGCATTCTTTGAGTGAGGTTTAATAAAGTAGCATTAGCTTGTAGAATGGTGAATGACAAGGCACTTAAAAAAACTCATCTCTTTTTAAGGGTAAGAAAGTATGACACATGCTAGAAGAATTAAAATGTAATGAATTGATCCCTGGAATTGAATTGTTAATGTCAATTAAGTTGTGAAGAAATGTGGCTAATAATGTGTTATTGATGGTACATAAAAAGTATCCCAGTTGTAATTTCTTATCTACTGGAAAGCCAACATTCTTCTAGGGGAATACATTTCTATGTTGTTGTTATTCTTTGATTATATTTTAAATTGCTTTTGAGAATTGTGATATTGGAGAAGATTCTTAAGAGTATCTTGGATTTACACATGTAAATCCATGGCTCATTCATGTCAATGTATGGCAAAAACCACTACAATATTATAAAGTAATTAGCCTCCAACTAATAAAAATAAATGAAAATAAATAAATAAATAAATAAATAAATAACCATTTAAAAAAAAAAAAAAAAAAAAGAGTATCTTGGACTGCAAGGAGATCCAACCAGTCCATCCTAAAGGAAATCAGTCCTGAATATTCATTGGAAGAACTGATGCTGAAGCTGAACTCTAGTACTTTGGCCACCTGATGCAAAGAACTTACTCCCTGGAAAAGACCCTGATGCTGGGAAAGATTGAAAGCAGGAGGAGAAGGGGACAACAGAGGTTGAGATGGTTGGATGGCATCACTGACTTGATGGACATGAGTCTAAGCAAGCTCCAGGAGTTGGTGATGGACAGGGAAGCCTGAAATGCTACAGTCCATGGGGTCACAAAGAGTTGAAGACAACTGAGCATCTGAACTGAGGCAATATAAATATATATATATATATATATATATATATATATATATAAAATTTCAATATATTAACCCTCTCACCCTCATCCATGTTACTTAATTTTTATTCCTTTGGAGGCAATCAGTTACTTTCAGATGGCTATATAGAGCTGTAGATCTATAAATCTACGTACCTATATACCTAACCAATCACTGGGAGATGATGGATGAAAATACACTTTTCCATAGGTAAATAGACGGAAAACATTTTAAAACAATTTCCTAAAATATTAGATTTTTTAAATGCAGTTTATAATGAAAATAAAGGCAACTGGCAGAGTATGGGTTGCTAGTCTTGTTGGTTGGAAAGGCCAGCTGGATGGTAGTAAAAGCACAGTTTCAGGAAATCGCTTTCAACCATTAGCTGGGTCACCACTCTATCCCTTGGGTGTCTCGTCTGTAAAATGGAGATACAGCCAGTGGCTACCTTGCAGGATTTCTGGGACAAGCCGGGTAACCCGTTTTGCACAGGGCTTAGCACATATTAAGAATTTGAGCTTAGAAGCAGGAACAGAAGCCTGCTGGGGGGAGGAGGAAAGGCAGCGGCTACGGGCCTGAGTGTGCAACTGCGGGACTCAAGCCCAGAGGGCTGCAAAATGGCCTTCGTCTTTGGAAGTGTCTCAGGTGTTTGTTTTCAGAAAACCAGAGTATTTAGTCATTTTTTTAAGCTCAGGAAACAGTTCTGTAGAGTTCATCTACAAATTTGGAACTTGAGACTGAAACTTGATTTAAATATATTTCCCAGCAATGAATTACAGTAATGGATAAAGCCGTGTCAGAGTTTTCAAATCTCAATCCTACTCTAAAGACTTAGAATCTAAGGGATAGGTCAGTAAATTGCTGCTCTTATAATTCCAGCGTTTGCCCTCAGAGATTGCTCAGGCTATTATATGCCGGCTATTGTGAGTCTTTATCCATTACAGTTCCCATGGACATCTTCAGCTTTCAAACTGCTTTGGCATCTGTTATCTATCTTTCTCTGCTCTTTCACACTTGAGAAATACGATTCAGGATATCCTTTTAAAAGACTGAGTCTTCTCCTTCTAAACCACCATGCACCAACATAAAACTTAAAAGGCCAAGAGCGGGCGGGAAAAAACTTGCAACTGCAGCAAGTGGAGACGGAAGTGTGCATCTCTGGCGTATCTGTTGTCATCACTACCGCCAGCTAAGCCTGAACTCCTCGGTATCAGCAGATGCCCTGCAGGAGGGGAGACCTTGGGAAGTGCTGACAAGGAGGTGGGAGAAACTTAACCTGTTGGCAAACAGCAGGCAGACATGAAAATAGAACCAGCGGCTACATCCAGTCCTCCCCCCGCCACCTCTCCTCAAAGGACCTTGCTCAAGTCAATATCACCTTGGCTTCCATGACAACCCCTGACAGGGCTAAATAGATGTGAGATACACATTTGCTCCTAGAGACCTCTTGGCATTGGTAGGGAAGTCAGATGCAAAACTCAGGTTAAGATCCTGCTCGACTACTTCATGCAAAAGCCACAGCATACAGGCTTGCCAGCCCAGGCAGTTAGTCTCGTCTCTGCAGGGTTTTTGGCGTCCTCCAAAACTGCAGGCTGATCATATGAAGAAAAGCTGTTTCTGTGGGCATTTTCACAACCCATGAAACACATGTTCTGTTTATAAGCAAATACAGCGCCATTATTTCAGGATCTTTGGTGGATGCATGGTAATGAAAAGACTTCTGATGATAGAACTATGGTCTCCATGTTTAAAATTTAGTTGAACCTGTAGCAAGGGAATCAAGGCCTTTCTTAGATGAGAAAATTAGACAAGCATGTAGTGACTCTGAGCCACTATGTCATGGCTGGAAAAAGCAGAGCTTGCCCCAGCCAATCTCAAAGTCTAAATTCCCAGGCCCTGTAAAACACAAGTTCAACAATGAATTCCTTCTATTACTCAGCCACAAAAGGGAACAAAACTGGGTCATTTGTGGAGATGTGGATGGACCCAGAGACCATCATACAGAGTGACATCAGAAAAGCAAATATTGTATATTAACACAATGTTTGGAATGAAAATATCTCCTACCATTATTAATAAACAAGAAATGTCACAGCCCTCAGTGGTTTCTGGCCTCCAAATGGGAATGAGGGCTCCCAAAACTGATCTAGCCGTTGCTGCCACCTCCCAACGGTGATTTCTGAGGAACTGGGGGAACGCAAGAAGCGAGGTGAACAAGCAAACAGAACTGGCCCCCAGATAGCTGAGGTGCATCTGAAAAGAATGAATTTAGTGAGCCCAGAGGCTTGCATTAAATTCCTTAACTTGACACCTGATGTTCAGACTGCCTGCTCCCTTTTTTGCAAACTTGTATATAGCCTGACTCCCCTCTCCTGCCTCCTTGGAGCAGTTTTCTCAGAGCTACTGAGATATTGTCTCCTGGGCTCTGAATCCTAAACATTCCCACCAAACAAAGCAACTCTCTAACTATATATTTTTGGTTGACACCACTGAGCCTATATGCCAATAAGAAACAAAAAGTTAGGGGGAAAAATGCAAAAATTGTGATGTTTGTTATGGGTGTACCCTATCAGAATTTTTTCTTCCCCAGTGGCTCTGGTTTTCTGTCTACCTTTGTGGGTTTCTGAGAAGCTGGATCTCAGGCGAGGACCCTTGAAGGTCATCTCGCTCAAACCAGCCTGCTTTTTCTCCTCTCAGCTTCTGTCTGGACTTCCCTCTCCTGCTTTCTTTTCAAACTGAACATGACTGAAATTAAATGAATCCACCTGTTCTGAAAGCCTATTTCCTAGTCCCCAGTGGGTGCTATTTGAATTTTATTGCTTTTTAAAGATTCACCCATGCCTTCGGTAACATGAAAAGTAGATGACCTCAGAGTAGCAGCTTTCAGGTTGAAAAGGCTCAGACTCTGAAGCAGCAACTTTTGTAATCTTTCTCTGCTTGAAAGGCTGCAAAGCCTCACTGGATGTATGTTTCACAAGTTTTATTCTCCTGTGAAAAATGAGGATGTTTATATCTTTGCTGAAATCGTAAAAAAAAAAAAAAAAAAAAAAACAGGTCGAAAAGAATTTTCCATTACAAGTCTCCTTTCCTGGCGTGTCATTGTGGGTAGAACAAATGGCCAGGATCCGATCACAGGCTTGTAAATGGGAAATAACTCCTGAGTGACGGCAAACACGGTCCACCACCCCCACCCCCGCCCTCTTTATCCACAGCACGTCTCACGAGGCCCCTGGAACTCTTCCCGGAGACCATCGGTTTCCCTTCATGACCCCAGGGCTGCTGTGCCGGGAGGCAGCTGCGTGGAACCCAGGCATCCGGACCCTCCGCCGGGCCCTGGGCTGCGCTGTGGGTGGAGGAGGTGATTCAGCCACCGCACGGCTCAGCTGTCAGAGGGGCAGGCCCCGCAGCTGCCGGCCGCCCGGCTGTGCCTCGTAAGGGCTGCTGTCTTGTTTCAGCACCTCGGGGGACAGGAGCAGAGGGCACGCCTAAACCTGCCTTCACAAACCCCGTCTGCGCCTCGCCACCCGGCAGGCTGTTGGGTTTTGTAGCTGGGGACGCAGGCGGTTTTAACTCTCTCCCCTCTCGTTGTGCCTGATGCTCTGCATACACAAGGAGTCCTTCAAAAAATGGGGACCTCACGGAAGCGACCCAGATGCCCATCGGCAGACGAAGGGATGAGGAAGCCGTGGGACACACACACAGTGGAATACTACCTGCTCATAAAAAGGAAAGCCACTGAGTCAGCTGTAGTGACAGACTCTAGGATGAGCCTAGAGTCTGTCATACAGAGTGAAGTAAGTCAGAAGAAAACAACAGATATTGTACATTAACGCTTATACACCGTGAAGTATACACAACATACTAGAAAAATGGTCCTGAGGAACCGATTTGCAGGGCAGGAATAGAGACAAAGGCCTAGAGAACGGACTTGTGGACACAGTGGGGAAGGAGACGGTGGGAGGAACTGAGACAGTGGTGCTGGTATATACACACCACCACGTGTGAAACAGCGAAGGAATGAGAGCCTCCTATGACGGGCAGAGAGCTCAGCCCGCTGCCCTGTGATGACCTAGAGGCTGGGATGGGGGCTAAGGCAAAGGGAACATGTGTGTACGCACAGCTGATCCACATGGCTATGCAGCAGAAACTAACAGCATTGCAAGGCAATTATACTCCAATGAAAATTGTTTAAAAGCGGACTGTGAGCACAAGGCCTGGCTTGGCCAGGGGTTAGCCTTATCGGAAGAAAACCCCCACACCTGCCATCAGCTACCTACAGTACAAGCGGAGTCAAGATCTCCAACGGTGAAGGGACCTCTCTCACAATGCAGCAGAAAGACATCGACCCCGTTTTCTGCTCACTGGAAACAAGGGCTGGTGTATCTGGTTTCAAGATGTTCGGGTCTGTCTTGTGATTATTTGGGTACAACTATATCCCCAAATTTGCATGGACCTGTCTTTTACAAATGACTTTTTTCCATCTTTTCTGTGTTTTGACTAGTCCTGAGGGCTTTCGCAAGGACTTCCTTTGAATTCCTCTAGCAATTTCCCCCAAATTACTAAACAAATATTCCCAGTGCTCTTCTACTTCCTACCATTGATTCATCATCTCTCACTTTCAATTTCTGGTTCCTTACTGAAAAAAAATCCAGGTCACATTAGTCACTTATCACTGCATAACCACACTCCCAAGACTTGGCAGCTGTTTGTTTAATCTCTCACTCGTGTCTTGACGCTTGTGACCCCATGGACTGCAGCCTGCCAGGCTCCTCTGTCCATGGGATTCTCCAGGCAAGAGTATTGGAGTGGGTTGCCATTTCCTTCTCCAGGGGATCTTCCCGAACCAGGGATTGAACCCACGTCTCCTACATCAGCAGGCGGGTTCTTTACCACTGAGTCACTGGGGAAGCCCTCACGCCCACTCCCAAAACTTAGTGGCACTAAAACCAAGACAAAACCATCACTTAAGCTGCTCATGACCCAGTGGGTTGGTTTGCCAGGCTTAGCTGGGAAAGCCTCTCCTTCTTAGGTTGGCAAGTGGGCCTGGTCAGGCGGATGCAGTTGGTCTGGACGAGCCAAGACAGCATCCTGCACAGACCTGGTCCCTCAGCTGAGCCTGCTGAGATGCTCAGGCCACACCGCCCCTTTTATTTTCTAGATCCTTCCTCCTCCTGCGGGCTCTCTTGCTTCAGGACATCATTTGTTCCACCTGGTCCCTCTAGCACGGTGGCCCAACTTACCTCCACGGTAAATCAAGACTCGAAGCCACAAAACGCAGAACCTGCCAATCCTCTTAAGCCCTAGGCCCAGAAAAGGCGTTTATAACCTCTACAACCTTCTATTAATCCCAACCAAAGCAATTCTCAGGCCAGAGAACACTCGAGGGAAGAGGCCAAAGTCTTCATCTCTTGGAGAGAGAGCAACATCCACATACAAGAATGAGAGGAATGACTGGCATTTATCTTTGCAGACAACTGACCACATATATCATAGCAAGAGTCCTGGAAGTGCAAACACAGGGTCCAGGGTGGGGGGTGGGGAGGAATACATGTAGGAATTCAGTACATGTTTAATTGTGTGATCCAAGTCATTGGGGAAACTAGCTAGTAAATGGTGTTGAAGCCATTAGTTAACCATTAAGAAAAAGAAATTCAGCTGGATTATAGAAGGCAATGGGGTAAACAAAAACATACAAAGCCATAAGAAATACTTTTTACCAGAATGTGGAAGAGAGATGAACCAAAAAAAAAGAAACCATAAAAGTAAATTCTGACTGGTCTGACAAACCTTACCATGTACAAACTTTAAACATAGCAGCCAAACCTCTCAGGTTCTTCCTGCACTTAAAATGAAGATGGGAGTGAATGTGGCTCCCACCCTAAGAATGGGGGGCGGGGGTGAGGAAGCCAGATAATTGATAACATCATAACCTTTTCTGAGGTTATCAGAGAGTAAAGGTTTACGTGGCAACTGAATGAGCAGAATTAACAGCAACTGGAAGCAGAGATCAAACAAAACATTTCCCCCTGGGGCAGAGTAAAGGCAACACACCAGCAGCCATGAGAGCTGGTAAGAAAGCAGCCAAAATTTTAGCAAGTTTCTAAAAGCCATTTATCGGCCAGCTGAGAATACCCAGGAGCTGTGGCCCGGAAGGGAGCCCACAGGAGCACCTGCAGCCGCCTTCTCATGGGGCCCGTGGTGCTCGTCAGACGTGGAGACAGGGCTAGAGACCTGAGAGGACCCCACCTGGCTTCAGAGGCCCTGGGCGTGAGACCACTACCACCTTTCTTGGAACTTTCTTTCCTGTGAAATAACCATCCTAAGTTGCTAGGGAAGGGCCTACAACCTTTTTAATCCCAAAGGGTCAAAGATTCATTGCCTTAGAGAGAAAGACAACAAAAGGCGTCCTCTCCTGAAGGCTACAGGACGGACAGAAAGCCCTCCTGCAAAGGGGACCTCAGCATAGAGGCAGGGAGGCCCGTCCCGGGGTCGAGGCCTCACCACCCCCGGCTGGGGGCATTGGCATCCAGCTGCTGGAGAAGGAGAAGCAAAACCCTTCTGAGACAGGAAAATTCCTCCTGCCTGAGAGAAACGCCCTCCCCTGCCTCAGGGACCAGGCAGACTTTGCTTGGCCCAGCAGAGGAGCAAGAATGCTAGCGATGCCCAAACTTGCAGGCCTTCCACGCCTGCCTAAGACCGAGGCTAGAACCGAGGGCCGGGGCGCTGACTCCCAGCCCACCGCAAGTCCTGCACCGGATAACCAGCAACAGCAACGTCTCAGAGAGACGAGTGAGAATGTGAAGAGGACTCTGACCTGTGGACGATAGACAGGGCCCGCAGGGGGCTGAGGCCGGGCCGGCACGCTGAGGAAAAGCCTGAGCCCCGCAGAGGCTGCGCACGCCCCGGGTTACGGCGGCCCAGCTCCAGACGAGTTTAGAGGCTCTGTCCACTGAAGGCAGTTAGCAACAGCCAAGTCCAGTCTGACTGATTAGCAACTAGAGAGGCTCCACCACCCACTGGCACCCTCTGGAAAAAAGACAGGTGTGCTCATTTAAGGGCATACATGCTAGTCGTTCGGGCTTCCCAGGTGGTGCTAAAGAACCCACTGCGCATGCAGGGGACACAGGAGATGCAGTTCCGTCTCTGGGTCGGGAAGACCCCCTGGAGGAGGGCATGGCAACCCACTCCAGTCTTCTTGCCTGGGAAATCCCATGACGGAGGAGCCTGGAGGGCGACAGTCCATGGGGTCGCATACAGTCGGACACGGCTGAGTGACTAAGGGCCTGCCCACGCACCTCAGTCTCTATTGGCATGTGTAATCAACGCCCAGTCCTCAAATAAGAATGATAAAAAGAGGAAGGGGGAGAAGAAAGAAGACTGCTTAAGCCAAGTGAAAAAGACGATGCAGAAGAAGTGGCCAGCAAAGTTCAATGCCTACTCATTATAAAATTTAGTGAAAATTAAATAAATATGAAAATTCTATTTATATTGAAAATATAAAAATTGCATGTTTTAATATAAAAAATTCTCAGCAAACTAAGAATAAACAAACCCCTCAACTTGATAAATATCCATGAAGAACCTACAGGAAGCATTCTATGTAATGCTACATATTGTAACATCCTAAGATGAATAAAAAATCATGTCTATGCTTATAGATTTTATATAACATTGTACTGGTGGTTCTGCCACTTTAATAAAATAAGGAAAATAAATAGAGGTAGAGTGTGTGCTCAGTTGTAACTGACTCTCTGCTACCTAATGGACTGCATCCTGCCAGACTCCTCCATCCATGGGATTCTCCAGGCAGGAATACTGGAGTGGGTTGCCATTTCCTCCTCCAGGGGATCTTCCTGACCCAGGGATCGAACCCAAGTCTCTGCATCTTGTGCATTGGCAGGCAGATTCTTTGCCCCCGAGTCACCTTCTGCCAAAATCAGTCTATACATTGAACACAACCCCAATCAAAATCCTTCTAGGATTTGTGTGTGTGTGTGTAAAATTTCACAAACTGTCTCAAAACTTTATATGAAAAGCAAAAGACCTGAGTTATCAAGCCAAGTTTGAAGACTAAAGATTGTATGATTGTAAGATATAAAGGATATGTTTCTTTGAAGCATATAAAGAGAGGACAGGGTATCCATATGAAGACAAACGATTTCTAGACACCTGAGGGGTGAAAGCACACACTGAATTTTGTAACGGAAGTTAAGGCTGGACTTGGGGATTTGAGAACTATGAACTCAGGGGTGATGGCTAAAGATACCAAAACCTAGTTGAAAGGAAGAACTTAGAGAAAGAGATGAAGAAAGGTGAAGCACTCCAAAACTAGGGCTGCGAAAAGAAAGATGATTCACCAAATGAGATAGGAAATGATAAGTCAATAATGAAGAAAAGAAACATCATATAGTAACGCGTATGTGTGGAATCCAGAAAGATGGTACAGATGAGCCTGTTTGCAGGGGCAGGAACAGAGGCAGACCTTGAGAAGGGGCTTGTGGACCTGGTTGGGGAAGGGCGGGGCAAACTGGGAGTTGAGGCCTGACGCGTATACACTGCCCGGTGTGCCGTATACACCGCCCGGCGTGACGTATGACTGTCCGCTGTGACGTACACACTGCCCGGTGCGGCGTATACACTGCCCGCTGTGACGTACACACCACCCAGCGTGACGTACACACTGCCCGGTGTGAACCGAGCAGCTCGTGGGACACTCGGCGAGGACCTCGAGGGGCGGGAGGGAGCCCCCAGAGAGAGGGGCTGTGTGTGTGCGTACCGCTGATTCTCGCCCTAAGGCAGAAACTAACGCAACTTCGCGAGGCAATTAGACTCGGATCAAAACATAAACGTCAAAAAGAAAAGCTGCTGCAAACCGTGGTATTAGAGGCAGAAGGGAAAAGTTTCAACAGGAAGACTGTGTAGATTCTGTTTCCTTTTCAGAGAGTCAGGGGAAATACGTTTAGAGAAAACTGCAGTCATCGGGGTTCAGCGCAAGGAAAGCTTCCAAAAGCCCCGGGAAGAGCCACAGTTTTTGGAGAGAGTTAATTCACAGGAGGAAGGCAAGTGTGGAAATCTGCTGAGTCACGGCATAAAGCAGGGCTCTGAGGTGAACGGCCCAATCATTAATGAAATGGCAATGAACTTTAAAAATAGCTAACAAAATAGAGGTTGTGTGGTACTCATCTCTATATTCATTGCACTGTTCATACCAAAGGGTCTTAATGTATGTATAGCTATATCTACAAGTATGGATGGGGCTTCCCACGTAGCACTAGAGGTAAAGAATCTGTCTGCCACTGCAAGACACATACATAAGAGACACAGGTTTGATCCCTAGCTCGGAAGGATCCCCTGGAGGCGGGCATGGCAACCCACTCCAGTATTCTTGCCTGGAGAATCCCTGATGGGCTATGATCCATATAGTTGCAAAGAGTCGGACACGACTGAAGCGACTTAGCGCAGGTGTGTATGTGTCTGATGGGCAGCTAAGGTTAAAAAGCATTCCTAGACTCATATTTGGATGTAGAACCTTAAAGCCCTGCGGGGTGATGGAGCCTGATGCCGCTCACCCAGTTTGAGGAAGCCTGACCCTGCCTCCTGTGAGAAAGGTTCATTCATTCCCAGCTGCCTCTGAAGAATGAACTGTGTTCTCTGCTGGAATGAGGGGATGGAATTGTCCTCATTTCTGAGATGCTTAGAGACATGATACCTAACGGAGGAAGATGGCTGTGCGTGACATTCCGTAGGTATTGATGGGTTCCGCCCCCTGACTCACCAGACTGTCTTTGCCAAAGCAAATTCTGGGTGCATGAAAGGCCCAGATAGGAAGAAATACGTCAATTTTCTTTTTTTTTTTTTTTTATTTTTTGATATTCATTTCTTTTTTTTTACTATTTTTTTCCATTTATTTTTATTAGTTGGAGGCTAATTACAATATTGCAGTGGCTTTTGCCATACATTGACATGAATCAACATGGATTTACATGTGTTCCCCATCCTGAACCCCCCTCCCACCTCCCTCCCATCCCATCCCTCTGGGTCACCCCAGTGCACCAGCCCCAAGCACTTGTCTCATGCATCCAACCTGGCCTGGTGATCTGTCAATTCTCTTTTAAAAAGCAAACAACCAAGGTATAAAACCATGGGGAGAATTGTGTGGACGAACGGCTCTCTTAGTTGATAGAAACGTGGCTGCGAAGTTGCACAGAGAAGCTGAGAACAGGCTGAAGTGTCTCCAACGTGTCACATGGCCCTGCCCAGGCCAAGCCAAGGCGGGGAGAGTGGCCCTCACATGACACCGGTGGCCGATAAACCCGAGCAGGTGGGAGCAACGAGAGCAGGCCCGGGGCCACGGGGCCGCGGCCTCTTGTTCTCTCTTGTTTTTAAACTCCCCTGTTGGTTCTGGGTCCTCTGAACATGAGGTTCTGGGTTGCTCCTTTCTCATCAGGAGAAGTGAGCAATTCAGGACTTTCTCCCAAATCTCATGGCAAACTACCTGCCTTTCTTTGTTCTTTGACCCCCTAGAATGTCCCCTTATCTAATATATTTCCGAGTTCTCCCCTCCTTGTGAGATTCTGTCTTTTCCTGAGAGGTCATTTCTCAATGCCGCAAAACTCTGTGACTTGTCATCATCATTTCCTCTTTGGTTATCGGGATTAAAGATGTTTCTTTTAAATTCTCCAGTTACAAGAAAAAAATGGAAATAGTAAAATCTCCTGTGTTTTTGTTTTTATTTTGTTTTTTCTTTAGCTGAAGTAAGTATGTTCCCAGGGAGATGTGTTGATCTGTTGTCTTCTTTATACGTGCTAGAATTTCACAGACACTAATCGAAGGTCAGAAACACGAATATGATCTTGTTTTGCCCTAATGGAGAGATGAAAAGGAGGGAGTAATTGAAGATGTGCATGCCTAAGTTTTTATCACATGGGGTTTGAAAATTGTTTTTGCGCTTCAGTGGGGTTTTATTTGTGGCCCTTGTGCTATGGGATATAGCTTCAAATAAGATACTGAAGATAATTTCTGATCACTTGACCCGTGAGTAGCCACAAAGCTGACTAATCACCTACCCCCATCCCTCTTGAACAAGAAGTAAAGCTTATAACTTGAGACAATCGTCCCCGAGGTCTTTGCTATTGTTGTTCATTCACTGAGTTGTGTCCGACTTCTTGTGACTCTTTTCTCATCCAGGGGCTAGGCTTCCTTATGGTACTAAAATCATAGGATTGTTGTGAGAATAAGATGAAATGACCAGTTTTAGCGATTAATAAGTGATATAGTCAGCACTCAATGGATGATAATTGCCACTAATTTTGATTGATTAATAAAACAGAACCTTGCTAAATTATAGTTGAATCAAGATTGCAATACAACATGTGCCCCAATGTTCACTGCAGCGCTAATTACAGCAGGACATGGAAGCAACCTAGATGTCCACCAACAGATGGATGGATAAAGATGTGGCCCATATATGCAATGGAATATTACTGCACCATAAAAAGAACGAAATTGGGCCATCTGTAGTGATGTGGTCAAACCTAGAGTTTGTCCTACTGAGTAAGTCAGAAAGAGAAAACCAAAGATTGTATATTAATGCATATATATGGAATCTACAAAAATGGCACCGGTGGACTTATTTGCAGGGCTGGAATAGAGATGCAGACGTAGAGGATGGACTGTGGCTGACACAGTGGGGGAAGGGGAGGGGGGTGAGCTGAGGGGGCAGCACTGACGTGTGTATACGCTCACGTGTTAGACAGACAGCCGGTGGGAAGCTGTTGTATGGCACAGGGGGCTCTGCTCTGTGCCCTGTGATGACCTAGGGCAGTGGGCTGGGAGGGGGAGGAGGGAGGCTCAAGAGGGAAGGCACATATGTTTATGTAGAGTTGATTCACTTCATTATACGGCACACGTGAACGCAGCATTATAAATCAATTACACTCTAATAAAAAAAATTACAGTACAAGTATCTCTTAATTCCTGATCATTTTTGGAGAAAAATAAACTTAATTTCCCCTTGCGTTAGTCTACAGTACCCAGATAATTATTGAGAGCAAAAATACAACTTTGAACTTTATGCAAGGACATCGAGCTATCAGGAATCAACAAGAATGGGAGGTACGTTAACAGCCACCCGCCCTGGATTTTGATAGATCAGGCATGTGAAATTACAAAGTATTGATTTAAGCAAAACACACTCAATACAGCCTCTCTTGACAGCTGTGGTCTAAATGACAGTACTTTGTGGTGGATTTACCACTCAGGAAGAAAAACTTCGCTGGAAGCAGCTATTGCTACTTGACGTCTCACTGAAGTGGAGGGATCCGTTTTGTACAAATGGCACCAGGTTCCCGGTGTCCTTCAGTAAAAATCATATCTGTCACTTGGATAGAATCTTACACAAACATTGCCCCACAGCATCACATCACACAGAGGAGAAGATAAAGCCTCCATAAGGCTTGACAGAATCAAAATTCCAAATCTCACCAGACGGGAGTAGTGATATTGAAGAGAACAGATATAAAGTCTAACATTCCAAGTCAAAAGTAGTCCCTGAAAAGATACAAGATGGAAAGAATCTGAAGTCAAATTCTGCAAAGAAAAATCCAGGAAAGACTACATTACCCAAGAGGATGATACATCCCTCCCCCCACCCAAATAGTACATCCTCATGCTCCTTCATCCCTCCTAGTTGCATTCGGGAAGACCTCTGTCTAAATAAATCAGTGCTCTAGGTTCGTCCATCTCTGTTCAACTGACTCAAATTCATTCTTATTCATGGCTGAGTAATAGTCCATTGTGTATACGTACCACAATTTCTTTATCCATTCGTCTGTCAATGGGCATCTAGGTTGTTACTGTGTCTTGGCTATTGTAAATAGTGATGCAATGAACATTGGGGGGCATGTATCTTTTGGAATTATGATTTTCTCAGGAATTGAATACATTTCTTGGAATTACGTCCAGCAGTAGGATTGCTGGGTCCAAACCGTCACTCTGTTGTACAGAGTGAAGTAGGTCAGAAAGAGAAAAATCAAGTATCATAAATTAATGCATCTATGTGGAATCTAGAAAAATGGTACTGAGGAGCCTGTTTGTGGAGCAGGAATAGAGACGCAGACGTAGAGAAAGGTCTTGTGGATACAGCGGGGGAAGGAGAGGGTGGGACAACAGAGAGAAGCACTGAGACATACACATCGCCACGCGTCAGACAGAGCGCTCGCGGGAAGCTGTGCCTAGCGCAGGGCGCTCAGGCCACTGCTCCGTGGTGACCTAGCGCGGCGGGATCGGGGTGTGAGGGCGGCTCAAGGCGGAGTGGATACATGTGTATGCGCAGCGGATTCACACAGTACAGCAGAAACCAACAGAACTCTGCATAGCAGATCATCTTCCGATGACAAATTTAAAAACTAAGTAGATGCATGTTAACGCGTAAATCACTAAGCAGTTGGAGTAACCCCAAACACAGAGTGGGCCAAAAGCAGACATCCTTTCTGACTTCCGCATTCTGTTTCTTTAGTTAATGACGTCAACATTTTTGCACACCTCCATCATCACCAGACTTAGAAACCTTTTGACCCTTTCTCTCTTTCTCTCTCTCTTTTTTTAACTACCTGCTATTGATTTTTTAAATTGATACCTCATACCTCATCCTCCTACAATGTACACAAGATCCTAGCATTTCTCCACTTAAAATTCTTCCATGATACCTATAACCTAGAGAATTAAGGCAAAATGTGTTTACTGAGCGTTGAAGGCTCCTTTCAGACACCTTGCTGCTGATGCTGCTAAGTCACTTCAGTCGTGTCCGACTCTGTGTGACCCCATAGACGGCAGCCCACCAGGCTCCCCTGTCCCTGGGATTCTCCAGGCAAGAACACTGGAGTGGGTTGCCATTTCCTTCTCCAGCGCATGAAAGTGAAAAGTGAAAGTGAAGTCGCTCAGTCGTGTCCGACTCTTAGGGACCCCATGGACTGCAGCCCACCAGGCTCCTCCGTCCATGGGGTTTTCCAGGCAAGAGGACTGGAGTGGGGTGCCATTGCCTTCTCCATTCAGCCACCTCAGCAGCCAGTATCCTTGTGTTCAGTCATGTCATGTTGAACCATCAAGGTACTTCCCTCAATTCTCCAAGCTTTCACAAGTCACTGCCTTTTGCCTAATTCTATCTTTATCAAAATTACCCTCAATTTCCTACTTCTTATTTTTTTTTTCAGGCTTTAAACCTAAAGGCAGAAACAAAGTGTGTACAGGAAAATTGATTTATTCTCTGTTCCCCTTGTGTTGTATGTGTTAATGTTCAAGTGTTAATATATATGCCTCCTCAAACAATAGTGAACGTCTTAAGACTATATCACAAGGGTTCACACAAACTTCTGTAGAGTAACTGACACATTGAAGATACAAGTTCTGAAAAATGAATGCATGAACTGAAGGCATAGGCATGTCAGATAATTAGGATAAAGTGATTCTTCAAGCTTAATTATGAAATTTGAAGGTTGTTATTGATCAGCTAATGTCCACGCTATAATCCTATAGAGTCATATTCCTTTGTTTTGAGTAAATAAAAGGAGACTCACATAATTTGGTAAAGAAAGTATAGGACTAGATCCTTAGTATGCTTTTTCTTGGCATCTGATTTTCCCCCTAAATTCTACAATAAAAAGAATGCCTTTATCTCCCACACTGGTAGGTCCTGACGTAATTTTCAGAAAATCCTGGGAGAATCAGCAGTCATTAACTTTGGGGCTGATGTTTCTGAGAAAGAAATCGATCATTAAGTGTATAAACTGTCACAAAACTACAGACACATGTCCAAGATAAGAATGCAAATGGCTACCACTTAATCCACAACTTATTCCCATTCTAGAGTGAATAATTGCTTTGCTTGTTGCTGTTTAGTCACTAAGTCCTGGCCAACTCTTTGTGACCGTCTGGGCTGTAGCCTGCCAGGCTCCTCTGCCCATGGGATTTCTCAGGCTAGAAAACTGGAGTGAGTTGCCATTTCCTTCTCCAGGGGCTGTTCCCCATTCAGGGATGCAACCTCTGAACCCGCATCTCCTACATTGGCAGGTGGATTCTTCACCATTGAGCCACGAGGGAAGCCCAAATAACTGCTGGGGAAATACTATTTTTAATTGAACAAGTGATTCATGTCTTTAGAGTGGAGAACATGCATTCCACACAGTGCAAATCACCAGCTGGTGATAGTTCAGAAAATGTGCCAGTCAGAATCTCTATCAGGGCTGGGTGTCCCTGTCCTGGGATGACGTGACATGTACTGAGCTGGTTTTAAGAAAGTTTCTAGAAGATTCTCTGAAAGGTACATACATGGATATACTGTTGGGAATAAAATGCCTTCTTTGGGGTCTTATCATTTTAATCCTCTAAATTGCAGTCCCTTCAGCAACACAACCACATCATTGGATTGGTTGGTTTCCAAGGATAGGGAAAGTAGACACATTTTTAAAGTGGAGGTTTTGCTTAAAAAGGAGAGAACGTAATAGAGATGAGGAAGTCATCGATGAATTGGATTCTTCCCGGCAGCCCACATAGAAACTGAGGCTGTGAAATGATAAATGTCCAAAGGTCCCTTCCATTTGAGCTTGAGCCTCAATTTACTGTGTGACCTCTTTGATGATTGTGTCAGGAATTTCCTCTTTGAAAGCCACGATTTTATTTTTTAAACTTTGTATTTCGTGTTGGGGTATAGCCAGTTAACAATGTGTGTGACGGTTTCAGGTGGGCAGTGAAATGACCCACTCACGCACATCCATCTTCCCCAACTCCCCTCCCATCCGGGCTGCCACAGAATGCTGAGCAGGGTTCTCTGTGCGCTACAGGAGGTCCTTGTTGGAAAACCACACTTTTAAAATAGGGTTAACCTGTCAGGGAGGGGGAATTCTTAACTGGAGGGAGACTAAGCTGTGATGAATTACACGGCTACCCATCCCGAGCTGGGTTTTCGCCTACTTGAGCCCTGCCCGGCCACTGATCCTCGCACACAGCTGTCTGAGCCACACTCAGAGGAAAGAAGACTCACAAAAAATAATTGAAGAATAAACTCTCTGCCCAGGCCAATCGGGTAAATTGCTTTTGTGCTTTTCCACGACTTGCCTCTGCCAGATAGAATATTTGGCGCTCAGCACGGTGGCATTGGACCAGATTTTGAAGCAATGGGGTTTTTGAAAATGATTTATTTTTTCCCCTCTGTCACAGACAGTTACTCTGGCGCAGATGGCTTCCCTCAGTGATGAGCCCAGAGTCTTTTCCATCAGATTTTTGCCATTGTGAAAAATCTATCTGCTCTCGTCTCTCTGACTTTTTTTTTTTTTTTTCTGCTCTGTGTATCCAAGAAGTGACGCAAGAAAATTTAGAATGAAGATCAAATTCTGGCCCCAAACATGTGTAAGAAAGTTTAGGATGAAGACCAGATTCTGGCCCCAAACGTGTGCAGTTCCAGACCTTCAGAGATGGCTCTGTGACAGTGATAAGCCAAATGCTTCTTTATTTTTCAATCCTGTCCCTTGTATGAAGTTCTGTCTTTAATAAATAATGCTAATGGGGGGAGAAAACAACTAGAAAGAATGGAAAATTATAGCTGTCTTTCCTTTAATTAACAATCAAGCTTAGATTGGGTTATATGAATGTAAATGCATATAAACGCTTCCTATGTATTGTGAATGTTTCCGGACAGATTAAGACCTAATTAAGAGCACCGTATTAATACAGAAGGAGGAATGACGTGGAGAGAAGCGATACTGTCCGAAGTCAGCCGTGAAGACAATGCAGACAAGATCTCAGAGGGTACCAAGTTTCCTTGGAAAGAAAGCTGCCTTTGGAAAAGAAACGACCTATGTTGAGAAACAATTGTGTGCGCCCAAATGTAAATCTATAAAGCGCTGAAGACTCTGTGGATCCTTAGCCCCATTTTACAGAGAGGTAAACTGAGAATTAGGAAGTTGTAGGAGAGACAGAAGGTTAACTATTAGTTTGATGACCCCAGAGCTCTGCCCTCTAGGACAACATACTCCTTGCATGTAAATCATGTGTGGAATATGGTGATTAATGGTATTCTGGTGGACAGGAAAGTATGTATAACATAACAAAAAGTAAGTATAACAGTGATGTATTCCTTGAGATCATTAACAGGGTAGAAAAGATGGAATGATACACCTGGCATAAGTCAGTCCACAGAGAGCTACACTCGCTAATGGAGAAAATGACAGTGTTGACTGCAGCATGTAACGACCTCACACGAAAATCAGCCAGAACTGGAGCCCATCAAAGCAAAACGAGGCACGGGATATCATCTAATTACATTGACCAGATCTGGCAAGAGTGGACAAGAGTGGGCATGGCGGAAATTAGGATTAGTTACTGTCCTATCCATCACAACTGTGTAAGTAACCAATACGCAACATGGGGTCTTTAAAGGAGTGTGAATGTATTCCTACTTTTCTGTGTTGGTGCATCATGTATTTTGAGTACCTAAAATTAGATTCAGCCAAGACTCTATACAAAATAAATAAATGACTTCACCAGTAGATAGGGAAGTGTGCGCGTTTGTGGGTCTGTGTGTCTGTGTGTGTATTGTCTTGCACCAGCCACACAAAATAAAAACTGCACTGGGGATCACCCTATCACAATTTTTGAGAGTCTTCACACAACTCTGTAATTTTTAATCAGTCATTTTTCACCACTGGTGGTCAGTTTCCTCATAGGCATACTGAAACAATGGCATCTCAGCTGAATTTCCTCATTTGTAAATTGGGAGTACACAGGAGATGATTTTGAAAAATAAATGAGAAATAATATGGCACCATCTCTGTGTCATAATGTCAGATTTGACACTCGTTGCTGTGTTTTCATTATCAGTCTGATGAACTGGTTGAACCAGTGCACCAAGATCCATTCAACCCCCAAAATCTTCAATTTCCATAGCATGGGCCCTTGGTCCATTAAAAAAAAAAAAAAACTCTCTATATTTCTCCTATCTCATTCCCAGGAGAGCCATATATCCTCAGTTCAGTTCAGTCACTCAGTCGTGTCTGACTCTGCGACCCCATGGACTGCAGCACGCCAGGCCTCCCTGTCCATCACCAACTCCCGGAGTTTACTCAAACTCATGCCCATAGAGTCAGTGATGCCATCCAGCCATCTCATCCTCTGTCGTCCCCTTCTCCTCCTGAACCCAACCCCTCCCAGCATCAGGGTCTTTTCTAATGAGTCAACTCTTCGCATCAGGTGGCCAAAGTACTGGAGTTTCAGCTTCAGCATCAGTCCTTCCAATGAACACCCAGGACTGATCTCTTTAAGGATGGACTGGTTGGATCCCCTTGCAGTCCAAGGGACTCTAGAGTCTTCTCCAACACCACAGTTCAAAAGCATCAGTTCTTTGGCACTCAGCCTTCTTGTCATGTCCACTCATGTCTTGTCTTGTCCACTCCACCCATGGAAGGAACAATATATGCTTTTTTGTTCATTTGTTTAACAAGAAGTTTAAAAAATAAATTAAAATTGACATCTTTTAATCAGTGAATCAGAAAAAACAGTAGAGACTAATGAAAAATGAAAGAACAGTAGAGACTGATGAAAATGAAATAGAACAATATCAAGTTCTTGAACAACCATTTGTAAATCTTCAGTTTGAGAACAAACATTATTCCTTTTCAAACCTTTGTTAAATGTATAACCAAATACATACAAAATTTATTCAAATAATATTTATAAAATTGCTTTTTTATTAGAGTACTATTGCTTTATTAATTTAGCTTAAAGTATAGTTCAACAGTAATAAATAAGGCATACCTATGAATTGCAATTATGTTGTTTTAAAATACCAATGAGTTCACAATGAAATACATATTTGAATCGATGTTTAATAAATTGAAAAATCAGAAATTTGTCTTTCAAATCTCTCCCTGTAGTAAATCAAGTCTGGCTATACACGTAAAGCTAAATATTTTACAAGAAAAACTAGAGGAAAATAGAAATGAATATTTGTTAAAGACCTAGAAGAAAAATATTAATAAGTTTCTAAATGGACAAGTAAATGATCAAGTCACAGAAAAAAGAAATCAGCGTTTGCTATATGAAGATCTTAAGTGTACAGGTGTTAAAGGTGTAACAAAACCCAGAATTCAAAAAGCAGGATGGGAAACTGTTCTTACAAAGTAGGATAAAAGGAGCTATAAAACCTTATTTAAAAATATAAGAATATCTGACAAGGAATACAACTCACTGGGAAAAACATGAAAAGGCATTTATGAGAGAAGATATACAAATAGTAAACCAACATGATAGAAAGATTCAGTAAAAACAAGCAAAATAAAACATAAGAAAGGCAAGTTTTTTAGTCTTTTAGATGTCATAACCCACTACTGGTGCTTGAAATTGCTAAGAGCCATTTTAGAGTGAGTAGCAAAATACATCAAAGACATTAGCACCATCACATCTTTTGACAAGATAATTGCACTTCTGTAAATATGCCTTAAGATGATGATTGAAATACAAATACTTTATGTGCAAGATGTTTCTTTTGATAAGAAATGAAAGCAGCTCCACTGCACAATACTGATGACGAAAATGTTACACAGCCTCTAAATAAGATGGTAAATGTATTTGTTTAATGTGTCAGTCACAGTATCTTTTATGTGACACAGTATCTTTTATGATCTATCAGAAAAGGTACATTCAGAATCTTTCCTGGTTACCTCTGCTCAGCTGCAACAATTGCTATACATTCTATTTTTCCCCCATTGAGATGCTCATTTTCTACCACATTATTTTGCGGTTTTAATTCTGATGCTTTGCGGTTCTCCTAACATCATTTGATGCGCTTAGGCTTTTTCCCAATTAGATTAAAAGCCGCATAAGGGCAGTTCAGTACAATTCAATTCAACTAATAGTTATTGAATCTCTGCTTTGTACAAGGAGTCATGCAAAGCGCTGAGCTTGAGAAAAACCAAAAGGTATGATCTTTGCTCTCAGAGAAAAACTGGCACAATTAGCAATGACCGTAGGCAAGCCTTGCACGTCTTCCATCTCACAATAAGTAATAAATAACCCTGCTAAGCAATAAATGATAAAATGAAGTTGAAAACTACTGTGATGGGCTCAAGAGAAGGAGACCAAAGGGACGTAGGAAACACTTGTGCATCAGATGATTGGAACAGAATCTTGAGGAATCGGTAGGAAAAGTGGACACAACGTGGAGACAATGACAACGGTGGTGACCGTGCTATTTATTTTATTTTATTTCATTGGAGTAGAGTGGATTTACAATGTTGTGTTCATTTCAGGTGTAATTGTGATAGTGATTCGGTTATTCATACGTGTGCATCTTTTCTTTTTCAAATTCTTTTTCCCTTTTAGGTTATTACAGAATAGTGAGCAGAGGTTCCTATACAGAGTTTGCTATACAGTAGGTCCTTGACGATTATCTATTTTAAATTTAGCGGTGCAGATATGTTAACCCCAAACTCCTGGTTTACCCCTCCCCCCACACTTCCCCTTTGGTTACCATGACCTTGTTTCTGATATCCATAAGTCTGTTGCTGTTTTGCAAATAAGCTCGTTTGCATCATTTCTAAAACATTAGATTCCCCATATGAGTGGCATATATGGGTCTTTCTCTTTCTGACTGACTTGGTACGATCATCTCTAGGTCCACCGAAGTTGCTGCAAATGGCTTTATTCCATCCCTTCTAACAGCTGAGTGATATTCCACTGGGTATGTCCCACATCGTCTCTATCCATTCCTCTGTTGGTGAACATTTAGGCTGCTTCCATGTCCTGGCTGTTGTAAATAGTGCTGCAATGAACATTGGGGTGTATGTATCTTTTTGAATTATAGTTTTCTCTGGATATATGCCCAGAAGTAGGATTGCTGGGGCCTATGGTGGTTCTATTTTTAGTTTTTTTAAGGAACCTCCATATTATTCTCTGTTAATAGTGGGAAATGGGGTTTAGGTACAGGAAAATGTGTCTGCCCATTGTGACTGAATTATATAAAGTTTATTGAGATTGCAGGCCAAGGAATCACATCCAATCCTGAAGGGCTTGCTGACTTAGGACTTTATTCTATGATTAATGATCACTCCCTAAAAGTTTTAGGAAATGATAGGGAGATAATTTCTCATGAACAAAAGCTCAGGGAATTTTGTGGTTCTTATGATATTCATTGGTTAAAAAAAAAAGTATTTTAAAGGGCACAGCTAAATTTCCATTCCCATCCATCATTTCCAAACACAGGTTATCTTTGTTTGTGACAGATCAGAATATAAAAACACTCAGCTCCCCTACAACTTGCCCCAGGGTCAAGCTTAAGCTGCTCCTAATAAAGATAGAAGTGTGTTATCTTCACTAAAGATGATTTTTATTAAGAGAAAATCTCTCCCTGTCAGCAGGTGGGCAAAGCAAGTGACAGAAAAGGTGATGATTCATCTAATTTTGAACTCAGCCACTGTTTGATGGCAGCGTTTGCAAAAGAGTGAGGCGATTGGAATTGCTAACCCAGACATCTGCAGCATTGACAGCCCTCTATTAAATTCCAAATATAGGACAGTGTGATCTGACAACTCGAAACAGGGGGGAACTGGGCAAAGAGTAATATCTCAGGAACGAGCGGTAGAATGAGTGTGATCACCTAGACGCATGTTTTCCCCGAGGACTGCGTTTCAACCATTCAGACATCCTTTCAACAAACATTTGGTATTTGCTGTACCAGACATGTGTCGTGAGGTACTGTGGCAATCACGATGGGAACCTTACCCCCTGGTATTGAGAGCCTCATCGAAGAAAAATGCCTCTCTCTCTTTCTTATTTTTTTCAGAAAGTAATACACTTCAGTTGGATTGATTCCTGTTAACTTGGTGTTTCGATCTTCAAAGCCTCACTTTGTCCACAAAAGAGTCACCAACACCCTCCCCCCACCCCCCACCAACACAAACTTATTCTCTACTCTAATCTTCCCCTTGGCCCCAGGGAGTGGAAAAATGAATTGACTTTTCCTTCGCGTCTCTGACCAGATCAGGTTGAACTAGGTTGCAGCTGCATTTTCACTGGCGAATGTACAACTGAAAATAAAACACTTTCTGGAGTCCAGCCTCCAACCAACGCTTTGGCAAACTGACCAGCCCTGGCCAAAAATATGGGAGTCATACAGTAATTAGGACACTGATCCTAACTTCCAGAGCATTATCTCAATGTGGGCATTTTGCTGTGATACGTTTTAAATAGATTCCCAGACTCTCTTTAAGCTCATAATCTTCTGGATTCTGCTTTTTCTCGGAAACATTCATTTTCTCTGCATCTGTGTGAGAGGCTTTCACCGATTCGTTTTTTATATAAGCAAATAAAAGGTCAACTATAAAGAACACTTCCTTTCCTTACCTATGTTTAATAAATGCTAGCCTTTGCTTTTTAATTCAACAGATAGGGAGACACTGAATTATAAATATCCAAGTGTCCTGGTGGTCAAATTCACCCCCACCTAGTATTAGGAATGGTGTCTCCAAGGGGACCCATAATTTATGGATGAAAGGACAAAAATTGGAATTCTTCCCTAGGTGTTGAGTGTTACTCCATCAGCTGAGAGTCATCCCCTTCCTCCCCCGCTTCCGCCTCCTTCCTTCCTTTCGTCCTTCCTTCCTTCCTACCTCCTCCATCCCTCCCTACCTCCCTCCTTTCACTTTAGCCTTTCTTACTCTCTCCAGCTATTCCCGCAGGGTTGCCGCCACCGAGGCTGAATCTGCAAACCCAGGTGCAATAGCCTCACAGGGGCTTCTCTGTGTCTGCTTTGGGTGACCGCCCACCCCCCTCACCTCCTGTAATATCCGTCACTCTCAGCTCCGTCTGCTGGTCTCCCCACTAAATGACAGAATGGAGGCAAAGCCCTCCCTCAGACTGGTCCCCCCTCCCCAAAGCTGCTCACTCCAAACGTCTTTCCACCAGGGGTGAGTGGACCCTGAACGAAGGTAGCATCTCTGTCCTTAGAAGACCTCACAGGAGGGTTCTGAGCATCTCATGCTCCTTGTTCACCTGAAGGATTTCAAAGGCTCGCATGACCCGGATGCAGTCATTCCTCAACGTGTGTGCTGCCTGCTTTGGTCAATTTAAACAATCCGTGTTGTTGTTTTTTTTTTAACTTATGCCAAAGAGACTAAATAAAATTTATGTATCGTCCCCCAGTCTCCACCTGCATTAAAATTGAACCAACATTCTGACAAGGACAGTGACAGGCAGAGCTTCTGCTGAAAATAGAGGGAAAAAAACACAAAGTGTGTTTATGCTGCAACTCATGTTTATGCTACAACAGAAATGAATGAACGACCAGGCTGTTCAGAGAGGAGTGCTTCTAGAAATCTCAGAGGGACAGGTTTAAGGGCATTCTGGTCTCACATCTGTTTCTTATTAGTTTAGCAAAAGTACACCGAAAAGAGACAGGCGGAGAAACAGGATGGCGTGAGGACAAGAGAAAATGAATTTGAAGGTCAAGTGACATATCCCAGTTACCCTGCCACTTATTTTAGTAGCTGATTCATGCTCAATCCAGTCGGCTGGTCTCCCACACGGCAGTGAGGAATGAGGCTAGAATAACTCCACGAGCTGCCGGACACAGATGAGGCGGGTTAATAAACAGAAAACTTCAGGAAGCCGGCATAGACCTGTCACTGTGCGCTGGAGATGTTTCTCCTGGAACGATTCCTTTAGTCTTTTTTTTTTTTTTTCCTTTCTTTTTTCTTTTGTAGTTCAAAGTATCACTAGGTGAGATATATGAAAAGACTCAGGATATAAGAAACTCACTCATTTATGCTCATTTTTTAAACATGAATATTAGCAGAAGCGGTCCCTGATATTATACTGTGTTCAATGGGACAAATAGGGAAGATACTTCATTCTGTCTATTCCCATACCCCTGCAAGCTCGGACAGCAAGATAAGCCAATTCAATCGTGCACTTTCCAGCATGACCTCTACCTTGGGCAGAGCACTGTGGGGATCAAGGTGGGAACAGGGTTCGTGGAGGGGAAAAGGTTACTCGCTGCTCTTGGAAGTCTGAGAAACTAGCCTTTTTCAAATGGGAACTGGAGGCAACTTATCGTAAAAGTTCCAAATATTTTAAAATAAAAAAAAAATATTACATTGGAAGGATGGGAGGAAGAGATATTTGGGAAGTCTGGGATGGAGATGTACACACGGCTCTATTTTATTTTATTTATTTTTTAAATTTTTTTCATTTATTTTTATTAGTTGGAGGCTAATTACTTTACAATATTATAGTGGGTTTTGTCATACATTGACATGAATCAGCCATAGATTTACATGTATTCCCCATCCCGATCCCCCCTCCCACCTCCCTCTCCACCCGATTCCTCTGGGTCTTCCCAGTGCACCAGGCCCCAGCACTTGTCTCATGCATCCCACCTGGGCTGGTGATCTGTTTCACCATAGATAATATATATGCTGTTCTCTCAAAACATCCCACCCTCACCTTCTCCCACAGAGTCCAAAAGTCTGTTCTGTATATCGGTGTCTCTTTTTCTGTTTTGCATATAGGGTTATCATTACCATCTTTCTAAATTCCATATATATGCGTTAGTATGCTGTAATGTTCTTTATCTTTCTGGCTTACTTCACCCTGTATAATGAGCTCCAGTTTCATCCATCTCATTAGAACTGATTCAAATGAATTCCTTTTAATGGCTGAGTAATATTCCATGGTGTATATGTACCACAGCTTCCTTATCCATTTGTCTGCTGATGGGCATCTAGGTTGCTTCCATGTCCTGGCTATTATAAACAGTGCTGCAATGAACATTGGGGTGCACGTGTGTCTTTCAGATCTGGTTTCCTTAGACACACTGCTCTATTTTAAATGGATGACCAACAGGGTCCTCCTGTAGGGCGCCGGGAACCTGCTCAGGGCAGGATGGATACATGCGTGTGCACGGCTGAGTCCCTCTGCAGCCCACCTGGAACTATCACAGCATTGTCAGTCGGCTATACTCCAATATAACACTAGATTTTTTTAAATATTAAATGAAGAAAGGATAGAAAACATTTGGGGAATAATAAAATAAAAAAAATAAAGATCTTTGGGTTTTTTGCTTGCTTCTTTTTCCTAGATACTTAGAAAATCATAGAAAATTGAGGTGGCTGGAGACTGGAGATATGATCTTGCTCTAGAAAGGTGAATACATTTTGAATGGATACAAGAATCAAGTCCATTTCATTAAACATTTACTAAGATTTCTGCCATTATTGTTACGAAGGCAGGTGTCTTTGACATCTTTTGCAAAGACTGAAAGACAGGGATGCGTTGACAGAAGGTGGGGAATAGGATCCGCAGAGCGAGACGAGGATTCAGGGTTCTTGCGTCCCAAGCTGAAGATTCTGATGATAGATTTCAGTCAGGTTAGGTCGGAGAATTAGATGATAAATCAGCTGCTTTTAACTCTTTCTTCCCAAAGCTCTTTGCCTCCAGGGCACCTGACCCTATTACTGCCCTCACCCCAGGCTGTTCCTCCACTTCCCACCTTCTACACTGGAGTGTGAGCTACTAGGTATCAGGTAATAGATCAGCTTTCTCCCTGGCTCCCCAGAACCTCACAACTTGCCTGGTTTGCAATGGCCACTCCAGACTCAGTTTCCAAAGTAAGTAAGCCTAGTCGCTCAGTCGTGCCCAGCTCTTTGCGACCCCATAGACTGCAGCTCGCCAGGCTCCTCTGTCCATTAGATTTTCCAGGCAAGAATACTGGAGTGGGTTGCCATTTCCCTTTCCAGGGGATCTTCCTGACCCAGGGATTGAACCCAGGTCTCCTGCCTCGCAGGTGGACTCTTTACTGACTGAGCTACTCGGTTTCAGGGATCAGTCAAATATAGGCTGGGTAACGAGGGCCATCTGCTTCGGAGACAAGCTTAGAAATATCTATCGATGGTAGCATTTGCAAAAATGCAGTGATCACACGATAAGTGGGAGTCAGAAGCAGTATTCCAGTGAGAGCAGTTTGTTTTGGTTTTAGCGGCTCTCAGACACCGGGTGAGGAGGTCTGTGGGGTGCTGACAGGGAACGGCACAGCTGCCTGTGTTAAAGGCCCTCATGCTTTTTTCCCTGCCAGGAGGACCCTTCCCTTATCACAAGGTTATCACATAAACCACTCATCCTGAACTGAGCCACAGTCCATTGTCACAGTTCACAAATGAAAAAATAAGCACTCTGCATCTTCACATAGTCCAGGTATTTCTTAGATGCATTATTTCTTTCTTATTGACGTATAGTCGATTTACAATACTGTGTTAATTCAGGTGTGCAACAAACTGACTCAGTCACACATATACATAAGAACACAGATATATAAATATATACCTATATTCTTTTTCCAATTCTCTTCCATTAGTTTATTGCAAGATATTGAATACAGTTCCCTGTATTGTACGGTCGGACCTTGCTGTTTATCTATTTTGTGTAGTAGCAGTGTGTGTCCATTAACACCATACTCCCAACTTATCCCTTCCCCACCCCTTCCCTTCTGATAAGTATAAGTTAATTTTCTGTGATTGCGAGTCTGTTTCTGTTTTGTAAATAAGTTCAATTTGTACTATTTTTTAGATTCCACATAAAAGAGGTATCATATAATATTTCCTTAGAAATGCTATTTGGAAGTCTTACAGTAACTTCGAGGAAGTTACTCTTACTCCTATTTTACAGATAAGACAACTAAAACTCAGAGAGATTGAAAACCACCCCCGAATTATACACATGGTAAATGGTAAAGCTGGGGTTTGAATCTATGTGTGTGTGTTTTCTTTTTCAGTTTAGCATTGTGTTTATTTTCCATGTTATCACTTATACCTTTTTAACAACTGATGGGATTACATTGTAGAAACAGACAACTACATATTCCCTTGTATATGTGTTTAATACTCTCAGTGTATACCTAGAAAGGATGTGCACGCTTTCAACTTTCTAATGAAATCAGTTTCTACAATCTTGCACCCTCTTTTCAGCTCTGTAATAAGAGTTTCTCTTGTTCTATATTTCCCCCCGGTATTTGGCATTGGTAGCCTTTGCTTTTTTCCCAATCTGGCAGCTGGCTTTTTGAATTTGAAAATCCCTCTGTACTTCTAAATTACATATATACTCTTCTATGCCACCTCCCAAAGAAGAAATGGGACACTGAATCTCTGTGATCTCATGGACTGTAGTCCGCCAGGCTCCTCTTGTCCATGGGATTCTCCAGGCAAGAATACTGGAGTGGATTGCCTTTTCCTTCTCCAGGGAATCTTCCCAACCCTGGGATCAAACTCATGCCTCTCTCCATTGACAGGTGGGTTTTTTTTTTTTACCTCTGAGCCACTGGTGAAGCCCCACCCAGTGGCCAAGCCCTCATCCCAACACCAAGCACCAGAACGCACCGTCCTGCAGCTAACCCCAGCCGAATTCCTGCCTCCCAGTTAGGGAACTGTACGGGCCCCACAGGCCATAACAGACTTTGGACAGAGAACGGGGTGGGGGTGAGTACTATGCTTACTCCCTTCTGTGGGTCAGTGCTTCACTCAGACCCCAACGGGATCCCAGGAAATCTGCTAGAAGATGCTTGCATATTGCTATTAACTCACGTTTCCTGGTCTGAGTTTATGAGAGTTTTCAGGACCACAAAGGTCAGAGTTCCTGTCCACAAAACAGGTGACAGTCTATCAGTGTGAGTGGGCCAATGCCTCTGGTGCCGTCCAGACCAGGCCTTGCTCGTGATCACGGTGCTGGCCTCAGAACGCTGGGGACAGACCGCAGGGCACGTTTTCACAGCTCCTTCTAGAAATGAAATTGCTGGGAAAAAAAATCAGTAAAATCAGAAATTCACCATTTCCCAAATTCAAAAACTGAATGATATTTTTCTTTTCGATTTGGAAGTGTTCCCCATTGAGAAATAAGGTCCCAGGTTCTAAAAAGAGAAATGAATTCTAATAGAGTAAAACCCCAGAACCACATAGAGGAGTAAGGTCTCTTCTGTGGACAAAGAGAAGTGACTGAGATGAATTCCTTAGTTTAACTCTGGATTTTTTTTTTATTCCTTAAAGTACAGGGACTTGATTGTAAAAGCTCATGAGGAAGCTCAGTATTAAACCTTAATCCTCCTAATGTTGATCTGAAAACAGGTTATCGACATGTTTACATGCCCATGCTGAAAGGAAGACGCCATTGATTCAAAAGGCTTGAGCTCATTAGCACTGTTGACTCATTCATTACTCAACAAACTCACTCTGACGATGTTTCTCCCAATCCCGGAAAGAAATAGTTCAGCCTTTTAAAAAAAAGGAGTCAATAACTGCTAATGCCACTGAACCAAAATGCTCCAATTAGCTTTCTGTGTTTAACTTCTCTTATTCTTATCTTGATGTTTCATTTTTCAAGAAATATATTTACCTAGCATTTTTAAAATATAGAAATAAACGCACAAAATTATTTGACTCTATCCTATTCCACTGCCTTCCACAGAGGTTATCACTATCTTCATTTTAGTGTGGTCATTCCAAACTGATTTCTATATATTTATCTAGAAGTATTGTACTTGGCCTGTATTCTGAATATCTTTACCTATGGGACATATTATTCTATAATTTGATTTCATATTCTCAACAACATACCTTAGAAAAACTGGATTATTTTAAATGGTTGTGTGATCATCTCCAGTATAGGTAGAGTCTCGTTCATTTTTTGATCCCCCCCCCCCAGTAATTAATAAACATTTAAATGGTGGCTAATATTTGCTACCACACTAACAAGGCCACAGGAAATATTCTTGTGAGTGCTTTTTCGTGTGTCAGAAATGCCAAGACAATCTGACTATGAAACTTTACCTGTAGAATGTGTGCAGAACACTCAAACTGAAGGGCAGGGGAGAGTGGTAACAGGCAAAACCTACTGCTAACTCTTGTTGAATACTAATTGTTGACCAGGTACTACTTAAGTTCCTTACGTGCATTAACTAAATGACCTTTAAAATGACCCTATAAGGTAGCTACTATGACTAGTCTTATTTTATATATGGGAAAACTAGGGCATAGGGGAATTAACTACATTGCTAAAAGTCATAAGACTGGCAAGTGGAAGAATGGAATGGAACCCATGCAGAGACCCGGCATGTATACCTCTAACCACTACCCTGCACTGCCTCTCAGCAGGGTTCTATAAGGAATCAGTAAAGTACTTAGAGAAAGGTCTTGTGTAACTTCAGTGTCAACAACTGTTTTCGGATGGAGCGGGTGGGGCGGTGTGGGGTTCCCTGGGGGCGTCCCAAGTGTCTGAGAAGCACAAATCAGAAAGGAACAGGAAGGCTTGGTCAGCCTAGATGAGTAAGATTTACAGAGAATCGCTAAGGAAACTAGACTCTTCAAGATATCCAGATGGATTCCAGTAACACAGTTTCATTCTTTGCACATGTGTCCCTGGAAGGTACTTTAACAATGTTACATTTTAAGGATGAGAATCTGGACTGCATCCAGGCAAAAGGAAAAAACTAATCAAGAGGATGGAAGGTCAATCCTAAGAAGAAAAGCCAAAGAGGGTCGTTCAGTGGCAGCTTGTTATAACTAGGTGTGCGATCCTGTTCTTGTACTATGGCGAAAATGAAGATGAAATTCTCTAAACACAGTTCCTCTAAGAATTTGCTTGTTGACTTATGATGGAGATCAGACCTGGGAACCAATCCTTGTGTGTGACACAGGGGTCATACAGACAAAACAAACGAGAGATACGATACATTTATGGGATACCCACTGTGTGCAGACACTGTCCAGGGACTCAGACTTCCTGCTCTGAGCTATGAAATCATGTGCTCAGATACATGGCTAGTAACCTTGATCCAAACACATACGCCTCACACTCCAAATCTCAAAGATTTCTTAGCTCCAGCACCTTGTTTGGAAAAGAGAAGAAAAATGAAAAGCAATGGCTGTTTTCATGTAAGTGAAGAGTTTGGGGGGCCTTCCCTGGTGGCTCAGCAGTAAGAATCCGCCTGCCAATGTAGGACACACGGGTTCAATCCCTGGGTTAGGAAGATCACCTGGAGGAGGAAATGGCAACCCACTGTTGGTTTCTTACCTGGGAAATCCCATGGACAGAGGAGTCTGGCGGGCTCCAGTCCGTGGGGTCACAAAGAGTCAGACGCAACTTAGCAACTAAACAACAGTAACAAAGAGTTTTTTAGATGGGGTCCATATGACGGGGGGTTAATTGATCTAGAGAAATTTCAGATGAACATAGGAAGTTGGTGTTATAGATGAAAAGCACTTTAGGGAGAGAATTCTCATTCTCAGAGAGTGTGCACCCTTAAGGCTAATGTTTAAATGGCTTTCTCCAGAAAACTTGTGTTCCTTGTAGAAATACTGAAATACATCCAGATTGCTTTATATGTAGCTGTTGTCCTGGGTCCCCCAACTGCCTTGACATACCCCAGCTACCCTGGCGGTACCCCTGGCGGTACCCCTGGCTAACCCCCATTATTCAGCAACAAATGGTTATAGCACTTGACTGTTCTGGAATCCTTCTTCAGCAAGATGACCACAGTCCATTCTGATTGGTTGATGTCTAATTATCAACCAATTGTTATCATTTTGGATATAATTCCTGTTCGTAACCATCTGACCTTAGATATTCAGGCCAAGGGCTGTATTGCATTCTCTCTTGAGGTCTCCTTCGTTCCCTTTATCTTCATAAGCATTATCTTCTACCTGGCAGGGATTTGTGTCTGAATTTCTATCAGGTGATGAATTTCAGCTGGAGAAGTTGCTCTTTTAAAAGCCTTAAAAACATTTTTTTTATTAAAGTATAACTGCTTTGCAATATTGTGTTAGGCTCTGCTTCACAGCAAAGCGAATCAGCTACACATATATGTATATTCCCTCTTTTTAGGATTTCCTTCCCTTTTAGGTCACCACAGGCCCTAAGTAGAGTCCGCTGTGCTATACTGTAGGTTCTCTTTAGTTATCCACTTTATCAGTTCAGTTCAGTTCAGTCGCTCAGTCGTGTCCGACTCTTTGCGACCCCATGGACTGCAACACGCCAGGCCTCCCTGCCCATCACCATGGACTGCAACACGCCAGGTCTCCTTGTCCATCACCAACTCCCAGAGTCCACCCAAACTCATGTCCATTGAGTCGGTGATGCCATCGAACCATCTCATCCTCTATCGTCCCCTTCTCCTCCCACCTTCAATCTTTCCCAGCATCAGGGTCTTTTCAAATGAGTCAGACCTTCGCATCAGGTGACCAAAGTATTGGAGTTTCAGCTTTAACATCAGCCCTTCCAGTGAACCCTCAGGACTGATCTACTTTAGGATGGACTGGTTGGATATCAATAGTGTATATATATATCTCCCAATCTCCCAATTATTCCACCCCTCCCTTCCCTTCTCCCCTTGGTGTCCATAGTTTGTTCTCTACAAACAGGGTTTTGCATGATCATTTTGAGCTGCTTTCTGTTTCTATCAGCATGCCTAATGATAGTCCACATTTGGCTCCTAATCTTAGGAGTCTTAAACTTAGGTTAATAGAGTCATATGTCAGAGTGATTGGGCTTCCCTTGTGGCTCAGCTGGTAAAGAATCCACCTGCAATGTGGGAGACCTGGGTTCGATCCCTGGATCAGGAACATCCCTTGGAGAAGGGAAAGGCTACCCACTCCAGTATTCTGCCCTAGAGAATTCCATGGACTGTATAGTCCATGGGGTCTCAAAGAGTTGGACACACCCAAGAGACTGATGAAGCCCAGAAGAAGCAGTCACTTAAGTCTTGAACTATAACAATTGCCCTTTGAAGTATATGATAAATTCTCAAGCTGATGGATAAAGGCAACAGAAGCTGGCCTAGCAAATATGGATGAGCATCTTAGCACCTACCATAGGTACCAAATACCACATAATCAGACTTCTCAATCTTTATTTCTTATCATCTAGAATTAAGTGAAAAGGAAAGAGTAGCAATGATGTCTGGATTTCTTAATAAATATTCAGCTAATGATGGTTTTCCTCATTAAATCACATCCTTTATATAGGGATATGAGGAAGAAAAGAACAGATTAGTCTAAGTAGGCAGCCTGACCAGAAGCAGCCAGTATGATCCCATCGGGGTTAATTTGTTCATCTGTCTTTCCTCTAAGGAAGGGAACCTTTTCTGTAACTCATAAAAGATAAATATTCCCAAAGAGATTGTGGAGGGGAAAGGCACGTTGGCTCAATATTTTTTAACCATCTTGCAGCTAGGACTTCTAGAGACTTCCAGAACATCCATTGCTGTGTGTTTGTGCATTCCTGCAAACTCACAGCCTAGGATCAGGGTCCATGTATGTTTGTTGAGGTTAGGAACAAGCAGTGGAAACAAATGCCTATAAACTGAGATTTTTGGCAAGCTTGCTGTTTCTCACACAGGGAAAAACAACGGTTCCGAATTTTAAGTGCATTCCTATACCCACATCCCTGTTTATTTACAACAATTTTCAGCTATAAATTTCAGCTCTAAATATAATTTATAATGCATGCGTGCTGAGACACTTCAGTCGTGTCCGACTCTGTGTGACCCTATGAACTATAGCCCACCCCAGGCTCCTCTGTCCATGGGATTTTCCAGGCCAGTATACTGGAGTGGGTTGTCATGCCCTCCTCCAGGGGATTTTCCCAAGCCAGGGACTGAACCCGTGTCTCTTAGGTCTCCTGCGTTGGCAGATGGACTCCCTACCACTAGCGCCACCTGGGAAGCCCATGTGGGTTGTGTGTACTGCCCCTCATTCATCAGTCTCCGTCTCGACCCCACCCTCTTTCACAAGAAGAGCGAAAAAGAGGAACGAAAGGACTTTATCAAAGCGAAGGCAGAAGTACATAAAACGGAGATTTGAATGCCTGCTCAGCTCCCACCAGGACACGGCTTGCTTTCTCTGCTTTCACACAGCAGGGAACTTGGTACTTCCAGGTTTGGGTTCTCTGTGTCTCTGCCGGGCCTGGTAGAAACTATCCTTTTTTGAAGCAATTCATGTCTTCTGCTTTCTGAAGCTGGTGGGTCCTTTCTATGACATCAGAGCTAACGCATAATCTCCCAGAACCCTCAGCCACGTTCACACAGAGCTCTTTAATTCTGTCACCCTCCAACCTTCTGCAGACAGCACATGGTCAAGAATTGCTTCAATAGACTATGTTATAGTTCTTGAATTTAACCTTGACTTCAAATTATATACTGTTACTCGGGAGACCGTCCCAAATTATAGGACCTATTTCTTCCTCTGGAGCAGTATGATAGAACTATTTTTGATTGGGAGTCGAGGCAGCTCAGAGGATGCACGCACAATTAATTCATGCGTGCTAAATCGCTTCAGTCGTGTCTGTCTCTTTGTGACCCCATGGACTGTAGCCCGCCAGGCTCCTCTGTCCATGGGATTCTCCAGGCAAGAATCCTGGGGTGGGTTGCCATGCTCTCCTCCAGGGGCTCTTCCCGACCCAGGGACTGAAACCGTGTCTCTTAAGTCTCCTACATTGGCAGGTGGGTTCTTTACCACTGAGTTGCCTGGGAAGCCCACAGATAGAACATGCGGATGCACGCAGATTTTTTATAGTCTGAGCCACCAGGGAAGCCCCAAGAATACTGAAGTGGGTAGCCAATCTGTCCTCCAGGAGATCTTCCCAACCCAGGGATCAAACTCGGGTCTCCTGCATTGCAGGCAGATTCTTTACCACCGAGTCACAAGGGAAGCCCAGTGTTAACTGTATCACTCTCTCTGGTCAATAATGTGCAAGTAACAAAAGACATATTAATAAGTCTGTGGTCAGTGATATGTTAACCAGGCAAATCAAAATCCCGCTTTCTGGGGACCTGTGGGCCTAGAGAAAGATGTCTACCCTCCTTCCCCACTTCCACCCACCTATGCTGTCTACTTAAGGAGGCAAGAAAACAAAATTTCATAACCCTTAAACTAAGAATATATCTCTTTCCTGGATCAATGAAAAAAAGGGAAACAGCATGAATCCTTCCTTTTGTTTCATTCCTACAACAGGAGTCTTTCATGCATGTATCGAGGCCCATTCATGTTTGGTAAAAAACCTGCCTGTGATACAGGAGACCTGGGTTCAATCCCTGGATCAGAAAGATCCCCTGGAGAAGAGAATGACCACACACTCCAATATTCTTGCCTGGAGAATGCTATGGACAGAGGAGCCTGGTGGGCTACAGCCCACGGGGTCACAAAGAGTCGGACATGACTAACCCACCACCACACCACATTTGCTGGTTAAATGTTCTTCAAAATGTGGCAATTACAAATGTTGAATAGAAGGAAACTATTGGTCTATGTTTGAAATCTTTTTTTTTTCCAATTAATGAATTTTATTTGGCGGATAATTACTTTACAATATTGCAATACTTTCGACATCTGAAAAAATAAAATAAAAAAATCCCTACACCAGTCGTGTTTGATCCAATTAGCACGTCCACTAAGTAGCTGAGCAAACTGCTTCAAGTCACCAGGACATTGGAAATTGTTGTTTCCAAGATGAGTGATCCCCAGTTAAACTCTCTCAAGTTCCTTCCAGGTCTATTTAAGAGTCTGTAACTGTATCCTGCTATCCTGCTTGTAAGCCAGGACTTTGAACTCGTAGATGAAGGACAAAAATAATTTCTGCAGAGGGTATGCCATCGGCAACATTCAGCTCCGAAGCACAAAGGTTCTTTCCCTTGGAAGTGAAGCAGCATTGATAAGGTCTCCATGTACATTCCCTGATAAAAATGAGAGTGGGAGGAGTTTAAAATAAACCTTAGGAATGGCTTCCTGGTTCTATTTGTTTCCCAGTGACAGTCTGAGCTTTTTGAAATTCATTCACTATAGTTCAGATATTGTTTTTTTCTTTTTTCTGAGCACAGAATTGGAAATATGAAATAATGGTCTCAAAATTTCTTCCATCTTTGAGGCTTATTTTCTCCAAGATTGCTTTTTCTATTTTTCCCTTTATCGTTAATAAAATAAAATATTGCTACTGATTCACTTCATTGTAATTGCTACAAGACAAACAGGCTCTCAGACACTGTCATTGGAGTCTGACAGCTATTTTTTTTTAATTCATCATTAACTTTTTTTTTAACTGAAATATCATTGCTTTACAATCTTGTGTTAGTCTCTGCTGTACAAAAACTTGAATTTGCTGTGCTCAGTCGCTCGATCGTGTCGGACTCTTTGCAACCCCGTGGACTGCAGCCCACCAGGCTCCTTTGTCCATGGGATTTCCCAGGCAAGGATACTGGAGTGGGTTTCCTTCTCTGGGGATCTTCCCCACCCGGGGATCGAACCCAGGTCTCCTGTGTCTCCCACATTGGCAGACAGATTCTTTATCACTGTGCCACCTGGGAAGTCCCCGTTCTGAAGCCACTATATACCTATACATATCTCTATATATACAGGTATCTCCCCTCCCTCTTACGCCTCCCTCCCCCCACCCCCCATCCCACCCCTCTAGGCCATCACAGAGCACCAAGCGGAGTTCCCCGTGCTATACAGTAGCTTTCCATTAGCTGTCTATTTTACACTAGGTAATGTATATATTTGACAGCTATTTTAAATCATTCACTCTTTGGAAGGGGAATTCAAGAACTGAGCTTCTATTGGGTGGGTGGCAACGGTAGCTAATAAAAGATGATTCTTCAGAAAAAGACAAGGACCCGCCCTATTCATGAACTCTCAGAAAGCTCTAAAGGATCCCTGGGCATGTGAAAAAGGGGAAGAGAGCCCCGAGGCTGAGCTGTCCCAGTAGCGGAAGGGGGGAAGCTGGGTTCTCCAGCTGGAGGGAGCCTCAAGTGCGTGTTCTCCTTCCTCCCCGCACCCTCCCCGTTTCCCTTTTCTTCTGTGAGACAAAGCCGCGAGCTAAAGGAGGGACCCGAGACTCAGAGACTCAGAAAGAGACTTGAAAGCATCACGTCATAAAGGCGATGCCTTCTCCGGAGCTGGCGATCTTTTTCCGAGTGGAACAGGTCTTTTCATGCATTTCAGAGCGAGTTTCCCACTTCTAAGAGGCAGCCGCGACCTTGGAGCCCGTTCAGGGCTGTGCCCACGCTTGTCTGGGTCTGACTGACTGGCCCCCAGGATGGGACACGCTGGGGGCAGAGCGGGGCTGGGAACCCAGATTCCTGAGCAAGAGAAGCACAGCTCCTCCTGGGTGACCGGCTTGTACGTGTGCATCAAAGCCCAGCTTAATCCTTAGGGGAACTCTGTACCTCTGAGAACAAACATCATGAAATGGAAACCCATCAGTCCGTCCCCTGGCAAACCAGCCCCTGTATTCTGCACAGAATCTAATGCTGTGCTGGGCTTAGTCGCTCAGTCGTGTCCGCCTCTTTGCAACCCCTTGGACTGTAGCCCGCCAGGCCCCTCTGTGTACGGGATTCTCCAGGCAAGAACACTGGAGTGGGTTGCCACGCCCGCCTCCAGGGGATCTTCCCGACCCAGGGATCGAACCCATAGAATCTAATGATCCCCTTCGATTTCAAGAAGCACGATGTGAAGTACTAAGCCCATCGCTTTTTGGGGGGCACTGGCCCGTGAGTACCTGCTGGATTCCAGGACCTCAGCTACTGCTCAGATCCCGCACTTCTGCTTGAGACTCTCAGCACCTCTGATTCCTTCCATGTCAATTTTTTTTTTAATACATGTGAATTAAATAAACTGAACTTGGAAGATACGAGGGTCTCTGGAAGTGCCTGTGAGATTTCTACACAGCCAACCTGGAAATGAATGGTCTTGAGCAGGGGTCAGTTCCAGTCCACTCCACCTCTTGTTTTTCTGTGCTTCATAAGCAAGGAATGTGTTTACACTTTTATTTTTTTTATTTAAGAACTTTGGCCGTGTTGTGTTGGTTTCTGCCATACACAGTGGGAACCAGCCGTAATTATACACCTGTCCCTTCCGCCTGAGCCCCCTTCCTCTCCCCACCCGCTGTAGGTCGTCACAGGCACCAGACTGGGCTCCCACCGGGTCCAGCAGCTTCTCACCAGCCCTCCATCTCGCATGCTCTCCCTCCCCCGCTGTGTCCACAAGTCCATTCTCAACACCTGCATCTCCGTTCCTTCCCTGCAAAGAGGTTCAACACCGTTTAAATGATTTTTTAAGATCAAAAGACCAATGTTTCCTCATATGCGCAAATCATATAAAATTCAAATATCAAATGTAAAATTGATTGGAACGCAGTCCTGTTTGTTTGTTGACAGATCACCTAGGACTTCTTTTCTGCAACGACAGAGTTGAGCAGCTGGGATGGAGACCCCCGGGGGCCTACAAAGCCTGAAACACTTACTGGCTTGACGTTTATGGGGGCTTCCCTCCTAGCTCAGTCGGTAAAGAATCCGCCTGCAATGCTGGAGACACAGGTTCGATCCCTGGGTCGGGAAGATCCCCTGGAGAAGGAAATGGCAGCCCGCTCCAGTACTCTAGCCCGGAGAATCCCATGGACAGAGGAGCCTGTTGGGTTACAGTCTACAGGGTTGCAAGAGAGCAAGTTTGCCAGCCACCAGTTTAGACGTAAAAAATGGAGTTGAAAACTGGTAGGATTCATGGAATTTAAAGTCATAACTTAGAGACTTTCCTGGCAGTTCAGTGGCTAAGATTCCATGCTTCCAATACAGGAGTCCTGAGTTTGATCCCTGGTCAAGGAACTAAGATCCCTCATGCCACATGGTGAGGCCAGAAAACCAAAACAAAATTAATTTTAAAATTAATTAAAAAAACAAAATTAATTAATTGATAATAATAAAGAAGCCATAACAGTTTCCATTCACATTCAAGGAGAGAGGAGAGCCTAAGGGTGCAAGTTCAAAGAAAGAGGAGAACTGGAGGTAGTGATCTTAAAAACTATACGCAGCATAAAATTATCTTTTTTTTTTTCTGTTTTTGTGAATTAACTAGGGATATCCTTGATAAGAGCTATGCAAATGTCTGATTTGTAAGAAAAGTTATGAAGAGAACTGTTCATGTTTATTTCTTCTTTGATCAATGAAAATACTTTTAAAAATTTTAATATGTGCTCCATCTCTCAGTCTTGTCCAACTCTTTGCAACCCTTTGGACTGTAGCCCCTCTGCCCATGGGATTCTCCAGGCAAGAATGCTGGAGTGGGTTGCCACTTCCTTCTCCTGGGGATCCTCCTGACCCAGGGATCAAACCCGCGTTTCCGGTGTCTCCAGCATTGCAGGTGGATTCTTTACCTGCTGAGTCATTTGGAAAGCTAGCTTCCCTTCCATGGTTCTCTCATTACACCATCATGCATCCTTCTCTCCTGGCTTTTAGACTCATCGGCCAACTCCTGCTGGCATCCCTGGTTCCCTCGCTAGAGTCTCAGCTCCTCAAGTTCAGAGACTTCACTTCAATTATTGCAAACCTGCCTGACACAAAACAGACATTCACTAAATACCTGCTATGTGTGTAAATGATTGAAAAAATAAATAATTTCCCCCTTTGATCCACCCTAATAATTGCCTAATAGGATGTAAAGATAATTTATTTATATATTTATTTTATGTATTCTTCATGCAATTGCATCTTTAAATCCTAGAGCTTACAGAGGTTGTTCAGGGTCAGAATTTCAAGCCAGTGTTTTTAATTTAAATTCCTTCTTTTTCTGCTCCTAGAGTTTCAACCCAATGTCTGACCTTGTCTTTGAAATGTTGACTGACTGATCTTGATTCCAAGGACCCTGATTCTAAGCCACATGTTCCCCTCTAAAATGTGGTATCAAGAAGTGAGGATCTTAGGGCATCCAGCCAAAGAGTTCTTTGATGCAGGTGGGAGGAGGGAAGATGGGCACATTTGTGTTTTCTTGAGTATAATCCAGAATGTTCTGAAATGTACTAAAAATAGATTTATTTTAGCAGCCCCTCTGCTGGGAATGCTGATTTTTTGAAAGAAGTTGGGAGAGAATGTTTTGGTGAACTTGTATACCGTACCATAAATATTTTTGCTAAAATTATAGAATTGTCTGTTTCCTTTCAAATTGCATCAGAACCCCGGCAAGAACGATGAGTTTTTAATGTGGAAATTTCATGTGCACATTTCAGCTTCTTCCTTTTTCTTCTTCGGCTTTGCCAAGTCTCACTGTATGTTTAGTAAAGATTGATTTATTGGTGCTTTTTTGGCCTATCTGTTGCGTTATGCAATCCCTCACCAAATTCAGAGACATGACCATCCATTTGTAAATTTGTTTAGTTGCAGTCAAAAAGAGGTTTATTAGTATTCAGACTGATTTATTTGCTGTGGAGAATGGTTTTTGCATCGCCTAAAGCCCAGTCCTTCTCTTCATCCATTTCTTCTTTGAAATTAGAAGAAAAGAAAGATATCAATGAGACACAGTGCAACTTGTCCTTCAGTCTCTCTGATCTGCTTCTGTCTGGAAATTGAAAAATGATAGAAATTGTTCCTTGGAAAGGCGTGAGAGAGGGAGGGCTGGAAGCTTGACTTTTTCCCCCAATAAAATGTCAGTAACTAGGCAGAAAAGGGAACCCAACAGGATGATCTGTGAAAGTAAATGTGCTCCTCTTGGGTAACTGTGAAGAGCAGGGCAAGGTGATGAGAGCCCTGTTGGTTTTACGTGGAAGGCGCTGTGACCAGGGTCGCTGGGCCTGGCCTCCGCACTGCGGTTCACCCTCGGACAGACTCCAGCTGTGGTTTCGATCTCACTGCGTGTAATTGACATGAAGGCTCGCTGGGTCAAGGTCCCAATCACTTCTCCAGTATCTCCTTCTCTCTGGGCGTTGCCAAGAATGGAATCCAGCTCAGCACACAGCGAGTGAGCTCCAAGTTCTCATCAAACACAATTCCCACTTGTTTGTAAGCTGATACATTTTGAAAGGGGCATCTCCCGTTCACTCTGGTTTCCTGAGATGACTCTTCAGCCGCACATGTCTTTGCTTTGCATCAGAACAGCTTGAACTGTATTTATCACCCTGCATATTAGATCATGTTCAATAGCACATGTTGAGTGAGTGACTCAGGAGCCTCCTAATGTTGATGGAAGAGGAGTTTAAAGTTACTAACCCATGAGAATTAGGTAAGGTTGCATTATGGATGACTGTTGAGGGCTGAAATCTGCCCCGCTGACTCCCCAAACCCATATACTGAAGTCCTAACCCTCAATACCTCTGAACGTGACTGTCCTTGAATATAGGATCTTTAAAGAAGTAATCTTTGCCAACAAAGATCTGTATAGTCAGAGTTGTGGTTTTCTCAGCAGCCATGAATGGGTGTGGGAGTTGGACCATAAAGAACACTGAGTGCCAAAGAATTGATGCTTTTGAACTGTGGTGCTGGAGAAGATTCTTGAGAGTTCCTTGGACTGCAGGGAGATCAAACCAGTCAATCCTAAAGGAAATCAACTCTAAATATTCATTGGAAGGACTGATGTTGAAGCTGAACTCCAGTACTTTGGCCATCCGACACTTTGGAAAAGACCCTGACACTGGGAAAGACTGAAGTCAAAAGGAGAATGGGGGTGGCAGAGGATGAGATGGTTGGTTAGGATCACAGATTCAATTCAGCAAACTCTGGGAGAGAGTGGAGGACGGGGGAGCCTGGCGTTCTGCAGTCCATGGGATGGCGGAGTCAGACATGAATTAGTGACTCAGTAACAACAACAAGGAAGTAATTGAGGTTCAATAAGATCACTAGGGTGGACCCTGCTCCAATATGACTGGTGTCATTATAAGAAGAAGGGACTAGGGCACAGGAACCACAAACCAAGCGATCTGCAAGCCAAGGAGAGAAACCTCAGAAGAAACCAGCCCTGCTGACACCTTGATCTCAGACCTCTGGCCTCCAGAATTGTGTGACAGCGAATTTCTATCCCTTAAACCACCCAATTCATAGTAATGTGTTATAACATCACTGACAATCTCATACATGAAGTCACCCTTCTAGTGACACCACCCTCTTCAGGCAAAATGGCTCTTTCTGGAACTCAAGTTAGACCCCATGTGCATATGGCTTCATGCTTCCTATTTGTGGTTTATTTGTACAAGGGACTTGTGTTAACCCATACACTCTCCACTGACTTCCTGTTGTTCATCCAGGCATCAGGACTGTATACTATTCTTGCATGAGTGGAAGAAGGCATTCAGAGATCTAGAAGATAATTTTCTTTGAAGAGATTATGTTGATGATAACAAGAATAATTAGGGTGTAAAAGAACCATTGGTCTTCCCAAGGGGCTCAGTGGTAAAAAAAAATCCACCTGCCAATGCGGGAGACTCAGGAGACTCAGGCTCAATCCTTGTTCCAGGAAGATCCCTTCAAGGGGGAAATAGCAACCCACTCCAGTATTCTTTCCTGGAGAATCTCAAGGGCAGAGTAGCCTTGTGTTCTACAGTCCATAGTAGAGACATGACTGAACACACACACACACATAAAAGAACCACTGTTTTGGTCCCTGCATGGATGGAGCTAATCACACGACCTAAGAGTCCTTTAAATATGTCAACTTGATATAGTAGAAAATGCATTCCAGTTTAGAAAGTGGACAGTGACATTCCATAAAGATTTTGAAGTGCTAGACAAACACAGTCTGATCTTCAGGATAACCTTGGAATGTAAGTGGAACTGTAGCATCTTGCCATTTTTTCAGCTAAAGAGACAAAGGCTGAAAGAATTTAAGAGATGTGTAAGCCAAGTTTTTGAACCTCAAACTCAGATCTTCAGATTTGAAAGTCTCTCCACTTTCTGTCCCTCCCACTGACCCTGTAGATTTCTATGCTCAATGAGGAAATTTTTAAAAAGGCATGTAGCCTATGTCTTTTACACTGAAAATGGTCAGCAATGTTAGATGAAACTGATATTGTTATTGTAGGAAAAACCTCAATAATAAAAAGCAAGGTATATGTGAAGGATTTTCAATTTTAGTTCTTTTATCACTTTATGAGGGATCTTAACTCAAATATGTATCTTCTTGTATGTTATTGTTAAAAATCATCAAAAATTATTCTATTTTATTAAAATGTACAACATGATGTGCGTAATTTGTATTCAGTTCAGCCGCTCAGTCATGTCTGACTCTTTGCAACCCCATGGACTGCAGCACACCAGGTTTCCCTGTCCATCACCAACTCCTGGAGCTTACTCAAACTCATGTCCATCGAGTCAGTGATGCCATCCAACCACGTCATCCTCTGTCATCCCCTTCTCCTCCCACCTTCAATCTTTCCCAGCATCAGGGTCTTTTCCAGTGAGTCAGTTCTTCGAATCAGGTGGCCAAATTATAGGAGTTTCAACCTCAGCATCAGTCTTTCCATCATTGCCAAATTCAGACTTAAAGAAAGCAGGGAAAACTACTAGACCATTCAGGTGTGACCTAAATCAAATCCTTTATGATTATACAGTGGAAGTAATTTGTATTAGGTTGGCCAAAAAGTTTGTTTGGGTTTTTCCATGCAACTTTGTGGAAAAAAACAAATGAACTTTTGGCCAACCCAATATTTTCTTTATCAGTTATAATATAGTTTCATTTTAAAATTTTCAGAGTAGGATAGGCCATTACGGAAAATATGAGATGGTTTGACACTATTCTGACCTAGACTTCTAACTGGAATTAGCCACTTGATTTAAGAGAATGAGCAAATACTCTGCAAGCACTTTGTAGTCAATGAAATCTAGGAAGATTAAAATTCTTGTTTAATAGGATGTACTGAGAATCACAGTTGTTCAGTAGTGTTCGACACTTTGCAAGTCTCTGTGCAAGAGGGCCGGTGGTGGAAACGGACTCACAGACTTAGAAAATGAACGCATGGTGGCCAGAGGGAAGGATGGGAGGAAGGGATAGGGAGTTTGGGATGGACATGGGCGCATCAGTTCAGTTCAGTTCAGTCGCTCAGTCGTGTCTGACTCTTTGCAACCCCATGCACGGTGGCACACCAGGCTTCCCTGTCCACCAAGTCCTGGAGCTTGCTTAGTCTCATGCCCATCGAGTCGGTGATGCCATCCAACCATCTCATCCTCTGTCGTCCCCTTCTCCTCCTGCCTTCAATCTTTCCCAGCATCAGGGTCTTTTCAAATGAGTCAGTTCTTCTCATCAGGTGGCCAAAGCATTGGCGTTTCAGCTTCAGCATGAGTCCTTCCAATGAATATTCAGGACTGATTTCCTTTAGGATGGACTGGTTGGATCTCCTTGCAGTCCAAGGGACTCTCGAGAGTCTCCTCTAACACCACAGTTCAAAAGCATCATTTCTTCAGTGCTCAGCTCTCTTTATAGAGAACTTATTTTTTTATTGAGAACCCTATGTCAGGCAACAGAAACTGTATAACAAAAATAACATTTGAGAAAGTAGAATGTGGAGCAGTGAGAAGTATGTATGGGAGGAAGAGATAAGGAGAATTCATTACAAGGCCTTGTGTTGCTCAGGTTTGATTTTAATATGATCATAATAGCAATTTATTGAATGAAGTAATTTTTATAGACAGCATAGAGTTTGGTCATATTTTAAAACTCACTCTGACAATTTCTGTCTTTCAGTTGGCATATTTAGACCTTTATGTGTAATGCAATTGCTCATATCCCTAGAATTAGGTCTACCATTTAAATTTTTTGTTTGTTTTTTCCCTCTATTTCCTTACATGCTATTATTTTCCATTTCTTATTTTCTATTTGGTTATTTGAACCATCTTCTTTTCTTGTATTCCTTTTTAATGTATCTATTGAGATTTTAATTATGCCTTTTTGTAGTTATTTTAGTGGTGATCCTATGAATTAAAATATATATTTAATCTTTGTCAGTCTACTTACAATCAAAATTTTACTACTTCACATTGAAAACAGAAACTTCACTAATATAAAGTTCTTTTTATTCTCTTCTCTTTGTGCTATGTTGTCAGATGTTGGCCCTGCATATTTGAAAATCCTCATCAAATAAAGTTATAATTTGCTTTCAACTATTAAGCCTATTTTAAAGAATTCAAGATAAAAATAGTTCATTATTTTTACCTAAATATTTTCTATTTCTGTTGCTCTTCCTTGGTTCTCTGTTTCAAATTTCTATCGGTATCATTTCTTTTCTATCTAAAAGATGTAATTTAGCAATTATTTTACTGCAAATCTACTGGCAAAAGAAAAAATCTTTTAGTTATCCTTTATCTGAGAATATCTTTATTTCAATTTCATTGTTGAATAATACTTTTACTGACTATAGATTCTGGGTTGGTGATCATTTTCTTTCATCATTTAGAAAAGTGATGTTATTTCTTTCTGATCTTTACAGTGTCTAAGGAGAAATCATTATTCCCTATAAAAGTGAATTTTTTTTTGCTCTGAATTCTGTCAAGATTTTGTTCTTGCCTTTAGTTTTCAGCAGCTGGATTATGGTGGCTCTGGTTATGAGTTCCTTTGAGTTTATTCTTTTGGAGGGTTGCTCAGTTTCTTGGGACCATGGGTTTATTCTTTTGCCAAATTCAGAAATTTTTAGCTACTAAGCCTTCAAATAATGTGTTGATAAGAAAAAAAATTTTAGCATAGGTGCATTAGAAGCAAAATTTTAATTTTGCTTAAGAGAATCCAAGATTTCATTCTCAGTCCACAACAACCTGGTTACAATGCAGCACTGCTTGGTGCAGAGTCTGAGGACTGTTTCATCGTTTGTCCTTGGTCTTGTTTTTCTCTGGGATTTATCTTACTCATTTGAAAATCCAGGGTGTTGGATTCACACAGAATTCCCTAGTGTTTGACTAATGGATTTCTAGAGGATTTATGTGTGGATTTCTGTTAGGGAGATGGTAAAGAATCTGCCTGCCTTGTGGGAGACGCAGGCTGGATCCCTGGGAGGGGAAGATCCCCTGGAGAAGGGAATGGCTACCCACTCCAGTGTTCTTACCTGGGAAATTCCATGGACAGAGGAGCCTGGTGGGCTACAGTCCGTGGGGTCCCAAAGAGTGGACCACAACTGACCAACTAACACTTTCACTCCTTTTCTACTAGAGAGCTGCTGATATTCCTGGGCATGTGTCTGTGACTCCCGGTGGTTGATAACCACGGAAATGACTCAGCACCTTCACATCCATTGCTCTGTGAGTTGATCTAAGATGAGCAATAGACTGTTTCACAAAGTCATCCAAAAACAAGCATTAGGGCAGAATATTATTGATGAAACTGCATTTAAGGAATAAGATTATGGGAATAAGAACAAGCCAAGTGGGATGCAAAGAGGACAAAATCAGGGGATGGTTGTAAAATATCTCCTCCAGAACATTTCCTTTGGATATTATTTATGATGAGTTTGCAGAAAGATCCTGTAACACATGGTTAGTGTATAAGTGACTCAGGCACAGACAAGAGAATATTTCCACAGATATCTAATTTTTTTTTGCTGAGTGAATAGTCAAGTAAAACTGTTTCACTTATGACCACATTTGCTAAATTGTCTAGGTGCAAGCGCAGAAAATAAGAATGAATACAGTTGTAGGAGTCACCAGCAACCCACAAGGAGAGCACAGCTAGTCCACCGGCCCAGGAAGGGAGCAGACATGTCAGGTGCGAATAGACGCAAGGCCATGTGACTGGTCACAGTGGGCAGTGTGAAAATCCATAAAAATGGGATCAGAGACTGATTAATGGATAAAAAAGATGAGGTACAAATATATGCACACTGGAATAATACTCAGCCGTAAGAAAGAATGAAGTAATGCCATTTGCAGAAACATGGATGAACCTGGAGATGATCATACTAAGTGAAGTCAGATAAGAGAAAGACGAATACATGCTATCACTTACACATGGAATCTAAAGTGAAAGTGGTAGTTGCTCAGTCATGTCTGACTCTGCAGTCCCAAAGACTGTATCCCGCCAGGCTCCTCTGTCTATGGAATTCTCCAGGGTTGCCATTCCCTTCTCAAGGGAGTCTTCCTGACTCCGGGATCAAACCCAGGTCTCCTGCTTTGGAGGCGGATTCCTTACCATCTGAGCCTCCAGGAAGCCCGAGGAATCTAAAATACGGCACAAATGAACCTATCATGAAATAGGAACAGCTTCCCAGACACAGAAAGCAGACTCAAGGTTTTCAAAGGGGAAAGGGTGTCGGAGGGAGAGGGAGGGAGGTTGGTGTTGGCAGCTGCAGACTCTTAGGTGCAGATCCGGGCTTCGAGTGCAATGGACCCCGCATTCTTCCCTGGTGTTCGCAGGTCCCCAGCAGGTTTGTGAATGAGGTTCCTGGGGCCAGCGACCCTTCCTCCTTGAATTTTATGCTTTCTCTCAAATCTCCCACATACCTCCCCTATGCTTTACGAAGAACATGATTTTGCCATTCCCTGAAGACACCAAACATGTCCTGACCTTAGGCACATTATTTGTAATGTTTCTATTGCTGGAAATATCTCATCATCACAAAGCATCCATCACCCTGAGACTAGTAATTATCTGCCTCTTAGTCTTCTCTGTGAAGTCAAAATTAAGTTACTTCAGTTTAAAGTTAAAATTAACATGAGTTTCAAAACATAAAATGACATGGGGCCAATGGTATCAGATAAGTGTGCATACAATAAGCAAAATAATTAAATGGGTTTCAGTTTATCAAGATTAAAAAAGGGGGGGGAGGGGGGAGTAGTTTCTCTTTAAGTGCCTTGTTGTTCCAGAACGTGAAAGATAACAGTGAGAGATGAGGCATGGATGGATACAGGAATTTCTTTGCTTTGGTTTATAATATCTGCAAATACATGAACCTAAAAAGACTAATAAAATATGTTAAAACTTTTTCAAAACTGGATCAGTTCAATGGGTTTACTTAAAAGGAAAAAAACAAAAAACTGGTGAATCATTTACTGTCAAATACTATATTAAAGCAAATTTTGAACTGACTCAGTTAAAAAGGTAAGTTATTCTTAAAGCTCTTATGAGAGGTTGTGATAAGTTTTTTGTTTCTTTGTTTGTTTTTTAATTGTCCATGTAATTTGCCCGGATAGTAAAAGTGTCATGTCTTATCATATAATTATCTGTGATTTTTGGTGTTCACTTTGTCACTTCTTTGACTATTTAAAAAAAGAAAGCTTTTCTTATAAAGTTAAATTTCCTTGCAATCATGTTTCCTTACTATGCTAGTTTATTAAGTAAACTATGTTATGTTATATTAAAATAGTTTATGGGTTAAATAGGTAATCAATGTTTATTTCTCAGGTATCATTGAGCCTATTGCAATCAAGTGGCAAAATCACCTGTGTCAACACATTTAATTTTTGTCTTTCCTATTGCTGTTGTTCAGACCTTAAAATTAAGGGATAAAACCAGGATACATTTTCCACCTAAAACTCCCTTTATGATTTCTTAGAGGGCCCCTGGCAACTCACAGTGATTTATTCTTTCATCTTATAAAAAGAAAGATAGCTAGAAACACTTTTGATGGTTTCGTATGTGCCATGCCTCTTAATTAGCTCAGCTTTATTATGAACTCTGCATGAGAAGAACTGTCAGATCAGCCTCTTCTAAATTAAGTCAATATAGATAAAAGCAGGTCACTAAGGCTTTTTTTTTCCAGATATTGTACACTTTATGGGCAAGTCCTAGAGATGGTTCAGTGCTTTCTTTGTTTATAATACATTCCTATCCTCAAAGGAAATAGTGATTTCTTCCTATGAAATGGTATGTACCAAAGTCCAGTAGCATTTTACTCCCACCTTGTAATTTTGGTTACTGTGATAAATTAACCACAGACTCTCGTTCTTCATATCAAACGAGTCTGTTATCCTATGACACTTGCCTACAGGGCAAGTGATAGCAAGCTGACTAGTTTCTACTACAAATGACATTCTGGAATTTGTGTCTTTGACTCTGAAGAGTCTCCGAAGCTGTGAAAAGATGATCTGAACTTCTGATCCATCCACAAACAGGCTGTGGAGACAGGATTCTGAGCTAACGTTGCTTAGACAATTTCAGACTGCTAGGAGGGGCTAAGTCAGGGTCCGAGGACTCTTTGGAGTCCAGAAGCAGATGTACTTCATGAAAGCAATCCACTCACCCTGAGCATCCAGCAGAACGTGAATATATTGCATGGAACATAATGAACTAAGAAGAATTGTCTTGTGATTCCTTGTTTAGAAAGAATGAAGTTGGCACTATTTTTTAATGTCCAGGGATACATGAAGTCCTTTCCCCTCCTTCTTCTAAAAATCAACTTGGTAGGCTAGGCACTTGAGAACCGAAATGAAACATTGTCAACTGTTGCTATAGCTCCCTGTCTCTGAAAATGCAGAAACAAATACTTTGATTGATCTGGATAAGACTCTGTCCCCCTTTGAACCAGGATGTAATTGGACAAGTGAATTCTGCAACCAAGATCTCAGGGGAGTGTCGTGTTTGAGAAAGACTCTCATTTAATCAGGTGTGACAAAACCAGTAGTAAGGAACAAGGATTGCATTTACTTGTGGAGCCAATGCCTATAAAATTCCTCCAAAAACATGAACGTGGGCTTGGCTCATAGGTAGCGATGGAGCCACTTCCTGGAAGATCAGGGACTTTAGAAGCATTTGCAAACTTCAAGAAGAGAGAAATACAGCTAAATTCATAAAAACTGAGAATGAAATCCAGTGGAGCATTTTATGCCTTAGACTTAGCTTTCTAGCTTCAGGATAGAAAAGTAAGTAAGAGAGGCTTTTTTTAAAAGTCCAGTCAGGATTCCTTATGACATTTTTAAAACAGAAGTCAATTCTTTTGCAATATTGTTTACTCAATGCTATATGGTTCCAGTTTTTCAGAGAACATTCAACGAGAGTTATATGATTATTTTACACTCTTGCCACAGATCATATATAACCAGACCAATCTTTATTGGTAAGAAGAACAAGCTTTGAAAATTGTTTATGATCAAAGGAGCTAAGAGGGCAAGAGGAGATGCTAGACAAATGATTCAAATAATCCAAGATAATATAAAACTTCAAAATAGGAAAAAGAGATTACTAGGAGTTCTTTGAGCAAGGTTCTGGGTTTAAATTTCTACCATCTATCTTACAGCTTTGTAAGGTGCAGATTAATTAATTAATAGTGAGTTAAGCAAAATCTTTGATATGTATTTATATCTGGCCCTTGCGTGGTGACTGAAGAATACTTGCATGTTTCTAGAAATAGCTTACTTTTTTTTTTAATAGCTTACTTTTTATTGTATGAGCTTGCCTTTTCATTGTCTGTAGAATGAAAGCTTGGGATTTTCCTGATGGTCCAGAGGTTGAGACTCTGCACTCCCAACACAAGGGGCATGGATTCAATCCCTGGTGGGGGAGCTGAGATCCCACCTGCCTCGTGATGGGGCCAAAAAAAAAAAAACCAGAGGGTAAAGATAGTGTAGATTACAGTCCTAAGAAGCAGGTGAGTGAGGGAAGAACTAGCTCAAGGCACTAATTAGAACTCAATGCAGATTAAATTTTTTTTTAAGAGAAAGAGTGAATATGTTCATTGTCATGTTGGTTGACTAGTTAGAAAGAGCTAGTGAAATTTGAAGACAAGTGTGAGAGAAGGAAAATGTCCAAACATATAGAGACAGGATAGGATAAAAAGATTTGGGATAAGCTTTAAATGAGAGACAAAATTGCACGGAAAAAGTGAACAGGAAAACTGATATACAAGCAAAAGCAATCATGAAGGGTAGTATAAAATGAAATCAGTTTGATGGTAGAGTTTCTCCTGTAGCCCAAATACTGCTCAAACTGAAAAGCAATAAAATGAAACATTGTTTCTTTGCATTGATAAGCTGGACATTTTTATAGGAGCTCATGGGTCCAGAGGTCATACTGAATTTAAAGATCAGATGCACTAAGAATGAGAGAATGCAAAGTTGAAGAGTTGAGAATTGAAATATTAGAGTTTAATGTCTTAAGAAGGCAAATCTAGACGGCATGCAAGGAAGTGAGGAAATTGTTGAAAGAGTAAAGTTAAAAGTCTAAGTTACAGATGTAAGGAAATAGAACACTGGCATGTTGGCTATGACACCAGCATGGACGTCACTTGCTAAGTTAGGTGGTGACTACAACTCACTCTAACGTTAAAGGGAATGACTTTATTACAAAGAAATCGATGTTCATAAAGAAGGGTGGAGAGAAGGATAAACAAATAATTTGACCTATAAAGGAAAAGAGGGGTTTTTGTTTGTTTGTTTGTTTCCAAAAACATAAGAATAGATTGAGAGTTGCACGTTAAGAGAAAACTTACCCTGATGTCGGACCATGACTGTCAAACATTGCATGAACATTTAAAAACCAAGTACTGGACAGGACCCAATAAAAAAAAATGGGGTTCACAGGAGACACCCAGGACTTCATTAGGTTCAGAAAGAGGATAGAGAAGTTTGTAAAGAAGTAGGTATTATGAAGTGGTTTATTTAAAATGAAACAAGGGCTTTAGAGTATAGAAGTCCTACGAATTATATGACTGAGATCCTTTCTCTTCATTTGCCAGCCAGTGAAAATTATTTTATACCTGAGCCTTGTTTATCTATTTAAGAAAAAAAGGAATGCTAATAACATTCACTGCATATTAAATACTTAGCCAGTGCTTGATGTATAATTAGTGCATTGTAATTGTTAGGTAGTATTGATACTGTGCAGAGGAAATTATTAGGGGGTCAACTCACCAGTGAGAAACATAGAGACAAGTTGGGAAGAGAAAATAAAAGGGAATTGATGGCTAAATTTGTCTACATTGTGGGGCATAGGAAGACTTTAAGGTACAGGTATTGTGGGCCAGCCTTGAGCTCTGCCCCTGAGGGTTGACAGCATGGGAGGCTGGATGAGGTGTTTTGGAGGCAGAAGCAATAGGGCCTGGTAAACAGTTGCAGGTGGTTATGTGAGAAAGAAAGGATGAAGGAAGGTGTCCAGGTTATGAGCCTCTGTGGTTAGAATGGTGATGCCATTGAAAAAGGGGCTTCCCAGGTGGCCCAGTGGTAAAGAACCTGCCTTCCAACGCAGGAGAGTCAAGTTCCATCCCTGGGTCAGGAAGATCCCCTGGAGAAGGAAATGGCCACCCACTCCAGTATTTGTGCCTGGGAAATCCCACAGACAGACGAGCCAGATGGGCTACAGTCCATGGGGTCACACAGACTCACACACAACTCAGCGACTAAACCACCACCACCACTGACAAAAGTAAGAAATTGAGGAGGAAGCTCAGCCTTGGAAAGGGGGCTGAGATTCAGGGGTTGTTTCTGTTTACCACAGAGTGAATTGGTAACGCTAGCCAAGCATTCAAGGGAAGAGGTCCTTGAATGTAAAGGGTTGTGGCAGAGACTGGCTGAACGTTCCCAGTCCCATTCCTTTCTCCCATCTACCCAGGGAGATGGCATTTGCCAGCCCTCCATACACCGTACATGAAACAGGAGCAGAAGGGAGGTCCAATGCTCCCCGGACCATCCTCAAAACGTATGTATCCTTTCCTTCTGCTTGTATGACTCAAAGTGAAGTATTGGGTTGGCCAAAACATTTGAGTTTTTCCATAAGATTTTTTTAAATTTTTATTTTTTATTTGACTGTGTTGGGTCTCAGTTGTGGTGTATAGCATCGTTAGTTTTGGTATCTGGGGTCTAGCTTCCGGTCCAGGGATTGAACCCAGGCCCCCTGCATTGGGAGCTCGGAGTCTTAGCCACTGTTCCACCAGGGAAGTCCTTTCCATAAGATCTTATAAAAACCTAACCAAACCTTTTGGTCAACCCAATATTGGCACGGTACAGCTGACCCAGAAAAGAGGGTCATAGTGACTCAGTGGTTAAAAAAAAAAGTTTGCCTGCCAATGTAGGAGATGCGGGTTTGATCCCTGGGTGGGGAAGATACCCTGGAGAAGGGAATGGCCACCTACTGCAGTGTTCTTGCTGGGAAATCCCATGCACTGTAGCCTTTGTGACCCCTGGTGGGCCACAGTCCATGGAGTTGCAAAAGAGTCCGAAACGGCTTAGTGACTAAATAACAATAACATCCTTGAATCACATTCAAAGGCAGAGACACCTTCAGGACTGGACTGTTGGTAAAAGCAAGCGGCTTGTACTGCTTTAAGCCAATGATATTCAGGGTTTATTTCTACCTAGCTTATGATGACTAATAAAATAGTTAAGACTGAAGATCTACATAACCATCTTCTAAGCAACTGCCTTTGTTCCCAAATAGAAATGCCTGAGCTTATATGTGGAATCTAAAAACAAATGATAGAAACGAACTTATTTACAAAGCAGAAACAGATTCACAGACTTAGAGAAGAAACTTGCGGGTACCAAGGGGGAAGGGTGTGGGGAGGGGAGAAGAGGTCGTTAGGGAGCTTGGGGTGGACATGTCTACACTGCTACTTTTAAAATGGACAACTGATAAAGACTTACTGCATAGCTCGGGAAACCCTGCCCATGTTGAATGGCAGCTAGGATAGGAGGGTTTAGGGGAGAACGGATATGTATCCATGTATATGCATGGCTGAGTTCCTTTGCTGTCCATCTGAAACTATCACACCAGTGTCAATCAGCAATGTCCCAATATAAAACAACAAGTCTAAATTTATTTTTTAAAATGTATGAATTTAGCTGCATCTGAATTACCCAGTGGGAGCGCTTTTCTAAAAGTGAATATTCCTGGTCCTGAACTTGACCTGGACGTAGCATTGTTTTCCAGTATTTTGTTCCCCCACAGCTTTTTTTTTTTTTTTTATTTTCACTTATTAAATTAACTGTCAGAGTTGTTTTATGTGAACACTTGTATAGATTTAGCCACATGTTTTATAAACTTCTTTTCTCACCATGCCTTCTTGATAATTAATTCTCTCCATGCGGGTGCAGCAAGTGTTCTTCCTGAGTAGACTTGATACTCAAGATGTAATTGGATCAACAGCATGGGTGTCACTTGGGAGTTTCATAGAAATGTAGAACCTCAAGACCTAGCTATACTGTATCGGAATCTCTACATTAACAAGATCCCTAGGTGATGTATAGGCACGCTGAAGCTTGAGAAGTTCTAATGCGGACCCATGATGCTACCTTTCTGGCACCTTCCAGAAATGATCTTTTCTACTGTACTCCCTCATTAAATGTGTAATCCTTCAAAAATCCTGATTCTGTGTGAGGGCATCAGGTCCAACTTCCACCTTGTATGAATCAAAGACTGTCTTCTCTTCTGGTTTATTCGTTAAACCCAGGTCCTGGGGACACCCAAACAGGGAGTGGCAGCTTCCTCTATGGTTCCAGCCTTCTCTTCATTTTTGGACCTCTTGGCGTGTTTCTTACATTTTATCTAGTATTTCTAGCTGTTTCATATAGGAGTATATTTCAAGTTATCTATGATATAGTGTTATTGGGATGTAAATCTGTTAAACATGTAGAAAGATTCCTAAACAGGATGGTTAGAGCTAAATTTTTATGCCTAATATTAACAGTTTAAAGCCTAAGAATCTGGAAGGTCTCAGTTTTAAAAGACTTCCAATTAGAAGGAATTTTACTTTATTTAGAATTTTGTCAACTAAACTCCAATTATTACTCTGAATTTTTCCCGTTTTAACCATTTGTGTTGGCGTAGTATAGACACAGCCTGAATCATCATGAGGATGGAAATGGGGTTTGAAGCTATAAAAAGCTTTAAAAAATAAGATGTGATGCCATGGAGACTGATGATTTTTTTTTCCCTCTCCTGGAGAAAGATTCATAACCAAAGTGATGAACAAATGTAATTTCAGATGAGTAACCCCAAGTCCAGGTATGTCACCTGGGGGCACTTGCAAATGTGTCCGGCTCTGATAACAAAGACGCTCCCGAAGAGATTATTCTACCAGTGCTGTATTCCAGTGTTCTGACAATGAACTGGCTAAGAAAATAGTAATGTAGGCACTTTATATCTCGATTCTTTCATTCTTTTGGTGGTTCTATAAAAAATAAAATAAAACACGGGGACTTCCCTGGTGGTTTGCGACATCATGGTTGCATGGCCAAATGATCTATAATTTCCAATCCTTGAGTTTTAATGTTGTTCTTACCAATGAACTCCCTTCCTGGGGGATATCATCTATCTTCACTGTCTTTTAATGTATTCATAACCAAAATGGGAATATCACTCTCTCTTCCTTTCTCAAAGAATTCAGTTCAATTCAGTCACTCAGTCGTGTCCAACTCTTCGTGGCCCCGTGGACTGCAGCACGCCAGGCTTCCCTGGCAATCACCAACTCCTGGAGCTTGCTCAAACTCAAGTCCTTTGGTGATGCCTTCCGACCATCTCATCCTCTGTCGTCCCCTTCTCCCCCTGCCCTCAATCTTTCCCAGAATCAGGGTCTTTTCCAATGAGTCAGCTCTTGGCATGAGGTGGCCAAAGTATTGGAGTTTCAGCTTCAGCATCAGTCCTTCCAATGAACACCCAAGAATGATTTCCTTTAGGATGGACTGGTTGGATCTCCTCACAGTCCAAGGGACTCTCAAGAGTCTTCTCCAACACCACAGTTCAAAAGCATCAATTCTTTGGCACTCAGCTTTCTTTGTGTCCAACTCTCACATCCATACATGACCACTGGAAAAACCATAGCCTTGACTAGACAAAACTTTGTTGGCAAAGTAATGTCTCTGCTTTTTAATATGCTGTCTAGGTTGGCCATAGCTTTTCTTCCAAGGAGCAAGTGTCTTTTAATTTCATGGCTGCAATCACCATCTGCAGTGATTTTGGAGTCCAAAAAAATAAAGTCTCTCACTATTTCCACTATTTCCCCATCTATTTGCCATGAAGTGATGGGACCAGATGCCATGATCTTAGTTTTCTGAATGTTGAGTTTTAAGTAATTCTCTAAGAATTACTGTCAGATAAGCTAAAATCACTTGTGTCAACCATACTTACTTACTTCTTTAGTCTATCTGACCACAGAGAAGGAACACACCTTTAATACTTTGTATTCTTTCTATATTTTAAAACTCGCATATTCAGCTTACCTTCTCTAAGGATAAACACAAGTCAGAAACACATAGAGAGAAAAAGTAGACAAGACGCAAGGAAGATGAAGACAAAAAAGTCTGAGGTGTAGGTATGCGCTTAGTCGCTCAGTTGTGTCTGACTCTTTGTGACCCCATGGGCTGTAGCCCATCAGGCTCCTCTGTCCTTGGGATTCTCCAGGCAAGAATATTAGAGTGGGTTGCCATGCCCTCCTCCAAGGGATCTTCCCAACCCAGGGATCGAACCCAGGTCTCCCGCATTTCAGGTGAATTCTTTACCATCTGAGCCACCAGGGGAGGCCTGCACCTAGTGGAAAAAGATAAAATGAAACCAGATGGAGCTTTATACCTTTATTTTTGTTTCGTTGAATGGAGCAGACAGAAAATCAAAAACATTTCCTCAGTGTTAGCTTTCTGATCTCCCCTGTCACCTTCCACCAAAATATTAGGGCAGACAGGGGCTCGGTGTTCCTCATCTTCTTCTGTCATCTTTTGCTTTGGAGAAACATATGCTTTCATGACCAAGCTCTAAAATGATCGCTGAAAGAAGCTGAGTAAATATTTTCAAGATAAGCCTGGAGATCTGTCTCTAAATCAGCAATGGACAAAAAGAGAGAGAGAGAGAGACAGGGAGAGGCAGTTTCCTATTCAAACATGTTGCTTAAGAGCTAATGGGAGTATTATTATGATTGATAGCCCAGAATCTTTGTCTTCAGGAACACTTAATGGGGTAGGAACTGACCAATGTTTACATTGGAGGTGAAGCCACATTTTACTTCATCTGGGGTCAAATATTACCGAATGTGAAATGCATTCTTCACATGGACACTGCCTTCCCTTTCAGCCCAACCTGGGTGTCTAAAAATCCTGCAAAATCCCACAACCAATCTCCATTCAAAATACTCTCAAGCTTCAAAGTTCAGCAATTTAGGAAGACAACGAAGCTGCTTCACTTCTAGGGTGGGGGAATAACAAACTATAGGTGAGAAAATCATGTAATACAAAATCTTATAAACTATATATTTTGTACATGGCCATGAATGTACAAAGCCCACTAAAGTAAATGGTTTTCACATGGATCAAAATAGTGGTCTGAGATGAAGACTTATAGGGATAATAGCAAAATAATAGCAATAAAGGGCTATAGTGTGGCACAGAGAGGAGAATCTCAAACTAAGAAAGTCCAGGGTTGAAGTTTTAAAAACAAAACTTTTGACTGCACCCTGCAGCATATGGGATGTTAGCTCCCTGACCAGAGATTGAACCCACACCCCCTGAATTGGAAGGCGGAGTCCGAACCACTGGACCGCTAGGGAAGTTCCTTGTGTTGACCTTCTGCCCTTCTACCCGAAATCTTTCCTCCCTCAGTGAGTGACAACTCTGCCCTGATTTTATTCTTTGGTGTCTAACCAGCTCTGCAGTTTACCCAGTGGTTTTACTGCCAATGCACTTTGCACTTGTAAAATTTCCCTAAGTTTCTTTACATAACTTCCATTTTGCTGCTGAAACTCTATTTTTTCCCTTATTGTTTTCACATTTACTTTCAATTCCTTTAGCATATTCATAATTGTTCATCTAAAGCCTTTGTTTTCTAACTCCGTTGTCTAGTTTCTGAGTATGCTTATATTTATTGATTTTTCTCTTGGTCAGGGTCGCATTTACCTGCTTCTTCGACGGTCTCTTTATTTTTATGATGATGTCTCTCTTGCTGTGGATTTCTTACTGTTTATTCTGCCTGATGTTTATTGAGATTTTTTGATGTGTTTATATTTTTCAGCGAGTTGGGAAAAAGTTTACCATGAATGTATACAGACGTATGGGTGCCAAAGTCTTCCATTTCCTCATTCTTGAGTTTTGTCCTAGAAGGAGTTAATTAACTTTCATAGTGCTTTGATAATTTTTAAAACTTACTTTTAATTGGGGGAAATTTGCTTTCCCGTGCTGTGTTGATTTCTGCCATAAAACAATGCAGATCAACCAAAATCAAACGTCTATCCCGTCCCTCCCGAGCCTCCCCCGCCTCCCCCAGCCCCACCGTCTAGGTCATCACAGAGCTCCAGCCTGGGCTCCCTGAGTTACAGAGCAACTTCTCTCCAGCTCTCTGTTTTACATACGGTGAGATACACATGTCGATGCTACTTTCTCCGTCCGTCCGGCTCTCTGCTTCCCCCACTGTGCCCACAAGCCATTCTCTATATCTGAGTTTCCATTAGTGACTGAACGGCGACCTTAGTTTTAAGGTGGGTCTTTGGGCTTTGTGGCGGGTGTGTCTGGCTATGCCCTGCTCCTAACATGTGGACTCAAATCAACTCAATGTCCATTATGTTCAACTGGATCTCTTCACTCATTTGTTGTTCAGTTGCTAAGTTGGGTCCCATTCTTTGCAACCGCAGGGACTGCAGCCCTCCAGGCTCCTCTGCCCTCCACGTTCTCCCAGAGTCTGCTCAAATTCATGTCCATTGAGTCGGTGAGTCAGTGATGCCATCCAACCATGTCATTCTCTGTTACCCACTTCTCCTTCCACCCGCAATCTTTCCAAGCGTCAGGGTCTTTTCCAATGAGTCAGCTCTTCACATCAGGTGGCCAAAGGATTGCTTCTTCAGCTTCAGCATCAGTCCTTCTGATGAATATTCAGGATTGATTCCTTTTAGGATGGACTGGTTTGAGCTCCTTGCAGTCCACTCTTCCTCTAGTTGGGAGGAAATTAAAGGTTTCACAGCCCTGCTCAAGCTCTGACCATCACTTAGCTCGTGGCTCCGTGGAAACTTTTCTCTGTCCGTTGGTTGTTCTTTGCCCAGGTTCCTAGAATACCAGCTCACACGTGTACCACTTAGCATCCACCAAATGCTCAGGACCCCTGGGCAGATTTAAGGAGCTCCTTCCCGACACAGTTCTTTCCCACCGCTGTTCTGCCCCTCAAATTCCAGCTGTGCATCAGTGGCCCTGCGCTCTGCTTGGCCAGACCCCCATTCTCTGATGGGGCATCTGCCCCCAGGCTGGGGTGTGGACGAATGGCTCTAGACGGAAAGCTGGAGCAACCAGGGCTCTCCCCTCATCTGCTTCCTCCTCTCAGGCACCCCAGAGCGGCACTGCCTGCTGCAGCCTCTAGAAACGGCCACGTCGCGTGTTTTGCCAGGTTTTCTGGTTGTGTCTAGTGGGAGGATTAATGCACGGCACTCACTCCCTCATGGCCAGGAGTTGGAATCTTTCCTTTGTTTTTTCATTCCCAGTTTCGGTTGTCAGCTTGATCCTTCCACCCTCTTCTTGAATGTTCTCCATGTGTTATCTTTGGCCTTCTCGTTTGATCCGTTCTCTGGGATGACTTCATCTCTTCTGCAGCTCCAGTTATGAGTATGCTAAGGACGCAGGTGACTCTGAGTATGATCTTCCATCGCCTACTGGACCCCACCAATCAGAAGCCCAAAGACAGCTCCAAGTCGGTGTCCAGAACTGGATCCTCATCTCTCTCCACAATGGCCTCTCCCCCTGTTTTCCTTTTTGCAATGAATGGAGACACCTCATCCATCACACACACACTGGAAACCTGGATTTCATCCCAGCCTCCTACTTCTTTCTGATCCCTTATATCTAATCAGTTACCAAGCCTCACACATCCTACTTTTTTAAATATTTCTCAAAACCACGTCCTTCTCTCTATCCTTGCTACACTATCTTAGCCCAGATACTCCTAATTTCCCCTCTATATCACTACAGAATTCTCCTAAGACTCTTCTCAGAGAGCATGAATTGTATGCCAGGCACTGTCCTAAACACTTTTGTCTCCATTAACTCTTTGAATCCTTGTAACAACAGAATGCCGGAATTCTCAGCCCCTCAGTCATAGCCAACTCTTTTGCGACCCCAAAGACTGCAGCCCACCAGGCTCCTCTGTCCGTGGGATTCTCCAGGCAAGAATACCGGAGTGGGTTGCCAGTCCCTTCTCCAGGGGATCTTCCTGACCCAGGAATCGAACCTGAATCTCCTGCATTACAGGCAGATTCTTTACCATCTGATCCTTCAGGGAAGCTGACACATTCCAAGTGTCCATTAAACACTTGAGTAAAAGACTGATGAATGAATAGAAAAATGCATAGCCCCAGCTGCATTCATCCTGACCCAAATTTCTATGAGGACCTGCCATTACCACTGAGCGAAGCGCTAGAAAACAGTCAGCAGAGTTTCCTTCACATGAAAACGATGGCGGGGGCTTCCCCGGCGGCTCAGCGGTAAAGAGGCCACCTGCCAGTGCAGGAGACAGAGGTTCGATCCCCGGTCGGGGAAGATCCCACACACCTCGGAACACCTAAGCCCACGTGTTGCAACTACGGACCCTGAGCTCTAGAGCCCGGGAACCACGCCCACGGAGCCCGTGTGCCCAGGGCACGTGGTCCCCGACAGGAGGAGCCACCGCCGTGAGAAGCCCGCGCGCATCACCTCCGGAGAGCGGCCCTGCTCACCGCGACGCAGCAAAGCCAGCGCAGCGACGGCGGCCCAGCGCGGCCAAAATTAAACAAACACAATTCTTCTTTTTAAAGATGAATCATCCTCTTTTGAATTGCTTCTAGACTTCAAAATGCCAGCCTCTTGGCCTTCTGGGTACTTGAATGGCGTTATAACATTAATTCTTCACAGAACAACATTTATAGAGACAGAATACTTAAGAGTGAACAATTAGGTTTTCTAGTAGCCAATAATCCTTAAAAATGGAGGAAGAAGAGAGGACAGGAGACCCTGGTGAGGTCTTCCCGTTGGCAGAAAGATTTGGGAAGCAACCACTGAAGTGTTTCTAGTAACAGGTATATTATCCATCCGCATCTGTCTGAAACATGTGAAAACCCTGGTGTACAATAATAAGTCACGGTCTAAAATCCAGCCTGAGATAAAATTTACATCAGTAGGGTTTAGTTACATAACTTCCCTGTTCCATGTGACACCCCACCCGTCGTTTTTTCCTGCCACTTCCACCCTGGAAGCACAGCATCTCCATGCCCAGTCCGTATCTAGGTATCTTGAAAAGCTCAGGAATTCATCTGGTGATAGAATTTGTACATTTAAAGTCTTTAATTAAAAAGAGACGTTCCCTGAGGAGATGAAATAGGATTCAAGTCTGTACATTCTAATTAGACATAATGTTCCTGCAAGGGAAATTCAGCCAGTGAGTAACAAAAAAATAAATAAATTTTCCTCTGCTTACCTCTTCTGCCTACCCACATTGCTTTTTTTGTTGTTGTTAAGGGACACAAGAGAATGAATATATCTGGTAGGAAATTGCCTTGATGAAGTCTTTTCTTTTTCACAGTGATATCCATTCCCAACAATTTCCTACCATTTATAGCAGCTGGTTATTAATACTAATTCTGGGATCTCTGGGATCTCTGTGGCACCAACTGTCTAGGGAAGGTACACGGATTTGGTTTCTGAAACCCTGTAGTTCAGTGTGATGAGCTGACAAAGCTGGTTTCTCCTGAAAATCATGATGCTTTCTGCTGTGTCCACTCATTAGACCTAAGGAAATCTTTGCTAACATCTTGTCTCTTGTCGTCTATGCATTGGCTTTTGCCCATTTTTGCCCAAGGTTTGTGGGTGTGGTGAAATACAAAATCAGAGAAAACAAAGGACAACACTCTTGAGAGGCTTCAAACAATTACTTTTTTTTTTTTAAAAAAAAAAAGGTTGGGCAGGTAGCAAGTGAAGGCAAATGGCCCTCGATTCAATCAGATCCAATACAGCATCAGTATCTTTTCATACTTCCTAAAAAGTCAAGTAGGAGGTACAAAGTCATGTCACCATGGTATCATCTATAAGCCTGATTGAATCCAACCTTCCTGATACCTTCGTAGCTCCTCTCTGTCTCTGGGGCTCCCTCTTTCTCATGTACACACGCACGCACACACACACACACACGCACACACATGCGCACACATGTGCACACACACACGGCATTGTCTCCTCTTTCCCCCAATGTTGCCAAGAATTTCACTCTTTGCCAGTGTGCTAGTGTTTCCCAACTTCTTCTCCTCTTCCGAGCATTTGTGTGATAATAAGATGATAAGAGATATGCAACTTTAAATAATCATCATAGACCTTGTCCCAGAAAATTGAACCAAGATCAATACTTTAGGGACTTCCCTGGTGGTCCAGTAGTTAAGACTCCATGCTTCCAATGCAGGGAGCATGGGTTCAGTTCCCAGGAACTAAGATCCTACATGCTGTCTGGCAGGGCCAAAATTAATAAAATGGGAAACTGTGTTGTTGTTTATTTTTTTTAAAGATTGACACTTTACTATCCCTCTGTTTCATGGTTCCATAAGTGAAAGTTGCTCAGTTGTGTCCGACTCTTTACAATCCCATGGACTATACAGTCCATGGAATTCTCCAGGCCAGAATACTGGAGTGAGTAGCCTTTCCCTTCTCCAGGGGATCTTTCCAACCCAGGGATCGAACCCAGGTCTCCCACATTGCAGGTGGATTCTTTATCAGTTGAGCCACAAGGGAAGCCCAAGAATCCTGGAGAGGGTAGCCTATCCCTTCTCCAAGGGATCTTCCTGACCCAGGAATCGAACTGGAGTCTCCTGCACTGCAGGCAGATTCTTTACCATCTGAGCTATCAGGGAAGCCCCTGGCTCCATAAACACAACTTTTATTCTTTTTAAAGACATTATCACTGCCTTTGGAGTGAAAATATATCATGGCCTTTTGGGTTGATAGAGAATGTAAGGAATAAAGACAAGTGTGTAAAATCCTGGGAAGGTAGCTATTCCCCAAGATGAGCAGGTTTGTCTCCTGTGATCATTTGAGTATGATGATTATCTAGGAGCATACACCTGCTAGCTTTAATAAAAGGGCAGTGGTTATAGCAAAGGAATTCCAAACCCTTTATTGTCCTATTAATGGGATCTTCCTGGCAGCTGTGGGAGCTGGGTTCCTATTTAGAAAACCTCCCAGAACGTGCTCTCCTTTTCCAAAGAGAAAGAATTGGCTCTTACCTACTGTGTTTTGGTTTTTTTTTAAAGTGCATTCACATTTTACTTCCAGAGCTACTGTGAACATTCAGAGCTACTTTTGGTCAGCAGGGCTAAAACCAAACAAATGCAAATTCTGTAATCCTTATGTACAATATGGTAAGTAACAGTGTGTGTGTGTGTGTGTGTGTGTGTGTGTGTTTATCAAATGCAGGAGTTTTTGCTCAGGATCAGATATACCCCATGAATATACATGCATGGGGCTGAAATTCAGGAGACCCAAGTTCTGGTGGCAGCACTGTTGTTTTTTTTTGTGGGACTCTGAGAAAATTCCTTGAATTCCATTTAATATAATGTCTTTTCTGTAAAGTGAAGTGGTTAGACTCCCACTTCCCTTTCAGTTCCCAAGTTCTTTTTTACACAGCCCTTCATGATTTGTCAAATGTTTGCATGTGATATGTTTATGGCACAGGAAAGGCCCATATCAAACCAATCCTAAAGGAAATCAATCCTGAATATTCACTGACTCACACTGAAGCTCCAGTCCTTCGGCCACCTGATTGGAAGAGCCGACTCATTGGAAAAGACCCTGATTGGAGACAAAAGGAGAAGGGAACGACAGAGGATGAGATGGTCGGATGGCATCACCAATTCCATGCACATGAATTTGAGCAAACTCTGATAGTGAAGGACAGGGGAGCCTAGCATGCTGAATGAAGTCCATGGGGTCACACAGAATTGGACACAACTTGGCGACTGAACAACAAGGCCTGTATCGTGTAATACAAACATAGACTATGTCTTCACTCATACCCAGCATGTTGTATTAAGTCCTTAAAGCAGAGTTGATCTAAGTTCACCTTCCTCCTCCTATCTGAACCCGTAATTATAGGATTCTAACGCCGTGGAATCAACTTACCCCCAGCCCTCGTTCTGGTCACAAGGTATAATGAAATCCTCTCAAACTGCGGAATACGAAAAATCACACGAAGCCTGAAAAATGCCAAAACAAACACATTTTTCACAGATTCAGGGAAAGCAGAAAGAAAATGGTGTTTTCCCCAGGAAATTGTCTGAGCCATCCAAAGCCAGTCACGGCAGGTTTGTTCTGGGCTGGCCTTTTGACCGTCAAATGGAACCGCTTTGCTCAAAGGAGAATCCTGAAGTGGGGAGCGGGGAGGGGGAGGCCGAGCGGCAGGGAGTGGGGTCTCCTTGGGGAGCTGGGGGCTCACACGGTGCCCCCACACTGAGGTTCCAATTATTTTCCCCTTCAGCCTCTTAAGTGATGTTGCCTCATCCATGGGGCTGATTTACAGTCCGTTGTTTTAACAACCACACCTCTCCTCCCAAGGGTCAAGTGCCTGGTTGGAAGAGAATATCCAGGTGATTTATTCTATCCCCCCGGTTCACTCCTGAGTCAAGCTGGTGAAATAGCTAGAAGTGATGTGGGGCCTGAATAGCCGTGAGTGTGTATATACGAGGACATTATTCACGATGTGGACACACAGCCAGAAGGTCATTCTCCACGCGTTTGGGGGGCATGGAGCGTGTAACTGTCTCCTAGAGGTTTGCAGTGCAGGTTTCTTAGGGGATTTATTGGGGAAATTATTGTGTAAGGAGACACCTTTGAGAAGGACATGTACACACTGCCATGTTTAAAACGGAAAAGCAGCAAGGACCTGTTCGGCACAGGGGGCTCTGCCCAGTGTTTCCTGGCAGCCTGGACGGGAGGGGAGTTTGGGGGAGAAAGGATACATGTGTATGTCTGGCTGACTCCCTTCACTGTCCACCTGAAGCTATCACACCACTGTTCATTGGCTATACCCCGGTACAAAATAAAAAGTTTTTTGTTTTGTTTTGTTTTTAAAGAGGGAGATTTCTTTGAAAAGAAGCATAAGAAAAAACATGATTATTAAAGAAGGTCAGCAGTGAACCCTCAGCCCCAGTGTGCCTTATTTAGTCCGTGAGTAAGTGAGATCACATTGATAAACGCTGCTTTGGCTTCTGTTTGCCTGATCCTGGAGGCTGCTTCCTCCTCCCCTGCCTTCCCCACCCAGCTGCTCCTATTTTAATATACAGCTGGTGTATGCTGAGTGGATGCAAATTCATGGTAGCATGAACATAAGCTGGAAGGTAAAAGGAGTATCCAAAAATATGTGCTCTGCAGGCATAAACAACTTTTGAATTGTCTTCTGTTTGTCATTTTCTCCATCAACTTCCCTCTCCTTTTATGTAGGTAAATAAAAATCCCTGTTGATAAGTGTGTTTGCGTCAATGTGCTCGTTGAGATGGAATACATTGTTCCACAGTTCAATGCTGGGGCCTTCCCTGGTGGCTCAATAGTAGAGTCTGCCTGCCAATGCAGGAGTCACGGGTTTGATTCCTGATCTGGGAAGATGCCACATGCCACGGAGCAGCTAAGACCTGGGGCCACAACTACTGAGCCTGTGCTCTAGAAACCGGGAGCTGCAACTACTGAAGCCCATGCATCCTGGACTGTGTGCTCTGCAACAAGAGAAGCCACCACAACGACAACTCCACAACCAGAAAGTAGCCCCTGCTCTCTGGAACTAGAGAAAGTCCGCTCAGCCAAGAAGGCCCAGCACAGCCAAAATTGATAAATAAAGAGTTCAGCCTGGAAAAGTACACATTTAATACTCAATATTTAAAAGTCTATACTAAGAAGGGACAAGGGAATTTAGTCCTCCAAAGGAGTTTTTCCTCTCCTCCCAACTGTTCCACATAAAAGGAGCCCCAAAGATACTGTTGAATGAATGATTGAATGAGTTCTGAAGCAGCTGATGACTGATCGTGTGGGTGTCAGCATCCAAAGTCTGCCCACCCTATGAGACTTTTGCTGCAGAAACTAGTATCCAGAAGAAAAAGATCCGTGAGTCAGAATTTGTAGGCAAGTTGATTTTGTTCTTGCTGTTTGGGATATGGAAACCAAGCCAAGGGAGCCAGCCTGTGAGGTTTCCTTTTGTTAACTCAAGGGAGGAAGCTGATGAATTGGGAAGCTTTCTTTGAACACATGCAAAAATCTGATTGAAGTGGGAGACTGAAGAACCCAGGCTTTTACTACATACAACATACTTATTTCGATAGCGTTAAGTCTCACTGCAACTCAAATTATTTAAACCACCGGCACGTTGAGCATCGGGTTAGGAGACAAAGGTGTGCACACAGACCAGACTTAACCTCAAGTTCGTGTTTCTTCTGATTCTTCAATATCACTGTCAAGAAATCACTAAGCCCTGAGCTGAGCAACTAAAACCACATAAGAGCCTGCAGCATCTAAGCTCATAATTCTAGAACACTGATGGTGAAATTCTTAGAAAACTGGCAGTATGATTTCGGGACATTATTTTCAGCTCAGCAGCCTGTGGTTCTGTTTCTGTTTTGTTTTTTTCTGCCTGCTCCTCTGCATATCAGCTATATGAATCAATACACGTTGTACTTGCCAGATGGGAAGTTATCAGGGAAGAAGCTGGTCTTCCCATTTGTCGAAGAATGCCCCATTCAGGACCAGTTCCCCTAAGCTGGTTGAGCAGGCTGTCTCCTGGCTGACTTACAGAATCACCAGCCTCTCTTGCCCACCTGGATTCCTTCGGTACCTCCACTCCCAGGAAGGAAATGACCACACTCTTTGCAAAAGATTAAGATGATCATTTTACTATGCAAAATGTGTCCCATGTCACAATCACTGTTGAAACAGAAGTGGGTAATGAGAAGAACTGTGTTTTCTTCACTTCAAAAGTTGATCTCTTGATGTTCTTTGATAAGGAGGGGGGTGGCTTTGCAGAAAAGAAAACTGCTTTCAAGATGCAGCGTGTATATATGCATATGTTCTCAGTCGCTTCAATTGGGTCCAATTCTTTGCGACCTCATGGACTGCAACCCACCAGGCTCCTCTGTCCATGGAATTCTGCAGGCAAGAATACTGGAGTGGGTTGCCACTTCCTACTCCAGGGGATCTTCCCGACCTAGGGACTGAACCCGCGTCTCCTGTGTCTTCTGCACTGCAGGTGGATTTTTTACCACTGAGCCCCCCGTGTAAATATACACTCAATCTACATTACTCAGCCATAAAAAAAAGAATGAAATAATGCCATTTGCAGCAACATGGATGGACCTAGAGATGATCGTACAAAGTGACGAAAGTCAGACAGAGACAAATATCATATGATATCATTTATATGTGAAAACTAAAATGATACCAATGAACGTCTATATAAAATAGAAATAGAACCACAGATATAGAAAACAAACGTTATGGTTACCAGAAGGGAAAAGGAGGGAGGGATAAATTAGGAGTTTGGGATTAACAGATATACATTACTTTATATAAAATAGATTACCAACAAGGGCCTACCACAAAGCAGAGGGAACTATGCTCAATATTGTGTAATAAATACAATAGAAAAGAATTTGAAAAAGAAAATAATATGCTGTTATATATACACAGTTTTATAGAGAGAGAGAACTGAATCGCCTGTTTTGCATAGAATGACGGATAAACAAAGTCCTGCTATAGAGCACAGGGAAGGACATTCAATATCCTGGGCTAAACCCTAATGGAAGGGAGTAGGAGGAAGAATATATATGCATTCCAATCGCTCGGTTTACCCCTCCCTTATACACACCACTCTGTACAAAAGAGACAGTTAATAATATCCTACAGCACAGTGCAGGGAACTCTCCTCAGTACTCCGTCATGACCCGTCTGGGAAAAAACCTAAAAAAGAGTGACTATATGTGTATGTGCAACTGATGCACTCCGCTATGCACCAGAAACCATCACAACACTGTAAATCAACTGCACTCCCTTTTTTTAAAAATGCAAAGGATATGCATAATAATATCAAAAAAGAAGGAGGAGACCAATTTCAGTAGAGGTTACAGTGCGGGGGAGGTGAGCATGTTTGTTTTACTTCAATTCTGTTTCTCTCGTTTTCTTTCTTTCCAATTCTGGTAAGGAAATAAGCACTTGTTGTCAAAAACTGTCAAGATGTCCTCATTCCACTGGTTTCTGATAAACAACTTGTTGCTGAGGTTGGAGTTTGATGGACCACCCTCCCAGAATCAGTTCCATATAAGCCCAGAACTGGTTGAGTAGAGTCCCAGCTTTGAAGTGGGTTCAATCATTTTTTGTCTGAGAATAAACTGCCTTCTTAGTTCTTAAAAAAAAAAAATTACTGATTGAAAGAGACCGATGTCATGTCATCACTCCTCAAGTGCTTAAAATAAATGATTAAAAATCTGGGAGCGTGTTCGAGGTTTGCCTGTGCTGACGTCTTATAAAAGGAGAAGCTGGGTCTAGCTTGTACATTTGTATGAAAATGAGATCAAGGTTTCTCCAGAATCGAACCAAATTGAATTGCCTGCAGCCCAGTTTGGATAACAGAGTAATAGATGATTTCCGTTATTACTCGTGTTGCATACTTAATATTCCTAATATACAGAGGGTGTTTTGGAAGCTCCTTTTGGATCAGGGGGAAGGAGAGCTCTTTATTTCATTTTTCATGCTCAGATTCTTCAACTTCAGAGAGAAAAAGAATGGCACGTCTACGCACAGTGTGTACAAGGTATATGATAGTATGGAAGATGAACTTCAAAAATCATCCACAGGAAATGACTCTAGTTTTCCACAACGATGCATGTTCTGGTGATTATAGAGCAGACCTCCTCAAGTACTGCCTTGCATGTGTGCTCAGATGCTCAGTCGTGTTTGACTCTTTGTAGCCCCATACCTGCCAGGCTCCTCTATCCATGGAATGTTCTAGGGAAGAATACTGGAGCAAGTTGCCATTTCCTCCTTCAGGGGACCTCCCCAACCCAGAGGTCAAACCCATGTCTCCTGCCTCGGCAGGCAGATGCTTTACCGGAAGCGCCACCTGGGAAGCCCTACGTAGTGCCATGGTCAAATGCTAACTTTGTAAATAAGCATGGTGCCACCAATTTCATGGAGAAAGATCCACAAGAAGTGGTCTAATTCCTAATTAAAGATTAACTTTAGGCAATAGAATTCTTGCCCTACAGCCTGGTCTCAACTTTACCCAACAGGACTGTTTTGGAGGAATGTATCATGAGAGATTAAACTTTTAAGCAGTTTGGAACTTTATAAGAAAACAAGTGGGCTTCCCCAGCGGCTCAAAAGTCAAGAATCCCCCTGCATTGCAGGAGATGTAGGAGGCGCATGTCTGATCCCTGGGTCGGGAAGATCCCCTGGAGCAGGGCACAGCAACCCACTCAAATATTCTCATCACAAAAATGCCGTGGACAAAGGAGACTGCCAGGCGATGGTCCCTGGAGTGGCAAAGAGTTGGACACGACTGAAGTGACTAGGCACAACAGGAAAGAGGGACCAAGGGACATCGTGTTAAAGGCTTAAAGTAAATTTTCTTCACATTAAAAAAAAATAGCACTATCTATCAACCTGTCTGAAGTGGCAGGGTTTCATATGAGCAGTGAATAATATAATGATACTATTCCAGACCTTACAGATTTCCTCCCCAGCTGAGACATGTATGCATAAAAATCATTCATTATAATAAGCATATTAAATAAATATAGTTCCGTGATCAGAGAGTTAAAAGAACAGACTGTTTCATTTTCTTTCTGGAAAGTTATGTGCCTTTACCCTTAGTGATTTTAAGAAATCGAAAAAAGAATGTCAAGTTCAGTGTGAGACAGGTGTAAGCACTCATCCAGAACAATCATCTGTGGATTAGTTATCATTGGCTGCTACTTGTTGAAAAAGGCCAACCCTCAAAACCGCTAGCAAGGGAGCATCTCATGTAATCTAATTTAGATTTAGGGAAAAGCAGGAAACCAGTGGGTTTTAGAAATGTAGGAGTGTAACAATTTTACCAAGGCTGAGGTTAAATTATATAAGATTGTCATCAGAGTCAATGTGAAGAGAAACTCAAAAACCACTGATTTACTTCCACGAAACTTTTCTATGGTTGATTAAATGAGACCCAACTAGCGAGTGATGCTGGGCGTCATGTTGACACATGGACCTTGACTTGGCTTTATACGTTGTACTGAGTGCCTGAGTCATCCCTACATTGTTCAGGTGCAGTGCGTTTGGAAACTTCCAGAAGAGAGAGTCAGATAGAGAGACAGAGAGGAAGAAAGTGACCTGTAACAGTCCCGCACACCAAGGATACACAGAGGGCATGGAGTAACCAGTGCTGGTCTAGAAAAGTGTTAATAAATGTGCTCCCCCTTTGGGGAACCACAGAGGAGAACCAGTAGTAACACTGTGATATCAACTACAGCGGCTGCAACAAAGGCGTCTAGACAAATCAGAGAGTGTCCTCCAGTTTGGGGTCTTATCGAATAACCATGATGGGCACCCAAGGATCTACAGGAGACTGCCACACAGCGGCCTGCTGGGTGCTAGGGCAAAAAGGCACGCGGTCTACATTCTAAGCCCACAGGTTTAGGTCCGCCAGGAGAGGACTCACGGAGTAACTAAAGCGTGACTTCTAGAGTCATCCAGATTTAGCCTCGAACAACATCTCCATCAATGTGAAGGAGACTGGCTTTAGCTGAGTCGCCAAAACGTTCCGACCTTCCTTTTCTATATGTGTGCATTGAAGGCAGACACAGGAACCGGCTGGGAGTTTCTGAGACACCAAAGCACTCATGGATTAGAGAGCAAAGTACCGGTCACCAGAGGGGAAGGGGAGGCGGGGGTAAATCAGGAGCCTGGCGTTAACAGATAGACCCTGCTGTGGGTAAAACAGCTAAACAACAAGGACCTCCTGCATAACAGAGGGGAAACATTCAATACCTGATAGTAATCTATAATGGAAAAGAACATGAAAAAGAACATACATATATATATATACACACATATCATATATATAGCAGAACCATTCTGTTAAACTGAAACTAACACAGCATTGTAAATCAACCATACTTCAGTTAAAAAGAAAAAGTTACCATGGGTTGAATGAGATATGATATAAAGCCCTGAGCACTCTGCACCCAATAACGTGCAGTTTTTATGATTCCTGCTCCCAAGATTCTTGGGATGGTATGTGGCTTGTTTTAAAAAAAAAAAAAAAAATGGGAGAGGAAAGGTCTATCCTGGGGAATGGAAAAAAAAAAAAAAAAGATGAAATTTTAGTTGCTCATGACTCACTGACCACCAGGGAGCCATTTACAACTTATCTGTATGTTAGCAATGAGAACTATGTCTGTCCTCTTACGCCAACAAATTGCCATCAGGATAAGCTGATGCAAAACGGGAAAAAAAAACAAAAATCTTTGTCCCTCTGGGTAGCGAGCAAGTCTTTATTTAAGATAAGTCTGAGTAAGCGGATCTATGTAGCAGCCTACTTTACCATTTAAACACCAACTGTAAAATAAAAAATAAACATGCCACCCCAAAGAAAAGTATTTACTGAGTGGGCATCCGCTCCTCACGTTTAATGTCATCCATAGAATGCGCTCAAGATTACCACTGAGTCAGTTACTTGTGAACCCAGGGAAAATTGGACTGACTTAGCTTGAGTTTCTTTGGTGTCCTTATCCACCCTTCATTTATTTATTTTTTGACTCTGCTGGATTAAAAATGTGAGTGCATACGACTAGGAGAAGCCAGTGAGTTTGTGGGAATCGGTATACCCTTGGAATTTCTTGCAAAGCGAGCGCTGAAGCGGCCATCTGATTTCCAAGGGAGGCGCCGAGCTCCCGCGGCCCTGCTGGCGTCAGGAGCGGAGCCTGTAGGCAGCTGTCAGCGCCTCTGGAAGCGCGCCGCGCGTTACTTCTCCCGCACGGCCTTCTCACCCCTGACTCGCAGCGTGACCACGTGGCGCACGCCTTGCTCACGTGATCCTGTCTTCTTTTCTTCCTACACTGCAGTACCATTGCTGCATGAGGCTGTGCTGCCTCCGCGGTGTAAGTGTGACTCGCCACGGGTGGACATGCGCCCCCTCCCTCTGGGGCCTGCCTCCCGTCCCCGAGGGCATCACGGAGCGCTGAGCCCAGCTCCCTGCATGCAGCGGCTTCCCGCCCGCTCTCTGATTGCTCACGGTGGTGTGTACATGTGTCAAGCCTAGTCTCTGAATCCGTCCCAACCTATTCCTGCCCTGCAGATAGCTCCATCTCTACCACTTCTCTAGATGCTGTATATATGCGTTCATATGTGATATCCGTTTTCCTCCTTCTGACTTACTTCACTCTGTATGACGGTCTCTGGGTCCATCCACGTCTCTACACACAACTCCTGAGATGCCTGTGCTAAAGAAAATTGCCTCAGGCAGACTTCTTTATGGGAAGTACAAAGGTTGAGATCAATATGCAATTTTCTGTGAAACTTGAATATTCTTTGTGAATTGACATTTTTTTTTCAGGCCTAGAGCATTTCTGTATCATCCATGTGACTTTAAGAGGGTAAAGAAGAGCTGGAGATGACTTTCTCAGGAACTGTCAAGAGATCACAGAGAAGCACAGCCATAGGACAGGTTCACCTTGAAATAAACAGTCTGACACAGAGAACATCAGTGGGAACATATGGTGTCTGCGCTAAGTCGCTTGTCGTGTCTGACTCTTTGCGACCCATGTGACAAGCCAGGCTCCTCTGTCCATGGGATTCTCTCCAGTCAAGAACACTGGAGTAGGTTGCCATTCCCTTCTCCAAGGGATCTTCCCTACCCAGGGATCGAATCCTCATCTCGTAACCTCACCATCATTGGCAGGCCGCTTCTTTACCTCTAGAGTCACTTGGGAAGACTTAGTGGCTTAGACAGAAAAGAATCTGCCTGTAGTACAGGAGACCTGGGTTCGATTCCTGGGTCATGAAGATCCCCTGAAGTAGGAAGTAGCAGCCCACTCCAGTATTCTTGCCTGGAGAATCCCATGGACAGAGGAGCCTGGTGGGCTACAGTCCATGGGGTCACAAAGAGTCAGACACAACTGAGCGACTAACAGTTTCACTTTCATAAAGCGTGTAAACCTGAACATATTAACATAAAGATGTGGTGCATGCTATGTACATAGCAACTCTGCAGATACCATGAATCGCTCCCTTATCTGGGGTGAAGATGGATCCACACTGGTTTGGTTGTGGCCTCTATGCAGAAATCTGTGCCAAATTCAATAAATCCTTCACAAAATAATTACAGAAGGCTCAGGCAATTTGATTTGTTCTTATCAATTTGGAACTTTGATCTCTGCTGTTATGAAATGCTGTTCAATAACGTATGACCACAATCATCCTTTCTACTCTAGCTGAGAGTGAAATATGTTCTAAATGATATTTTAAAGGCAAGGAGAAAAATCCATGATGGGAAATTGTGAACGGAGACATTTCTGTCACAGAAACACGTGAGTGGAGAGATCAGCCAGCCCTCATCCAAGGTCATACTTCACTTATTTCACTTTTTAACTTTTGTTAGTTAATTTTATTTATTTATTTACCTTTTTGAAAATTGAAGTATAACTGATTTACAATGCTTCAGATGTACATATATTTACTATGCGCATACTCATGTTTATTCTTTTTCAGATTCTTTTTCCATTACAAGTTATTTTAGGCTCATTTGGTAAAAGCAGGAGACACAGTTTCAATCCCTGGGTCAGGAAGATCCCCTGGAGGAGGGCATGGCAACCCACTCCAGTATTCTTGCCTGGAGAATCCCATGGACAGAGGAGCCTGGCGAGCTACCGTCCATGCAAAGAGTCAGACATGACTGAGCGGCTAATACTTTCACACTTTTCACAAGACATTGAACAGCGTTCCCTGTGATATGCAGTCATTCTTCATGGCCTATCTGTTTTATATACAATAGAGTGCATCTGTTAATCCCAAATTCTCTAGAAGACGAGGTTCCGCCCTGGGCTGGATGCCCCTCTCTCTGTGGGCAAGGACTAAGTAAGAGGTTAGCCTCTCAGGGACCGCGCTTCCTTTCTCGACCATGTTCCAAGGCTCCAGGACCACAGAATCTCCAGCCCCAAACAGCCCAGGCCTCCTTCCAGGCCAGTCCCGAGCTGTTCCCAGCTGTGACTCCTAGGCCCCAGGAGCAGACAACGGTAGCTCTGCGGCAGAGCGGGAGGTGTGGGGAACGTGGAAGGCTTACACCGCACAGGTGGGGATCTCCATGCCGCCGGGACGTGCTTCCCGTGGTTCAGGTCGGAATCGGGAGACTGGGTGCGGGGACTGGGGCCTTCTCACCCTCGGATGCCACTGCGGGGCCTTCCCTGGTGGTGCGGGGTGAAGAACCGCGCGCCAGGGCCGGGGACACAGGCTCCAGCTGTGGTCCCAGAAGGTTCCGCGTGCCACCCGGGAATGAAGCCTGGGAACCACAGCTGCGAGCCCGCTCGCCGAGAGCCCTGGAGCCGCAGCGAGAGAGGGCCCGGCGGCGAGGAGCCCGTGCCTGCAGCTAGAGAAAGCCCACAGGAGCGACCAAAAATAAAAGGTAGGTGAATGTTTCAAAGCGCTAGTGAGAAACTCCAAAGGCTGAAAATTCTAAACCCAAAGTTAACTCTTTAAGTCATAAAGCAGCTGTATTTGTTAAGACAGTGGAATACAAATCGCTGTATTGAATTGTTCTTAGCAGTGGCGTATGATTTAAATGGTTAGACATATGGTATGTGGCTCTTGATTTTAACTCTTACCCTGGATTCCACAACTGTTAGGAAAGCACCTTCTGCTGTTTGTATTTGTCTTTGATCCAGGAAGACTTTTTGGTGCATTTGGAGGGATGCTGGACCAACCTGAAGGCTCATAGAGGCTGGGATCAGTCAAACGCCGAGATTTCATGAAGACTCACTGTCCTCATCTGTATCTCTTAAATAAAATACAAGAGAGAGGATCGTTTGGCCTTTGAGAATGCTTCCAGTTACAGGGCAGCAATATTGTCTAGTCCTGTGTCTCCAATGCAGTGTCAATAGATTATAACTATTAACAGTAGGAATTCAAGCTAATTTACAATGCTATTTTTTTTTTTCATTTTGTCCCTGAAAACCAGACATGTATCTTGTGTTAGTACAGCCTTCTTTAATCTAGTGCCAAAATTCACAAGAGCTAGTATAGATCACAGGTGGCTGGAAATGTCTTAACCATTTCAAGGGATGTTTCCCCTGATTTTGAACAGCATTCATAAACATTTCAAAGTTCTAGGCTCTAACATACCTTTCTTTTGTTGTTGTTGTTTAGTTGCCAAGCCATGTCTGACTCTTTGTGACTATAGCCCGCCAGACTCCTCTGTCCATGGAATTTCCCAGGCAAGAACACTGGAGTGGGTTGCCTTATCCTTCTCCAGGAGATCTTCCTAACCCAGGGGTCGAACCTGTGTCTCCTGCCTTGCAGGTGGATTCTTTACTGATGAGCCATGGGGAAAGCCCACCTCTCTTCTGTAAAAGTCTTGAAATATGCAGGTGTGATGATAATTATTCTTTCTCTATTTGACTGCACTGGGTCTTAGTTACGGCACATGGGCTTAGTTGCCCTGAGGCATGTGGGATCTTAGTTCCCAGGCCAGGGGTCGAACCTGTATCCCCTGAATTGGAAAACACTGGATCTCCAGGGTGATCATGAGTTTGAGCAAGCTCCAGGAGTTGGTGATGGACAGGGAAGCCTGGAGTGCTGCCGTCCACAGGGTCGCAAAGAGTTGGACACAACCGAGCAACTGAACTGAACTGTGATCGCCAGGGAAGTCCCCGATATTTATTCTTGATGTCACCTTCTGATACGAGCTGATGGATTCCAGAGATGTGTGACAGCAATACTGACTGATGGTTTTTCCCCTGAGCGCTGCATCTTGTCTTCATGTTTGTTCTGGCAGAGAACGATTTAGCTGGCCAGCTCCAGAGAGATTTTAATTTGCAAGGGGAAGGAGTAGTCTGTGAACCTGCACATCTATTAATATTTTCAAAACGCAGGCCCTTCCTCCTCGCTCTGTATCAGATTGTCAATGCACATATGGTCCGGACTGATGCTGTGGGTGAGATGGACAGCGGGCCCTGCTTTTGTGCAGCCCCTTAGAAAAGCGAGCGTTCATTTTGCAGCAGAAAGAACAGAACCAATACCAGTGCTGGAAACAGTCCCACAGCTTTGCTTGCATTGGGTGGACCAGATAATGTGGTTTGTTTATGAAATCACAAGCCATGTATATCCTGCCTCATCTAGTTCTGAAATCCAGTGACCGAGTGATGCAAGGGATTCTCCAGCAACTGAAATAATAGCATTAATACAAACACCTCAGATTCATTTGTTGCCTCGTGAAACAAAATGCGACTTGCGTGCCTGTCGATGTGTCAAAAATGGGATGATTTCTCAGAAGTGGGATAACTCTGTTCTCCTTTGCCAAAATGAAAAGAAGCTCTTATCTTGAGTCCTCTGTTTCCCCCCCCCAACCCCCAAAGGCAGCCGAGTTTGGATAAAGAGGGTCTGCCAACATTCGGTCCCATCCAAGAGATGAATTGGGAAATTCTTCGAAGTCTTATTAAGGAGCATCATTCAAATACTTCAGGGTTTAAAAAAATAAATAAAAGTGTAGATGAATGTATTCAATTCTTTCTTTCTGTCTCAACGAAACTAAATTTCAGCTCTGGAGGGAAAGTATTTGATTGTCTTCTGTGTCTGAAACTTTTAAATATTTGAATATATCATTTCATTTTCAGCTGAGTCAGTAGAGGCTGATCATCTGTACCAAGTGTCAGCAAGCATTTTTCTTTAAGGGCCAGGTAGTCAGTATCTTAGGTTTTGGGGGCCTCATTGGGTCTCTGTCATAGCAATTCAACTCTGTAATAGTAGCTCAAAGGCAGTCATAGATGATATGAACAAAATAAGTATGGCTATGTGTTCCATAAAAGGTTATTTACAAAAGCAGGTTTTTTGGCAAGAAGAACATGGTTTACAGACCCTTGATCTATTCATACATAAAACTGTTAGGATAAATACTTCGGGGTCCTTGACAACCTCACTCTCACAAATGTGATCAGAAGATTTTTAGATTAGTACCCTGAGATATGTAACATCCTCAACAATGGCCTCTTAAGAAAAATTCTTTTAAGGAAGTAAGCATGTTTTCCAATGGAAAACACGTATTCCAAAATATATAGTCCATAAAGACAACCATCCCCCCTCTCAAAAACAAAAAAATTTTTTTTTCTAGAAAATGTTCATTGTAACGACTATTTACCCAGTTCTAGGTTCTGTGCTAAGAACTTCCCAGGCTTTGTGTGAAAGCCAAATAGAGTGAATTTATCAGTGAGTGCTACTCCATGACAGCAGGGATGAATGCCCCAGTGAATACCTATGACAGGTTTAACTCTTTTACTGTCTCTTTCCGAAAGAGCAGCATCTGAAAAGGACAAAATTTGGTGCAAAGAAGGTGCCTTGTTTTACTGCATTACTGTGTCTATGTATCCCAAGAACGGTCGCCTGTCAGGTTCCTCTGTCCATGGGATTCTCCAGGCAAGGATACTGGAATGAGTATCCATTCTCTTCTGCAGGGGATCTTCCCAAGCCAGGGATTGAACCTGGGTCTCCTGCATCGCAGGCAGATTCTTCACCATCTGAGCCATCAGGGAAGTCCATCTATTTCATAACATAATGCAAAGGAGAAGTTAAAGACAAAGTGAAATTTCCAGTCTGGATATTTATTGTCAGATAAAGAATCTTTTACTCAACTATTCATCAGAAAGACAGGAAGGAAATAAGATTTAAAAACTATCCATAAAATCTATCTTTTTATAAATGTATTTCTCTTTCCTGGGTAGGGTTTTGGGAGATAAAGAGGATTTTAGGGGATGTGAGTTTGGGAGATAAAGGGGGTTTAGATTAGTAGCTATTTTTGCTTAAACCATTTTTTTAAACTTATGTTACAAACAAAAAAGTGAGTGAGGTGTGCTGTGCTGAGGTAGACTACAATTATTTGCATCCAGATACGACTGTGGAACAGTTTTTTCACATATGATATTAATATAATCAATATCTTGTGATTCATGGTAAAGGAGTATTACATAGAACAACCAAAGGATGATACTGGTATGAAAAAGCTATTTTATTTTTCAAAAAATACATATACTGTGCTGTTCTGAAGTAAGGACACGCTGTTCAAAAATACTGAAAAAGTAGGTGAGCACATGTTACTCAAGGGCTAGTGCATCAGAAGAACACCACCAATGGCCGAAAGGTGCCCTTAACAGAAGAGGCGGAGCAGATAGAGAAGTTTCCCCGCGACTCACACGGGTGTTTGGAACAGCCCGTCACCTGAAACGGCGTACGATTCTCCGGGATCGGAGCGGTCTGCGTGTCGGTGTATCATTCCCGGCTACATCTACTTGCTGATCGAACACAAAGGGCTTTTCAAACAGAAATGTGTTTCATCCCTTTTTGGACTTGAAAGGGAGAACGTGGAGAGGAAATGCCATTTCCTTTCCTAGATATTTATGATTGAATGGGCTTCTTCAGCGCTGAATAAAATCGCTTTGCTTGTAAAGAAATCCTCGTTTGAGAATAACGAGGTCATGATGCTGTTGCTTTTGCCCAGTGACTAAGTCCTGTCCGACTCTCTGCGACCCCTCGGACTGCAGCACGCCAGGCTTCCCTGGCCTTCAGTATCTCCGGAGTTGCTTCAAACTCATTTCCGTTGAGTCGATGATGCCACCCAGCCATCTCATCCTCTGTCATCCCCTTCTCTTCTTGCCTTCAGTCTTTCCCAGCATTGGGGGCTTTTCCAGTGAGTCGGCTATTTGCATCAGGTGACCAAAGTATTGGAGCGCAACATACGGGATTGGAGGTCAATGCTGCATGCTTAAGAAATGGAGAAGTTGTGCAATTTCAAAGGAAGTTTGCAGCGAGAAGGTTGGAGGGGTAACCAGTTGGCAATGGCATTGACTTTAAAGCAAAATCATGAATCTGAGTGAATTATGCAGTCTTCTTTTCTGGATCAAAACTTTAGTCTCTGTAATTCAGAACAAAGGTGCTTATCACAACGTACATTCTTTTCAGGTTATTTCTTGTGTCTCTCAGGCTATATACCTATAAGTATATATCTTCCAAGTAAATATCTTCCAAAATAAGAGAGAGAGCCATCTTTACCCCAAGGAACATTTTGATCTAACTCACCATGTCAAACCTCAACATTTCTCATCAACCTGAGAAATGGATCTCAGTTTAAGATTAAAAAAAAAAAAATCAGCCGTTTATACGTTTTGGGAACCCACCTATCATTCTTCATTGATTTATAGATCTTAATATAGCCTCTCTATATAGATTTTAATCTATCTATAAATCTATAGATTTAGAATCTATATAGAGATTTTAATGCATTCTCTAAAGCAAATCTGAATGTCATGCAGGTAAATATTTACAGGTATGTCATTAGTCACCATAATTAGTGAAGTAATTTATGTTTTGTCAAGTCAACAGGAGATTAGGGGGAGCTGACTAAGCTGTTTCACCCTTCTGCAGTGCTTGAGATAATGTGTCGTAAGTGTCTTCTTTAGCCTAGAAGTGCCTACCCAGTGGCCCAATGGGTAAAGAATCTGCCTGCAAGGCAAGAGACACGGGAAATGCAGGTTCCATCCTGGGGTAGTGAAGAGCTCCTAGAGGAGGAAATGGCAACTCACTCCAGGGTCCTCGCCTGAAAAATCCCATGGACAGAGGAGCCTGGCGGGCTACAGTCCATGGGGTCGCAAAGATTCAGGCACAGCTGAGCAACAGAGCTTTGGAGTCAGCCTGGAAAGTGAGGCGTGCAGAGAGGTGTGGAGCGAATGCAGTGGCCGGGCCAGAGCCCTTTACGTTTCCCTCCACTGGACTCTGAGATGCCCACGAAGCGTCCTGTTCCTTTTCTCATCCGAACGTTAAAGGCTGACCTCGCGGGGGTCAGAGAAGAAAGTGGACGGTGTCTGGGTGATGTCCACTTAAAAGGAACATCTCACAATGGGAGGAAACGAAAGAGCTTTCTTACAGGCATTCTATTTTAAAATAATGCCTCACTGCACCATATGATGAAAGCTCTTCAGAGCGCAGAATGTTAGTCACGATGGAAACTCCTTTAATTGAATGGCATGGAAAATGGCCCCAGGGGCTGCTAGGAAGCGCCAGGGTAATCACATGCTATCAGAACCACCTCACTGTCAACTTATCTAAAACCCAGGACTCAGAGGTGACTTTAGTGCTAGTGAACTCCATTGGGAAAAAAAATCACCTTACTGAAATAAAAATGCGCCGCCCATAAAAATAATCAAATGCACTGTCCTTTCAAAGGGGTTTCTTGTTGTGGTTCTTTTAACAGTTGGCTCCTTGAGAAAGGCATGGGAGATTGAAAAGGAATCCATACAAAATGAACACACACAGGTTTATTTTGTAGGAGAGATGCTGATGTAAAATAGTTCTGGCAGAGTGATGGGGTTTTCAGAATTTTAATTTAGCAGTTGTCTGAGATTCAGTAATTTATATGCTTTAAAAAAACTTTTCATGGGTTATTTCTAATTATTCTTCTCATATTTCTGCAGGTTTTGAGAGCCTATTCAGGTAGAACTTTGTTTTATTTAAGCGATGAGTCCCACTCAGAAATTTTAGGCTCCAGTTGAAGAAAGAGAAATATAGGAAATACATCATTTAACAGCAATCCCCAACATTTTTGGCAGCAGGGACCAGTTTCGTGGAAGACAGTTTTTCCAAGGATCAGGGTGGGGATGAGAAGGATGGTTTGGGGATGATTCAAGCGCATTGCATTTTTTGTGCGTTTTACTTCTATTATTATTACATTAGCAGCACCTCAGATCATCAGGCATTAGATTCAGTAGGCTGGGGACCCCTGATCTAACACACACACACACACACACACACACACACACTGTCAAATCCATACACTCTCTAGAACACAAAGAAAATACAGAGTATTCCAATATACGTTTTTGAAGAGAAGTATATTATGCGCACTGAGAAGTTACTACACGCTTGGAAAACCTGCCATTATGTAACGCATTGTATCCATTATTTCAGTAATGAAACGTTGCCACTTGATGACTCACGCGGCTCACACGCTCTTCTGAGAACCTCACTCACCGGGTCCTGAGGATGTTGAAAGCAGAGGCTGGGTCCCCACGGCGGCCGCCCCGCCCTGATCCTCGGAAGCCCTTCTCTCAAGTGAGCCCACGGAGGAGCGTCAGAGAGGCCCAGCTGCCCTTCATCCTCACTGTGACGAGAAAGACTTTCACAAAGGCCGCTCTGCAGACGAGCCCAGGCTTCCTGGGTCAGGTCTGCCTGGAGGAGGGCATCCTCCGAAGTCTGCTGATTATGGCGACCTCCCAGGTGGTCTGGTGGCTAAAACTTCGAGCTCCCAATGTGGGGGGCTGGGAATGGGGGCACTGGTTCAATCCCTGGTGGGGGAACTAAGATTCCTACATGCCTCATGGTGTGACCAAAATAAATAAATTAGTAAACAAAACAGATGTTGTATTTCTAAAGCAAAAAAAAAGTCTATTGGTTATTAAGCTGTGCTCCATGCATCAGGAGTGGGAAGTAGGTCTGAAATGGTGTGTGTCTGTGTGTGTAGGGAAGAGCCATCCTAATTACGAAAATGTTTGAAGAAGGTTTCTTAAGTTGCCAACTCACAAACCGTGACCTTTGTGTTTGATTGGTCATAAAATATGAAACCAATGGGATCTAGTCCAACGAATCATCAGCTGTTTGAATCCCACTGCGTTATTATCACAATGGCTTTGAGTATTTGCTGGAGAGATTGTTAAATATTTATACAGATGAGTCAATGGCCAATTCTGTAATAGATGATTCACTACCATTCACAAAGCAAAGTGCTTAAGAGTTTAGTCTCTGAGGTATGCCTCTGTGATGTAGCTCAGCTCTGCATTCAGGCTGATCACAGGACACATCCAAAAAGCTTTAATGTCATGACTTTCTGATCTGTAAAGTGGCAATAATAAAAATCGTTCATGAGGCTGTTGCCAAGATTCACTGTGATAATGCAGGAAATGCACGTATGATCAATACAGCTTAATTATTATTTTTTGCATTGTTTATAACACCAACATCATCATCCTTACCACCATTCAATGCAAACAACTGATTTTATTCATGTCTGATCACAAGTAACTCTCCTTATATTGCAATCTGGTTCCTTGAGTTGTCTTCTCGTTTATTCTAATGTAGCCCTCATGACAGACAGAAAAAGAGAAAAAATGAAAGGAAGGAAGGAGGAAAGAAAGAGTGAAAGCTCTTTTTTAACCAACCTGCAAACATTCACACAGAGGGAGGAAGAGAGCAGGAGCAGAGGGAGACAGGGGCCTGGTCTGTTTTCTGCTGCCCTGGCGATGAGCCCGTATTCCTCAGATATGTTTCAACTGGTGTGACCTCCTCCCCATGCTGATCACTATCTCCTGATGCTGCTACGTTTTTTCAACATCTCTTTACAGGAAAGCTACCCTGTATGGAAATTTCCAGATGCTCCGAAGTGTTTAAAAAATGATTAGGGAAGATGGCAAAGATCTAATAAAAGAAGAATTCACTGTAAACCCTGGTCATTGTTATCCTAGTCTTAGCAGCGTTTTTCTCCATCTATTTTGTGTGTGTGTGTGTGATTAATTTAAATTATTAAACTTATTTGCCTTGAAAGTTTAATAGGAACTTCTGTGGAAGGTTTTCTTTTTTGTTTTTTTTGATTTGAGGGGAGGGCATGTGGTTTTTGTGCATGTGTTTAAATTAAATGGAGAAGGAAACGGCAACCCACTCCAGTACTCTTGCCTGGAGAATCGCATGGACGGAGGAGCCTGGTAGGCTACAGTCCATGGGGTCGCAAAGAGTCAGACATGACTGAGCGACTTCACTTTCACTTTTAAGTTAAAGGTGAGTAGAAAAGTTCTTGTGTAATTTATTGGTTCAATTTGGCGGTCAATAACATTGCAAAATTAAGGTGGATGAAGTTTAGAGAAACCTTATTTTTTTTTCTTAAGGTGACAATTTTTTTCCACGTCAAATGTTGTTTTATTTATTACAATACAGAACATTTTGGAAGTATGAAACTGGCAATATTTAACTATCAGATTCCCTTATGCAAGAGAAATTATGTGATGGAGTACTTACTGAGTGCTTTTGCAATTATTGCTTAGTTCAAAAGCACAGTTTAAAACAGTATATACAATATAATCTCATTTAAAATTGTTATCAATAATAATATGTTAAATATGTGCAGGCTGTCTCCCAGTCTTGTTCAACTCTTTGTGACCCTATGAACTGTAGCCCACCAGGCTTCTCTGTCCACGGGATTTTCTAGGCAAGAATACTGGAGTAGGTTGCCATTTCCTCCTCCAGGGGATCTTCCTGACCCAGGAATCCAATCGGCATCTCCTGCATTGGCAGGAGGATTCTTCACTGCCCAGGAAGCAATATGATAAACATATGTGTGTAAATTTATTGCATGCATTAAAATGAGAGGAGTATCAAACTGTTGTTACAGTTGTCTTTGAGAAGCTATTTATAGAGGCCTTTATAATCTGCTCTGTTTTCTGTAATGTTTGAATAGTAAGTACATAGTGAATGGGTTCCACTTTTGAAATAATTATGTTTCTAATCAGAAGGAAAACACAGAACTAAAACATAAAGTGCAGGATTAGTCTATATTTGTAAAGTAACAATTCCTCATCTCATTTAGCAAAGCATTCATCCAAGGAATAGTAGCCTAAAGACTCAAATGCATTATTAGCTATAGTCCAAACCTATTAATCTTTAGTCAATAGATACTCACCAAAGGTAACTGACCATGAAGAAGTGCCATCAGGGAAAAAAAAACATACTCCAAAAGATGCAGGTTTACATAGAGCCTACACTTTCTGGATCATGTTGAACCATCTCCATGGTACACCATCCATGCCCAAGCCGTGGACTTTCAACTACTGAGCTCCACCCCCAGGAAATGTCCTGGGCAACCATAGGGTATAGAAACACCTAGTCTCCAAGCAACTGGAGTTCCATTTAGCATGTGGCTTCATAAATCATATGAGACCCGGCCAACTCCTCCACTCGGGGAAATACCAGTTTCCCTTAAGAACACACTGTTCTGGCCGTCACTTTACCTGAATAAAGAGACCCTGTGTGACTCTGATCCAGCCCTGCAGATCAAAGGAAACCCAGCGGCTACATTCTATGGCTGCATGGGCTCATGAACAACAAGGAGACTGATCCCCTTCTGATGGCTTTGAAACGAGTCCATCCGCCTGAAATTCTGCAGTCATACATGCCCTGAGGACTGGCCTTCATCAGAAGGACATGATGTAGTGCTGGAGTGGGCAAGGTCGTGGACTGGGGAATTGGACCACCGAGGTTCAAATCCTGGTCCACGCGTGACCCTGAGCATCTTAAACTCTGTGCGTCTCTGCGTTCTCATCGGGTGAGCGGGGGTAGTAACAGTGCCTATCTCATCAATTGCTAGGTGGATTCAACGAGTTAATGTTTGTAAACACAGTCAGCCTGGACCATAACAAGAATGATTAAGTGCCTGTTAAATTGAAAATTACCCATCATGACTGTTTCAGTGATTTCTCCGGGCCCTTAGAATTGGATTCATTCCTCTGTTTTGAAAGAATACTAGGTTAAAAATTCAGAAACATTTCTATAGGGGTACAAATAAGGGAACAATTGGTTCTGCTGGAGGAAAAAGGGAAAATCATGTCAGCAGAGATAGCGCTGGGGTCCCACCACGAGTAGGAGACCATTTGGTCCAGAAAAGAAAAGGTGAGGCATCCTAGTGAAAACAGCAAACATATAGCAACACCCGTTGTTGTTGTTCAGTGGCTAAGACTTTGAGACCCCTTGGACTGCAACACACCAGGCCTTCCTGTCCTTCATTATCTCCAGGAGTTTGCTCAAACTCATGTCCATTGAGTCAGCGATGCCATCCAATCATCTCATGCTCTGTCTCCCCCTTCTCCTCCTGCCCTCAATTTGTCCCAGCATCAGGGCCGTTTCCACTGAGTCGGCTCTTTGCATCAGGTGGCCAAAGTATTAATTCCTGAGTTATATGTAATTTGTAGGGGGTCTGTGTTTTCATTCACAACAATAGAGCTGATGCTAAGAAAGGGAAAATTCCAGCTCCGACGGGTCACAATAAGGGGCGGTGTCTCGGTTGTGTGCAGGGGACCCCACCCCTCCCAGAGTCAATTCTGAGTGAAAGCCCGTGAAATTCCTGTTCTTCATTACATAGCTCAGTACTAGAATCCTGGGTCTCTGGTTACTAAGAGTCAAAGGGTAGCAACCTTGCTTGGAGCTACAGGGAAACCCAGAAAGGACCTCAGCGTTCTGACTCTTGCCCAGCATGGTGGCAGAGGACCACTGCTGCTGCCTGACGGCTTTGTCACACGGGTCTTCAGGCAGAGACAGCCATCGTCTTCGCAAGCTGGAAACACTTTACACTCAGATGACGGTCAAGAAAAGCTTTCCAACAGATATGCCCTTACAGACCCCTGAAAATCAGGGTTCTTTTTCCATCTCACAAAGATGCTTTGTAAGCAAGAGAAAGGAATAAGCACCCCTGCTTTTTCAAGTTGAATAAGCAAAAGTCTGAATCACAGAACTAGAAAAACAAAATTACAGATGATGCAGGACGCACGTTATGACAAAGTTCCCACTCACAAACTCTGGCACGTCAATCATTGCAAACCCTCCACAGATTATAGGCTACTCGTGTCAATGATAGCATTTGGAAAAAGTCTAAGAAGATTTATTTTGAAGAAGAATTCAAAGATGACGAAAGAACAAACATTAAAGATCAGAGGTAAAACAGAAGAACACTGTCTCTGTAAATGAAATTGAGTTTGTAATTAACACTGGCAGAGGTTGGCTAAATTCATCTCAACAAACCATCTCAATCCTATGCTGCATACTCTCAGATTTTCTATTAAAATAGCAATTTGCTTTCAATATCATATTCATAGTTTCAGGTACCCCTCTTAAAAAAAAAAAAAACAAAACTGTTACTAAACAGTTGTTCCAGATGAATGGAAACTAAAATTTTTGTGGTGAGCACACTGCGTTTAGAAGTAGAAATATCAGTGTTGTACACAGGAAGCTGAGATAATATTAGAAGCCAATGTTATCTTGATGAAAAATAAAAATAAAAATGGATTGTAGATTAACTAACACCAGTTTCACCAGACGAAAACACATTTTGCTCAGTGGCTGCAGCTCTTATCAAGATCTGTCCCATGCTTATATTAATAACTTTCCCTGGCTTTGCCCCATTACCCTGCGCTTTGTCTGTCTTCCTTGTTACAAATCCTCTGTTACTATACGCTTCTGTTGGTGGAATAGCAGTCTACACCTCTGACAAATAATTTGGCATTCTGATTGAGGCAGGAAGCAGATGCCCCCAGCATCCCCACCCCACCCTCCCTCCCCACCGTAAAGCAGTTGGAGATTCATTCCCTATTGCCCGAAACGCCTAGACAAGAATAGCAGGACAATTAAGGGAGGAGGCTGGACCCTACTCAGACCACATATCCGTCTTTCCCAAGGTCAGGAGCCTTCCCAACCACACAAGCGCAGAAAATGCTCCTTGCAGGCCAAAGGGGAGCAATGTCAAGGGATGCTCTACCCAGATGACTTTGCAGTAGGACCCATCTTGGCTAAGAGATGCGTGTGCACACGGGGGAGGACCCCGCAATGCACCAAATATGGACTGTGAACCAGTCAAATCAGGATGATCGGCCAAAGGAAACCAGGAAGAAACGCCCCACGAAAGTAACTCAAGCTACCACGAGGATGCAACTCTGACTCCCTCTCTCCCTGAGCCCACCGTGCATCTATCCACCTGCGCTGTACTCTTTTTTCCCCTTAATAAATACTTTACCTGTTTCGCTCTTTTTGTCTTTGTGGGAATTCTTTCCTGCAAAGCCAAAGGGCCAAGGCCCTTGTCACTAGCCACTGGTATAGTGGCTAGGATCTGGTGACCTGATGCGAAATGCTGACTCATTGGAAAAGGCCCTGACGCTGGGAAAGATTTGAGGACAAGAGGAGAAGAGGGCCACAGAGGATGAGATGCTTTGACGGCATCACCCACTCGATGGACATGAGTTTGAGCAAGCTCCAAGAGATGCTGAAGGACAGGGAAGCCTCGCATGCTGCAGTTCATAGGGTCCCAAAGAGTCAGACCCCACTTTGTGACTGATCAGCAGCAGAAAGAGACTACAAGAGGGCTGGATCAGACACTGAGTTGTAGCTCTGCCCTGTAACTCTTCTTGGAAGCCAGGCCTCATGGCTTTCAACGGTCAAAGAGGTCAAAGGACCAGATAAACTGCTGATACTGACGCTATCTAACCAAGAACAATGACTTGAAAGATGAGGTAGTAGATAAAACTGCTGTATCTATACAACCATGATTTGCAAAGTGACAAAAGCCTTGTTTGTTGTCTTAGCTGCTCAAGACACAGCCTTTCTACTGCATGCGATCCATTGTGGTGGTTGTTTAGTCACTAAGTCCTGTACGGGTGTTTTGCAATCCCATGGATTGTAGCCTGCCAGGCTCCAATGTCCATGGAATTTCCCAGGCAACAATACTGAACTGGGTTGCCATTTCTTTTTCCAGGGAATCTTCCTGACCCAAGGATCAAACCTGCATCTCCTGCATTGGCAGGCAGGTTCTTTTACCACTGAGCCACTTTTTAAATCAGTCAAACCAGTTTTGAATGTGTAGATGCACTGTTCTATTTTATTAATAATAGAAGAACTTAAAACACAGTCAGGATTTTAGTCCTCAGAATTTGAGATGTCCAGAGGATACAAAACACAAAAGTCAAGCCACAAATATTACTGTAATTAGAAGGCAAACATCACCTGCCTGAGTAGGACAACATCTTTTGGAAGTCAAAAAGAAAGTAACAGATTCCTAGATTGAAGAATACTGATACACTGGTCACGTCAGTTCTTAGGATCTCCAGATTGGGTTGAGTAAGAATGTTGAATGTGATGATTCTGTTTTAGATTGAAAATCTTCGACTCCTAGAAAATATCACTTTCTCTTTTATGTAGCATCTTTACAGGCAAAATAAGATGTTAAGAGGTTAATTTTTTATTTCAGTCAATAGATTCAGAGTCCAGGGAGTGTGTGTTTGCTACCAAATTAGAGTGGGACAAGCAAAACAGAACTTCTGAGCCCTGATACAGCATCTTCCAGGGAAGTAGGCAGATGCTTGAGAAAATGCTGATTTTGTGTGATCCCAGGAACTCTAGGGCCTCCCTTGGGGGCTCCTGCAATGCAGGAGACACAGGTTTGATCTCTGGGTCAGGAAGATCCCCTGGAAAAGGGAATCGCAGAGGAGGCTGGTGGGTTACAATCCATGAGGTCTCAAAGAATTGGTTATAACTGAGCACACACAAGAATGCGATATCTGTCTTAAAATACAAGTATTACAATACTGTGATACCCATAAAATATGCACCAAGTCTCAGGTTCTTTGTGTCCCATCACAAAAAGACTTCAGTGAGATAAAGTGATAGGTAAGGGGTGGATTTATTTAGAAATAGATACACTCCACACACAAGATGTGGACAATATCAGAAGGTGAGAGGCCCTGAAATATGGTGTGGTTAACCTTTACGGGCTGGGAATTTCATAGGCTAATGAGTGGGAGGACTATACCACCTGTTTTGTGAAGTGGGTAGAGGTTCCCAGGAGTTGGACCACTGTCCGCTTTTTTATTTTTCTGCTTGGTCTCAGAGCTGGCGTGGTGCCTGTGGTGTGTCGTTTAACTGACATGTTACAGTGAGCATATACCGAGGCCATTCACCCAGCGTCTTGGCCCTATTTGATTCCAATTGGTCTTTGTCTTGTCCTTGGGCTCTGTGACTTTTTCAAAGGTTGTGTCCTGCCCCCTCCCTCCTATTTCAGACGGTAACAGTTGCACCAGTCTGCTGGGAGGTGTTAATAACGGGGGAGGCTTTGCATGCATGGGAAATGTCTGCACCTTCCTAGTTGGTTCTTAGAGTTTGTGTGTGGTCAGTCATGCCCACGTCTTTGCAGCTCCATAGACTGTAGCCCACCAGGCTCTTCGGTCAATGCGATTTCCCAGGCAAGTATACTGGAGTGGGTTGCCATTTCCTCCTCCAGGGGATCTTCCTGAACCAGGGATTAAACCCACAGCGCTTGCATTGCAGGTGGATTCTCTACCACTGTGCTACCTGGGAATTTAACTCTCAATTTTGCTGTAAACTTAAAAATGCTGCAAAAAAAAAAAAAAAAGTAAAAAAATACAACGATGCTTTTAATGGAGTATTTGACTCTGATGATGAAATGTTCATACTAGATAGAAAGAAAGATAGAAAGAAAATTCTTAAGCAATAAAGCATTTAACACAGTAATGCATTCTCGGTTGCTTCAGCCATGTCCGACTCTTTGTGACCCCGTGGACCATAGCCTGCCAGGCTCCTCTGTCCACAGAATTTTCCAAGCAAGAATACTGGAGTGGGTTGTCATTTCCTTCTCCATAATACTGTAGATACAGCTAGAAAAACATACAAGCCTTTTTACTTTCATCTTTCACAGATAAAATAATGCAAGGAAGATGTGTATTGGGTGAAGTATACACACTCTAAGGACAGATTTTTGCCCTCAAATTGGGCAACACATAAGCTCTTCAACTGCTACAACAGCTATTCTGACAGCAAGCAAGAGTTTGCATCACAGTAAAATTTCCCTCTTCCACCTCCCAGTATGTAACTTAAGCTCCCAGGAAAACACTTCTCATAAAACTCTGCTTTCTTCTTTGATGTTGTAACTTTTGGCTGGGAAGAATCAGGAAATGGTCCTAACCCTGCTGGGGAGAATACACCCGTAATAGCCAAACCCTCCTTGCTCAGAGACCCAGCTAAACCATCGAAAAGGGAGCCTGAAAGGACTCCACCTGAAGAGGACAGCTCTCAAGAAAGATATTCTTCAAATGGAGTTTTCACCAGTCTATTGCCATCTTCCATTTCCTTAGGATATAATTTCCTCCAGGTCTGCATGAAGTTAGGAAGGGCAAGTTGCCACCCAAAAATAAGAGCGTGTGTTTCTATAGCATCTGTTTTTGACAGTGTATATAAATAAGCAGCGTCTCCACCCCAGTATAAGGCAAAGATATATATCTTTTTATGAGTTGGCTTTCTGAAAATGCAACTGCAAGAAAGAATGTGGGGGTGGAGCCCAATATAAGCACAACGTCAGAATGAAAAAGAACCACCTACAAAAATCTTTCTTGAAAAAGCATCCGTTCCTGAAGAAGATGCCTCTTGTGTGGGTTCGCACACACAGATTTACTCGCTACCCAGACTGACTTTTTCTCCCAAGGGCTTCTTTAAGAGAGGAACTTTAAACCTGGAGGTTAAAAAAAAAAATTATGATTCTTAGAGATCTGTTGCCATTCTAAATATTTAACAGAAGCTGAATGTGGCGGAGACACGCAGTTCCATCCCCAAGAGCTGCTTCTTAGATCCAATGGTTTGGAGAGTGGTTTGAGACCAACATTCAGAGGCAGAGGAAACAAATCTCTAAGCAGCTCAGCTGTTAAGAAACTCAGTCAGTCATTCTTTCCTTAACTTAGGTCAGCGCTGAGACAGGCTGAGACCCAGCACCCTTCGCTGTAGCACTCCCAGCTGGACAAACATCTTGAGCAACAAAATGTGAAGAAACTATAAGGAACTAAAGACAACTGTGCGCATACTGAATGTGCAATGCTGAATGTGATCGGTCGCTCTGTCGTGTCTGACTCTGCGACCCCATGGACTGGAGCCAGGAGCCTCTGTCCATGGAAATTTCCAGGCAAGAATACTGGAGTGGGTTGCCATTTCCTACTCCCAAATTCTGAATAACGAGATACCAAAAGACCCCAAAAAGCAACTGCCACTTCTCTAGAGCTGGGAACAAAATCAGGGTACTGCACATGCCCCCTGCATGAAATACCACCAACAGGATGGGCAAACCACCCAAGCTGCCCCTCCAGCCAGCTGGACACTCGCTTACCCTCACCCTATATAAGGAGCAAGCTCGCCTCCACCCTTCCTTGGGGAACAAGCAGGGAAACCTGTTCCTTGTCCTCAATCCCTCCTGCTGCAGCAGGGGCCCCAGTAAAGCTTTGCCTGGATTTCTTGTCCAGCCCCTGATTCTATTGATTGGCATAGGCCAAGAACTCTGGTCAGTATCAACATCTTGAGATGGAATCCATGTTTTTCTTCCTAACATGCATAGTTTATTAAATAGACATATATATGTGCCCATGATTATGCATGAATGGCAATATTTTTGAGGCATGAGACTATAAACTGGATGGGGTGCTTTTTCATCTGCAGACTTCTCAGCACACTGCCAGACTGGGGAATCCCGGGGTCTATGGCATTAAATATTAGAATTATCCTCCAGCCACAGTGGTTGGAGGGCATCACCAACTCAATGGACATGAGTTTGAGCAAGTTCTGGGAGATGGAGCAGGACAGGGAAGCCTGGAGCGCTGCAGTCCACGGAGTCTCAAAGAGTCGGACACAACTGAGCGACTGAATGACGACCAGTTGTGGTGAAATCCAGAAACACCCTCACGTGTTCCCAAAAACACCCTAGAGAGAGCTACTGCCCTGGCTGGGAATTAACTTCACGAACAGGCTGATAGGCAATACAAGAATTCTTCCCTGCTCTTGAGGTCTGGGTAACTTGAGACCAGTGTCCTGGGATTCCGCTGGCTCCTTTGCCAAGGGCTTTTTGCAGGAAGCTCCTCCCACCATCCGGGCTGAGCTTGGCAAGGAGACTTCTCCCAACTTCCCCACTTGGAATGTTTGCTTTCAGCAGTACCACCCTCTCTGATACGCTGACATCGGTAAGTGAATGGAAGTAAATACAGGAAGGCAGAGGGGGGAAAATCAACTTTGGATTTCGTTCAAACTATAAAGAACAAACACACACCATACCTTCAGTCTACATAGACGACCCTTCATGCTCAGGTCCTTTCAGGTTTAACGCATTGTTTTGAGCATTTTAGAAGTGTTAGATTTTACTTTCTCTGCTTGATAGTGTTCAAATGCCTTAATGGGGGTTTTTAAAAAAGTGGTTCCAAAGTACTTTGGAAAAGATAGACACAGAAAATATTATTACACTAGGGTCTTGTCTAAAAATGGAGAAATCAGACGCTTACAATGTACCTGACACCATGGTAGGTGTTGTAAATAGTTTTCATTTATATCCTCACACCAAGCATGGTGGATACTGTTACTACCGTTTTATTCATGAGAAAGGGCTTTACTAGGGCTCACTAGTAAAGAATCTGCCTGCGAAGCAGGAGACTTGGGTTTGATCCCAAAGTCTGGAAGATCCCCTGGAGAAGGAAATGGCAACCCACTGCAGTATTCTTGTCTAGAAATTCCCATGGTACTGGTGGGCCCAGTCCATGGAGTCACAGGAGTCAGACATGACTTAGTGACTACCCGAAAACAATAAATATTTGAGAAAATGGAGCAAAGAAAGTTTAAGAAACTCTCATAAGTATTAATAAGACATATGTCACTTTTAAAATGCATGGGTTTAAAAGTTAACTTGTTTCTAATTTTGACACCAATACAAATATTATTTTGACACCAAAAAAAAGTGTAAATACACATTCTTCAATCTCATCTTCGTGGAATCCAAAGATAGCTCCTTGGTTGAAATTAAATATATTTCCGTTATTTTTAATGATTGGCTCAAAGAAGTGTGAAAGAGAATTTATATCTGCTCATTATCCAAGGACTTCTCAGGAGACCTAGACTATTCCTGCATGTCCTGAGGGTTTGAGATCAAACACATTTTACCCTTCTTGCCCAGATGTCAATACACCCAGAATGTCACATGGGCTCTAGACATTTGGTAGAAAACCAGAAAAGAAGCAAAGGCTTCATCTGTATGTGGCAAGGGTGGAACCCTGGAGCCAGGATGGTTAGGCACCTGTCAATCACCTGCTGTCTCCTCCTCTCCCTCCTTCCCTTTATCCTTTCCTTCTTTCCATCTGCTCAGTCGTGTCTGACTCTTCATGACCCCAGGACTGTTGCCCGCTAGGCTCCTCTGTCCGTGAGATTTCCCAGGCAAGAATCCTGGCGTGGGACGCCATTTCCTTCTCCAGGGGATCTTCCCGACGCAGGGGAAGATCCATCTCCTGTACTGGCAGGCAGATTCTTTACCCCTGCACCACCTGCGAAGCCCTTCTTTCCATCAACCAAGGAAGATTTACTAAATGCCTAATAAATGCCAGGTTTTCTGCTGGTGGCAGCTTGCCCCATCTCTCAGAGGCTTCCTCCTTAGAACATTTTGTCACCTAATCTGTCTGCCCTCTGCTTTGGGAATATGTCCTTAATTTTTCTGTTCTTCTTGTTCTGGTCTGACTATCACAGATACTTGTCTCTCCCTAGACATTTCTCTCACTGGGGGATTAAATCTTGGGAAATGGTGGTGACTTCATCTTCCCTCTGTCTCCCCATTGCTCTGTGGCAAGAAATAGGACTCTATTGAACTGGATGTTGGTGTGATTTTTCCCCCCCAGGTCAGTTCTCTATGCCCACATTTTGATTTGCCAAGAAAAGATGGCCTTTGGTTGGATCTTTGTTCTTTGTCACTTTAAGAAAAAAAGATGCTAGCCATACGGGTTATAACCTGAAGATACAGTTTCTCGTGGTGGCCTGCTTCAGAATGATCCAGGTCTCATTGTGCTTTTCAGACTTTCATCAGTGTCTGAGCTGTGGGCCTCATTATACTGGAAAGGGATTTCTTTTCTTTCTCTTCCTCTTTTTTAATTTTGATGTTTTGGGTGTCTTTTGTGAAGGACTGCCAAATGAAAGTGCTTTTACTCAGCCATCTTGTCTAGAAGTCCTGACTTAGGCAGATTAAATGGAATTTATCAAGGCACTTAAATGTCACGGGAGGTAACCGTTGCTCACCCTTGCTTACACATGGGGAAATAAATTCCAAGTTTTTCCCAGTTATTTCTAGATTAATATAGGTAGCTTATGAATTCTTTTAAAGATCAGGGCAAATTGATAACCAATTGCTCAGTCGCTCAGAGGCATCTGACTCTTTGTGACCCCATGGACTACAGCCCACCAGGCTCCTCTGTCCATGGAATTTTCCAGGTAAGAATACTGAAATGGGTTGCCATTTCCTATTCCAGGGTGTCTTCCCAACCCAGGGATAGAGCCCATGTCTCTTGCATCTCCTGCATTGGCAGGAGAATTCTTTACTAGTAGCACCACCTGGGAAGCCCTGATAACTAATTATGGATCCTTAATAATACTAAACAAAGGTTTAGCAGAAACCTTAGGTCACTTCATTTAATCTGTAGACTTGACTCTTCCCAACCCAGGGATTGAACCCACAGCTCCTGTTTCTCCTGCATTGCAGGCAGATCCTTTGCTGAGGCACCAGGGAAGCCTGGGCAGGAGTTGACCTGCCTAGGCTTCCCTGGTGGTTCAGAAGGTAAAGAATCCACCTGCCATGTAGGGGACTCAGGATAGGAGGGTTCGATCCCTGGGTCGGGAAGATCCCTGGAGAAGGAAATGGCAACGTGCTCCAGTGGTCTTGCTTGGGAAATCCCATGGACAGAGGAGCCTTTGGGGCTACAGTCCATGGGGTAACAGAGAGCTATATACAACTAAGTGACTAACACTTTCACTTTGATTGTGAACCCCTGGGAATGTGAATGATGCAGTTTGGGAAGGATGGCCTGGCAGCCAGGCAAACATATCCAGGCAATAGGTTCTCCATCGATGAGGAAGCACTGTAGCCTTGTAAAATATAAGTTTCTCGGGGTCCTGAGTCAGTGAAGGATGGAGGTGCCCGTTGGAGAATCCTCCATGCCGAGCATAGAGGATCAGTGGCACTGACCCATTTGTCTGTCTGGAAACTGTTTCTTTGGTGGCACATGGAAGCTGGTAGACGAGAAAGAGACACCTTCCCCCATCCTTTCCCCTCCTAAGAAGGACTTGCCACCATGTTAATCTTTCAGCAGCTCTCACAATAGATCACCCTGGTGTATCTTCATCTTCTTGGGTGAGTCTGACTTATGCACTTGGAAACCAGTACCTTGGAGACCCTACGGTACCAAATCCAGCCTAGTCAACAAAATTCATGGAACAGGTGTGCATCCGCAACCAGGAGAGCACTTTGACCAATCAGCTAGCAGAAAGCTCATGAGATACAGGTACGTTTCACAACTAACCAGAGTTCGGTTTCCTTAGCAGACTGCGCTTCCTCTTTGCAGCCCAAACTCAAATTACATGGCCAAAATCTGGTTGGAATAAACAACCTATGTGGATTCTAGACTTGCCTGATTCTGTGGAACTGGAAGCAGGGGGAGAGCCTGAGATAGAAGCAAACATGCTTTGCAGAAGTCAGAGGAAGGAAGCTGTCTGCGCTGAGCCTGTGAATGAACCTATCGAGATGCCTGTTTCTGGCTGCTCCTGTGCTGTGGAAAGTGATTAATTCCTGGCCTCCTCTGACTCCCCTCTGCCATCAGGGGTGGAGAGACAGCACCATTGCCCACTGTAAAGTAAGACAGTTTAACAAGGCGAACAGAGCACCCTGGGTCAAGTTGCAGCAGGCGTCATGGCAATACACGGGAATGAGTCAACGCAGGATCAGAACAAAGAGTGTAATTCATGGAACCCTCTCAAGTGTACATGTTGGGATGTGCTGGACTGTCAGCTTGAGTGGGTATGTAGCAGCATGCGAACGTGATTTACATGAATATGAACTCATGCCCAGAGAGCCAATGTGACTTGCAGATTTACAACCCCAAAATCATGGGAGATACACACAGAGGCAGGCACAACCTATAGTAAACAAAACGCACGAGTGCCCTTGACAACTGTTTAGTGAAGTGAGACAGAGTTAGGATGAAACTGGCTCCTTGAACTGCGGAAAGACCAACCCTGAGTTCCTTTCCTATGAGGATGAAAAGATTACATTGTTGCAGTTGAGGGTGGTAACTTGGACTCAACTCAACTGGAAGAGTTTAAGAATGTGGACAGAACTGTTACTTTGAATATATCTGCCTTCCAGGAGCCTACTTCACTGGGCATACCCCTATAAACATCCTGCCCACTCCTCAAAATCCACTGTGTCTTCCTTCCCCTTCCTTCCAGCCCTCTTTTATGTCTCCCCAGTTTCTTCTTCTTCTTTGACATTTTTTTTTTAATTTAAACTTCATCTTCTATTAGGATATAGCCACCTAACAATATCATGATTGTTTCAGGTGAAAGGGGAATGGACCAACCATATGGATACATGTATCCTTTCTCCCCTAAACTCCCCTCCCATCCAGGCTGCCACATAGCATTGAGCAGAGTTCCCTGTGCTTGTATAGTAGGCCTCTGTTGGTTATCCACTTAAAATATTGCAGTGTATACATGCCCATCCCAAACTTTCACATCCGTACATGACTACTGGAAAAACCATAGCTTTGACTAGACGGACTTTTGTCAGCAAAGTGATGCCTCTGCTTTTGAATAAACTGTCTAGGTTTGTCAAGGAACAAATGCACTGGGGGGCCTGGAGTGCTGCAGCCCATGGGGTCCCCATGGGGTCACAAAGAGTCAGACACAACTGAGCGACTGAACTGAACCAAAGGTTTGTCGCGGCTTTTCTTCCAGGGAGCAAGCACCTTTTCATTTCATGGCTGCAGTGACCATCCGCCGTGATCTCTAGACATTGTCAAACGTTCCGGTGTAGCAAAATTCCTGGTGCAGGCAAGATGGGTGCGCTGCTGTTATCAAGCTACACCTTAGGTCTCCAGGATCTAGATGTGGGCTTGCAGAGGGTGCTCTGCGTGCAAATTCCTGCCTACCACCTCTATCCATTCAAATCTTACTCATCATTTCAGCTTTATCTTCAAAGCTCCCTGTGACACCCAAATCCTCTCTGTTCTAACCAGTTTCCCTGAATACAAGTATTTTCCTTCACCTTTGGATCACCATAGCACTTGATGAACCTCATAAATCATTTCCCTTATTTTGACCTTTTTCCTTATATCAGACTACTAAAGAAATCAACAGAAGCTACTTTTGAACCCATTATATAAATATAAAAATATTAATGGCATAACTTATGTAAGTTACTCTCTATTCTGTTTGAATTCTACTTCCTTTATTTTCTTTTTGCCTCTAGCAAATCTATTGTATCTTTTTGTATGAAATTTTTACTGGTGTGTAAATACTAAAAGAAAGAAGTCTTTATATAATTATCTCAAACTCACTGATGAATACGATGTTATGTGCTCTTTTATCAACTGTGATAGAAAACAAACCATAGCCTCTTTGCAGAGAGGGAAAAAAGACAGACTAGAGTCAGCAGGACCTCAGAACCAGCTGATCCTTCCTCTTCCTTTTTTACTTGAGGAAATTGGAATCTGGGAGGAGGAAATGACTTTCCCAAAATGGTAGGTCTGGCTTGTGATTGTCAAGTTTCCAGGGCTCTTATTCAGAACCCTTGTGCTAGACCGATCGTTCCTCGTGTGGGGTCCATGTGTCAGCATCTGGTGTACCAATTGGGAGCTTGGGAGAAATGCAGATTTGGGGGTCTTGTTCCCAAGCCTACTACCTAGGAGGACTGGGGTGAGCTACCACTTTTCTGTGGTTGGTTCGTGTAGGGGATCTCGAACTCTGGTGCATCAAAGTGAATCAGGGTGGTCCTTCCCGCAGGCGGCAGTGGGTGAGTGTAAGCTGATGTGGGTTCGCAAGACCGGACTGTGAAGGTGGCCATGTTCAGCATCAAACTAACAACCTGACCGAGTTCCTGCAGTTGACAACTTAATCCAGATTCCTCTGTTGACATAGTAAATTTTTTCTTCCACTTGAGTCACTGTAGTGTCTGTTTCATCTTAATTTGTGGAACATAATGAATTTACATCACATTTAAAATAAAAACCCACTAAAATTCATTCAGCTCTGACTTTTATCATGTACTGTAGGGGTGCAGAAATGCTGAACACAGGCACATTTGTCTTGGTGAAAAAAAAAGACAAAAATGCAAACAAGTTCTAGGATTTTCAGAATGATTTGTTTAAACACAATTGTTAAATATATAAGGACAACTTCTAAAATTAAAGAACTAGAACATACATGCAAAAGCCAATAGAAGAGAAAGCAAAGACAAACACATTAATTTACTGAAGGATAGAGAAGAAAGGAGAAGCAAGGAAAACAGAAAACATGTGGTTATTCATAATAGTCATAGATATTCTCCCCAAATTTGATGTGAAAACCAGATGTGTAAAAATAATCAGACATAAAAAGATAGAGAATAAAAGGGGGGAAAAGATATTGGGTAAATACCAAAAAAAGAAAAGAAAAAAAAGAAAACCCCAAGCTCTAAAACACCATTACCACATCAATGTCTGACAAAAATAATTCAAGACAAAAAGATTATTATTTTATTTTATAAAGCTACAATTTGCTATGATTTAACAATATGAATAATATATTATTCATAATGATTTAACATATATCAATATATCATGTATCAATGTTACAATAATATACCATAACTTAATAATATATCATTGAGATACATAGGAAGCAAGAACCCTTAACACAAGTAAAAATGAACTATTCCACTATTATGGTAGAGACCTAAACACACTTAGTTAGTAGTCAAGAGATTAAGCAAATAAAAAATATTTAAGGGTATTGAATATTTTAATTATATAATGATATAATTAACAGTTCTATAAATATATAGACATTGTTCCTAACAAAGTATAAATATATTTTTATTTCTGTCATGGTACATTCACAAAAACTGGCCATTATGTTTTAAAGAAAATAATACATTATGTTTTCTGACCACAGTTAAATAAAATTAGATATTAAAAGCACAAAGAATGAGCCTCCTTACACACACACACACACACAAAACCACACGAAACCACACAAAAAATTAACAAAAGTCCAATTGGACGTTTTAAAAGACTTATGTTTGATAAACTTTGGGTTATTACAAAGTACTTAGAAACTTAAATGAGAATGTTATAAATTCAAAAACTAATGGGTTTTGGCAAAAATGGTACTCAGATGATATTTTATAGCCTATTCATTGTCATAAAACAAAGAAAACAAGAGGAGGAAAAATGAACTATAAGTTCATCTCTACAATCTTAATAAGACTTAAAAAAAGGTATATTTTTACAGTAAAAAATGAAAATTATAAATAGATTATAAAGAGATAATCACCCACTATCCCATTGTAATTTTTACTTCCTTGCCTGTAACCACAGCACATATAGTAAGCAAAAATACTTCAGGTCAAATGACTAAAATTATATGATGTTTGTCCAGTTTCTGGGCTGAATTTCCCCCTTGAATCTGACCAATGTCACAAGCGAGACTCCTTAAAAATGATCTCCCTGAGGGGACGCCCCTAGTGGCCCAGTGGCTAAGACTCTGTGCCCCCAGTGCAGGGGGCCCAGGTTCCCTCCTTGGCCAGCAAATTAGATCCCACATGCTGTAACTAAACATTCCCCCATGCCCCATGCAAGACCTGGTTGCAGCCAAATTAATAAATTAAATATGTTTACAAAGAGGGGAAAAAAAAAAGAAAAGAAAGGCCCTGAGCATCATCATGAAGGCAATAGTTTGGTGTGTGTGAGTTATGGTGGAGCATTGGACAAAAGGCACCTCCTCGTAATTCTTCGTCAGGAATTCTGCTTTCTTTTAAAATAAATTATTTCTTTTCTGGTCAAAAAGAAAATAGATGGTTCATTTTAGCAGTTTTCCAGAAATCTTTTGGTGAAATGAAAATTTGGTGAAGATTTAGCCTGCAAAATGAAGTGATGAAGATGGTGAAGAAAAAAAAAAAGATATATATAATATATACATATTATATACATATATACATACAAAAAAGATATATACACACACACACACACACATATATATATATCCGCAAGGAAATGATAAGGAAAGAATCCCTCAGAGTCCAATGAGGGGAAATCAGTTTGGACTCTGAGGTTAACAGAGGAGGTTTCCTTATATAATGAACCCTGATAGAAATACCACCCAGCTGCTGCCAAAGGATAAGGTTGCTTTCGTTTGGCTGGAAGGTCCAAGACCCAACCTTTTGCATGTGGGAGGCAGTTGCGTTTGGGGTCGATAAAACCATTTTGTTCAGCAGCAGGAATCCGGGGCACTGAATGTGTTTCTTGTTCAGGCGTTGACCCTACTAGGAGGTATGCCAGGAGACTGCACTCCTCTCAGAAAGAACCAGAATAAAAAACGACCAGCATGTCCGAACAAGCTGTGAAATCCTATCTCTTTTGCCCCCGAATGGAGTCCAGTGCTCCGAGATAAAGGAAATCCATTCTGTAATCTGATAGGGTTGTTACCGAGCATTTTGCCAAGAACAATGACTTTCTGTCACAGAGCACCAGGGTCCAGGTGCGTGAACTTCACCTGATAAACTCTAGAACAAAAAAACAAAACCCACCTTGGCATTTAAGGACAGCTAATGTGATGGATTTTCTCAGCAAGAGCGAGAACAGAGTGCTTGCATTTCTGGCCCAGACTCTGTGTTGGAGGTCTTTTAGTTTGATAGCCAAGGTCAGAGCACAGATATAGAAATCTAAAATTAGATTACTGTAATTGTTCTCATTCTCTTCAGGCCACTGAAAGCTCTTTGAAAAGAGGACCTTTGACTCTCCAATACTCATCGTGGTTCAAGGCGCTTGCTGCCTTGTCAATATTTCCCAAATGAACTCTCTTTTCTTTCTTGGTTGGACTTAAATGTGAGTTTGGGTTTCCCAAGTGGCTCATTGGTAATGAATCTGCCTGCAGTGCAGGAGAGGTAAGAGATGCGGGTTCAATCCCTGGGTTGGGAAGAGCCCCTGGAGGAGAGAATGGCAACCCACTCCAGGATTCTTGCCTGGGAATCCCGTGGACAGAGGAGCCAGGTGGGCTACAGTCCATGGGGCTGCAAAGAGTCAAACACAACTGAAGTGACTGAACATGCACACACAGCTGATTTTCACAAGCATTTTAACACCATGGTCTGTCTAGTTTTTCAAACAGAACTAGCTGGGCCTGTCACTTTTTTTTTTTTTTTTAACCTGCAGGCTGCCAGCTCTTCCAAAGAGGAAAATCCTTTTATATCTTATTAATATAAAAGATTTACCTCAAAGGAAACCTTCATCTTGGGCCCTCTCTCCTTGTAAAACGATGAAAGGTTAGTCCTTCAAGAGAACAGACAGTGCAGATGTACAGACGACAAATAAGGGTGTACTCTTGCTTACCAGACACACCTTGGACCTTTGCATTTTCCTTTTTAAGTAAATTCTATACTGCACAGAGCTTCATGCAAATCACTGGCAGGAAATAGCAACCTAGAGTCCTTTTTAAATCCTGCCAGCATGCAGGTTCAGGACTGCCTTGTGGATGGATGGTAGGAAGAATCGGTAGCTTGATCCATCCGTCCATTAGAAGGTAGAAAGAACAGGGTCAGGCTCTGAAAGCTTTCTCCCAGGTGAGTATTGCAACAGGAACATTGAGGTATTTGCATTTTGATGCCCCATCTCTTCTTTCTGAGAAGAGCTTGTTTATTGCAAGTAGCAACAGGATTTATTAAAAAAAAAAAAAAAAAAGAATTCTGTTGGCCTTCTCCACTAATTGCTATTTTGGCATTCTCTGTCCACTTCTTTTTTACTATCCTAGAAAATGATGATGAATCTATAGATCGTTTAAGACTGTGCACACTGAAGACAGAGCCATGTCGGCTGGTTCCAGCGAGCTTGAGGTGGCCCGACACGAGCAGATGCTGGAAGTGAACCTGGTTTTAAGAGTCTTTACATTGAGATGTCAGCTAGGAGCCAGGGCAAGGCAGAATTTCCTGAGCGAGGCTCACTGCCTTATCTTAGTAAATCTGTGCTTCGCTTCAATTAAACCTTACACAGAGACTCCTGCTGAAAAAGTTCAAATGTTTCGAAATAGATAGAAGCAAGCTATAGACTGAGGCAAAAATACATACTGTATTTATCATCCAGCACAGCTTTTTATATAATTATATCCTTGTGCACGTTTTATTTTTGGTTCCTGAAGAAAGTCGCTCAGATGAAATTAACGGGTATGCAGGAGAAGGTGTTCCGATGCTTCTTTTGGTTTCTATGGCAACCCTGGGGCATCTTCAGCTGTCTCATTGACTGGGTGTGCCCAAGTGAGGCAGACTGTGACTTTCAGTTGAGCCTGGCAAGGCAGGGAGGAGAACTCGGGCCACAAAAAGAGCTCACTGCAGGCCTGAAGAAAACCCCTGGCGTGTAGGATGGGCTTTCCCTAGTTTTTGTGTGAATGGTTGCCATCTGAGCGTGCTTTTGCCAAATGTTACGAGGGCTGGGTCTACACTTGCCTTTGAAATATCTCTATTGGTAAACGATCTATTTTTACAGGTCTAAGTACCTAATGCCTAATATTTGTATATTTTAAGGGCAACTCCTAAAGATTGAGGGCAGGAGGAGAAGGGAGCGACAGAGGATGAGATGGCTGGACGGCAGCACCAACTCAGTGGACATGAGTTTGAACAAACTCCGGGAGATGGTGACGGACAGGGAAACCTGCCGTGCTGCAGTCCATGGAGTCACGAAGAATCCGACAGGACTGAGCAACTGAGCAAGATGCGTTTTACTGAAATACACTCTGTCTGCAGGATCGAATAAAAAGTTGTTTACCTGGGACTTTAGAAGTAGAAGTGAGTTAGCAAAAAGTTGAAAAACAAAAGCCGAATAAAGCTACACAGTATGAGATTCCGTTCATCTGTTGGTTATATGGGAGTGAATCCAGATACCAGCCCAAAGGCAAAGATCATTTCACAGACCAAATCTAAGCAGAGTCTGGGGTCAGAGTGGTCATTTAGCAGGAAGAAAGTAGCGCTGGTGGTAAACGGTCAGCCTGCCGATACAGGAGACACAAAGGTTGCAGGTTGGATCCCTGGTTGGGAAGATCCCCTGGAGCAGGAAATGGTAACCCACCCCAGTATTCTTGCCTGGAGAATCCCATGGACAGAGGAGCCTGGAAGGCTGCACTCCATGGGATCACAAAGAACTGGACACAACTGAGCAACTAACACAGACACAGATTATTAGACAGAAAGGTTTTATACATAAAACTCAATTTTAATAGAAAGTGTACAACAGCACCACCCATTTTCCTAACTATGACCTCTTGAAGACAAAGTCCATACCGAACACTTCAAGTAACCAGAACCATAACATAATTCCTCAATAAATTTCTGGTCAAATTGAATAGAATTTTCTAGAAGTCAAACCATGTAACAGAGTCGACCCTTCAGAATGCAGTCTCACTGGAAACAAAATTAGTACCATCACCACAAAAACCCTTCGCTCGAGCCTCATCTTTCGTGTGACTCTCAGTCATATGACCTGTAGAATGGATTATCTGATTTCCTCAAAGCAGCAGGGAGAAGCAAGACCCTAAACCACACCAAGGCCAAAGCAGCAGCTGCCTGTTCAATGGACAGACTTCAGCGCACACCCCACCAAGAAGAAGTGCCCTCGCACCCTGAATCACAAAAGAATGTTAAATAATACACACTGCTCTTTGAACGAAGCAGAGAATTGTATAATATTTTAGCACACCATTCCTCCAAAACAATGAAGGCCCTCGAGGCCACAAATGTCAGTTACTCGAGGAGAGCCACTTATGTGTAATTATTCATCATTATTATTCTTACTGTTTGGTAACGCTCGTGAGGAATCTGGCTCATCTTCCTAAACTCCTCCCTTCCACAGGCTTCTTAACTGTCCCTCCCTTTACTTCCCAACTCTGTTTCTCCCCTGGCTTCCAAAGCAGATGACTGACTTTCCAGTTCTAGGACTGCCTGTATTGCATGCTGGGGAAATCCTTCGTGCCAGGCAAACGAGGACAACTGGTCACCCTAGTCCAGAGCTAGGCAATGCGATAGTTCTATTGCACCCGTGACTGCTAGGCTTCACCTTATAATAATGTAAGAAGTTTTGAGTCACTATAGCAAGACTCATATAGTGGCTCAAATCATCAGATCCTTAAGGTCCTTGAACCAAACTATTTTGAAAAAAAAAAAAAAGACTCTGGCTTCTTGAAATATGCTAATCAAGGACTTGGTTCTTCATTTAAAATGCATAAAACTAGGCTTCTTTTCCTTTATTTTCTTTCTTTCCTCCTTTCTTTCTTTGCCTTCCTCCCATCCTTCCTTCTTCCCTTTCTTTCTTCTTTCAATTTAGGAAACCAAATCTGATTGATGCAGTCAGTGTTTCAAGCTTTAAAATGGACATTGCTAGAGAAAAAGATGCTTTCTCCTTTGGGAGGATTACCTGGGGCCTGTTACTTAAAAAGGATGGAGTTGAGAGGTCTTGTTCAGCTGTCACTAAGAAGAAGCCCTAAGGAGAAAAACTCTGAAATTCCACCCTTGCTTTTTCTTTTTGTATATATATATATGTATATATATTTTTGTATATATATATATATGTGTGTGTGAGTATAAATTTTGTATATATATATATATATTTTTTTAAAGCAGTGGTGAGACATATATATATATATTTAAAGTAGACATATATATATCTATATATAAGACATATATGTTTATATATATATATTTGTATATGTGACATATATATTTATAAATATATATATAAAGACATATATATATATAAATATATATATATATATTTAAAGTAGTGGTAAGACCCATAAGACATTGAACTTGTTGCCTGGAATCACCATTTTGCATCTTGTTGAATGGGACCGGCCACCAGGAGGCTCTCCCTAACCTTGGCGGCTCCCGGCTGGAGGAAGAGAGAAGCGTGTGATGTGGTGAGGAGCCTGCCGCTTGTTTAGTAACAGGGCTTTGTGGTTTCACCTCGGGACAGGCTTCAGCAATTCCTAGTTAATTGAAATTAATCTGAAGTTTGAAATTTACCCACATCCCACAACCGAAGCTGAAATTTGTCGTTAGTCTACACTTGTGAGCTGTGCCCCCTCCCCAGAAACCGAGGGAGCAATTGTGGAGCAGGTTGTGGAGGGGGTGGGGAATCCTGTGTTCACGCGCTCTATGAAGACAAAAGGCATGTGCTTCCACCACCTAAGAGAACAACAACGGAGAAGCAGAGGCCTGAGTCAAAACGCTGAAACTTGCCAAGGATACCTCCAAATGGAAAGCAGAGAGTAGTGAGGAGAAAGCCCAGATCAACAGCCTCTGTTGTTCTTCAGTTGAAGTACAGTTGATCTACATGTGTGTGTATAACTGAATCACTCTGCTATGCAGCAGAAATTAGCACGACATTACAAATCAACTATACTTCATATATATATATATGAATATAAGAATACACATATTCTTCTTCATATCTTTTCCATCACGGTTTCTCTCAGGGTGCTGAGTACACTCCCCTGTGTCATCGAGCAGCATCCTTTAGGTAACAGTTTGCACCCGCTAACCCCACCGCCCAGGCCCCCAGGCCCCAGCACTGCCCCCTGGCAACCACAAGTCTGATCTCTGTGAGTTTGTTTCACAGCTACGTCCGTTTGCGTCATCTCTTAGATTCCACATGTAAGTGACGTCTAGGGTGTTTGTCTTTCTCTTTCCGGCTCACTTCACCGAGTATCATCATCTCTAGGCCCATCCGCGTCGCGGCGAGTTAAACGTCTTCGGTCTAAATCTCAGCTCTAATTCCTAGCAGCGGTGTGTGCTCACACAAGACGCTCAACTTCCCCGAGCCTTAGGAGCCTCATTTATTAAACAAGGACAATAACAGTGCAGACTCCACTAAGATCAAATTATTTAATACTCATGAAGAGCTTACAACCATTTTGAATCACAGTAAGGACTTTATTGAAGGAAAAATATTTGTTAATAGGAAAAATATCGAGTATTTATTAAAGGGAAAATTTTAAGGAGCAACCCATATTTCAGAATGGAGATTTTCCTCAGTGTTTCCACTGGTGAAAAACAGTTAAGCTATTCAAAATCTGCCAGGGGAATTGATGTTTTCTCTGAGACCCACATATCCTTGGTAACTATGTACTCGAAAACACCATCGAGCTTAGTGGATTAAATGAAATTTAGAGGCAGATAAAACCTGCATTTGAGTATCAGCTCAGTGATTCATTAGCTTTAAAATCCAGCCTTGGTTTCTTCATCTGTAACAGAGGTCAATAAAGTATAGGCCATGGGCCGAGTCTGGCCCACCGCCTGTAGTTATAAGTGAAGTTCTATTGTCACACAGCTGCACCTTTTTTTTTCCATATTATCTGTGGCTGCTTTTGTAGTATGAGGGCAGAGCTGCATGGTTGAGACAAAGAACTGTTTCACAAAGCCAAAGATGTTTAGTATCTGGCCTTTCATGGGACGTGTTTGCCTGCTCTGATTTATTATACGAGAATATAATAACCTGATTTGGTTTTGGGGAAATGAGCTAATATAAAGCTGAACCCTACACAGAGTTAAGCTCAACAGAGTAACTTTTATCATTACACAGAGACTTAAGGTCTAAGCCTTCTATTCAATAGTCCCTGCTGTTTTTGGTTGCTTCTCTCTCCTCTCCACCTGGGGCATTCTGTCCACAAACAAAATCCGAGGCTGACTTCCTCCTACTGGGATTAAGGTAACCTGCCCCTGCACCACGCCTGTTCTGGAGATTTCGACGGTCCCATTCTTCCCACCTATCCGGGTTTATGTCCTCTCATTTGGGAACCTTTGGTTTCTATCTGAGATGCTACAGGAGTCACACAGACAGCCCAAAAATTTCTTGCACTGATTTGTTTTCAATTTTTAACTTTTTATTTAGAAATAATAAAATAAGACATAATATATAAAAATATGTACAATCCATGGTTTGTGCAGTACATTAGGAAGACTTCAGATACAAAAAGACAGGAAACGGGAAGATAATAACTCAGGATTGTCAAAGGCTGCAGCCCAGAGCTTGAAACCCAACGTAACTAGAAAAGGGATTCTAGTTGGGAGCAAGGGACGAGGCAACACTTTTTTTTTTTCTTAAACCTTAACTTTACTAGATACAGAGTGAAAAAAATCCACTCTGCTTCTCAGAACAAGCTTTTTGCTTTTACTGTGTGGCTTATCATCAAATATGAACTGACACTTTTTTTTTTTTTTGGTCAGGGTAACAAGATTCAGGGGACAAAATGCACTGAATAAACATCAAGGTTTGAGATGGGAGTTGACAGGGAAGAAAGGAAGGGAAGGGAGGAATAATGCACTGATAGAATTTAAAAAAAAGTAAAACAAACTGAACAAACTGTCATCAAGAATTTGGAAATGACTTCAGAGTTATGGTGACATCCTTAAAATGTCTGATTCAAGTATAATCTTAGAGGGATAGAAAACTATTAATATTCCTTTCTCAATAATCAAAATAGAATTCACTTTGTCTACCTTTTATTTAAAAATAGGATAACCAGGAATCTAAACCTCCTCCCAAAAATATAAAGCCCATCCAGTTACCGGCACAGATTCTTCAAAAGGGGATAATTCCTAAATAAACTCAGTGGGGGTTTGCTTGCAACAGAGAAGCAACATGAATCTGGCAACAGACCCCAGATACTCTGTGAGTTTCTTCAGTCTGCGTTCCCACGACACGTGTGCACTAAGTAAGGAGACCCAGGCAGTAAAGACCAAGGTTTTGAAGGTAAAATGCAGCAAAAAACAAACAAACAAACAAACAAAAAAAAAAAAACAAAAACAAAAAGAAAAAACATTGTGCATTACTGTGTCTTGGCTCTTGACAAAAAAAAAAAAAAAAAACCCACAAAAATTGCCATTTAAAGCTTGTAACTGTTAAAATACTAATAACTAGAAAAAGTTTTCAAATGAACAGTCCATGCTGAAATAAATAACAGGAGAACATAGCAAGACAAACCTTATAAGGCTGGTAGATATTTGCTAAAACCATGCTAACCGGTAGCATATAGGTACTAGCTCTCAGAAATTGCTGCACTGAAATTATACTTTCTATGGCAATTTTCTTCCCCTTACAGACTTCTATTTACATTTGGCTTTAAATATGAAAATATCTGATAAACTTTATAAAATGTACACTTTAAAAACATAGCTTCTGCAAAATTTTCTTGAAAAAAAAAAAAACAAACCTGTGCACCAGAAATTTTAATTTTTTTTCTCTTTTTCAGAAAGAAGTTGCAAGAGTTCCCTCCCTCGTTCTTGCCCCCCTCCACCCACCCCCGTTGCAAACACCTCAAGTCTTTTTAAGTGGCGGCACTGTGTGACGAGAGGGTGCCTTTGCCGTGGTCACCCCCATCCTCCACTGTATCTTCATGTAATTTACAGATCACGGAATACTCTTTGGTTTGATTATTGTCCTTTGCAAAAATATCGGAATAGCAGCAGCTGAAACCCTCAACACCCTCTCCCTGTCAATGGTAGGACGGTCGCCGTGTACAGAAGACTGTACATGCTGTGTCCACTCCACCCCAAGTCCTCCAGCTCTCTACACAACTTCCCCCATCGGCCTGTAAGTCTGGCCTTCAAATGTCATCCCCTCGCCTGATAGCTCTAACCTGATTTCCATGCAAATAACTGCACAGGGTTCAAACCCACCGACTCGAAAGGCGGACAAGAGCAGAGACTGTGCTGTGACTGCAGGCACCCCATGCAGATATGGCTGGTCAGGAACCAGAGACCATCCCAGACACGGGCTGATGAAACACAGGATTCTAGAACAAGCTGTTTTTTAATGGCATACAGGGGTGTAATACCGCAAAGAGAGTTGATTTTGAGACTCCCATTGAAAGAGAAAAAAAAAAATCAGTGACCCCAGAATTCACAAATAAGGAACCTTAAACCAAAACAGAGTTCCGTCATATCAAGCTAGAGCGGAAAACCAAACCAAACAAAATGTTCCTAGTGAGGCAGGCAGCCAGGCAGGAGAAGCTTCTGGGAAATGATGTGCCCCAAGTAACAGGCTCCAGGTCTCCACAGACAAAAGGGATCCACCCGGATTCAAAGACGAGTGTGGATCCACCGGGGGTGGGGGGGGGAAGGACACTTTTAGATCATCATCTCCTTTACTTGTGACGCTGTTATGGCCCTTGTTGACCCTAAAATACTGAGACATTTTCATTCCTGCTCTCTATCATTAAAAAAAAAAAGCAATGTTCCCCTTCCTCCTAAAGACTTGAGTTGATGAGCTACATCAAAATGGCTCTTCCACGTCTTGCTACCTTCTCACTGGGGCATTCACAACCCTCTCAGATGTTGAAGGACTTGGCCCAAACAGTCTAATGGGAAGAACCAGCCCATGGGCCAGGCGTGGCATCTTTTAGAAAATGAAGTCAAGTCAGAGATGCACCCACCATCAGGGTGAGGAATTCAGCCCTAAGGTTTAAACCTACTGATCTTTCAAGTTGGATGGCTCAGCGTGGAGGATGCCAACTCATGTCAACCTAGGTCTTATCTTCTGGGATAAATTTTGGAATGTGCAAAACATGGGAAAATCCAGGAAAAAAAAAAATCTAAGGGGTCATCATCATCTCTCAAAGTATGCATTCGCCTGGCCAGCACCACCTCGAAGGAAAGGAAAGTTGCTTATACCTTTCGTGTGTGTGTGTGTGTGTGTGTGTGTGTGTGTGTGTGAATTTTACTTTCCCCTGTCTTCTTCCGACGACATGAAAGTTACATGAAAGAACAAAAAATTAAAAGCACCACACTTCACTCAACTGTGTGTGTGATGTTCTATTTTCTGAATAAGGTGCAAAAGGAGAGGGTAGTTCAAGGTCTCGCTGAGGTTCAAAGTTCTTGTCTCTTGATTTCAAGGCAGCCATGGGGCTTTCTTTCCCTTTTAGTGTAAGCTCCACTGTGCAAAAATGTGCATTATCTTTGGTATTTATTTTAGGTAGTCTAACTTAAAATTTGAGATAACCCATTAACATCTTGGTGGGAAAAAAAAAAATAAAACATTAACAACAACCCGGAGGCTACCATTTGGCTAGTGTTACATAATGCCCTTATGTAACCAGAGAGAGACAGACAGAGAGCACAAGAGGGAGAGAGAGAATCAATCCTAGCAAACAAATTACTGGCCTCAAAAAATCAGGCTCTCGTTTGGCAGCTAATAGCCAAATACTTGCCACTTTGAAGCGCACATCATGAGCTTTCAACAAAGTTCAACACTGACTTTTTAAATTACACACAAGAGGAAAAAAAAAAAAAACTACACTGCAACAATACAACGTGTGTTGGTGTAGTTAGCAGCTTTTCAAAAGTTAAGGCAGAGTCTTGCCTTTAAAACATTGAAAAATGTGATGCCATTTAAAAACATTCTTGTTCCCTAGAGAGAAGCGTTCTGGAGAAGTCAAACACCCCACCAACCAAGGCTTGCCTGCAAGTTCAAGTTTGGTTCAAAACACAAAACACAAACACAAACACCCCATAACTTATTCTACAACGTGTTATGTGCCTTCGGGTCACGGGGAGGCCTGTTTAGTGCTTTAGGTTCATCTTCGGGCTTACAGTCTTTCTCTAAAACCACCGTGCTCGCCCCTGTCCCTGTGGTCACTTGCCTCAAACCACCTGGCCCTGGTACCGTCGTCTGCATAACTGTTTTGGGCCTCTGACCAACAGACCGTGTTTCAAAGGAACCACTCCCCAGGAGGACTCAGTCATATCTCCGACTCCCGCCGTAGCGGCCTGGGCTCTAGAGGTACACTGGCCTGGTTGTGCAGGTCTATGTCCGGGGGCGTGTCTGTGCTTGTGCTCTCGGGAACCCCGTTTTCACTGTCGTCTTCCTCTTTGCTTGTGAGGGCGACCTCATTTTCATAGCAAAACGAGTTAGCGTTCGACAGGATGTATTTCTTCTCCGCCAAGTCCCTAGCACTGCACAGGGGCGTGTTGGGGACTTCGTAAGTCTTGTGGAACCTGGAGTAGTCCACTTTGTAGTAGTGTTTCTCCTCGAAGAGGACCGGCTCGTAGCGGTGACCCCAGAGGATCTCGTTGGCCAGGTACGAGCTCCGGCACTGCGTGGTCATGGCCGTGGCCTCCACCATCCCCTCGAGGATGACCACGATCTCAAAATCTGCATTGTCGATGTCCTGCTTGCTCAGATCATACAGAGGGCTGTCCTCATCGATCTCGTGGACGATGGTGATGGGAGACACCAGAAATATGCGGTCGATGCCGCTGTCGAAGCCCACATTGATGTCTATCTGATCCAGGGGGATGTACTCCCCCTCGGAGGTGATTCTGGACTTGAGGAGCTGTGCGCGCACGTGCGCTTCCACCAAGTGGCTCTTCCGGAGGTTGCCCACCCGCCACATGAGGCAGAGCTTGCCGTCCCTCATGGCGATCACGGCATTGTGGCTGAAGACCAGCGTCTCGTTTCTCTTCTTGGGCTTGGCCATCTTGGCCATTACCGCGCCGATGATGAAGGCGTCGATGATGCAGCCCACGATGGACTGGAAGACCACCATGAAGACGGCCACGGGGCACTCGTCTGTGACACAGCGGAAGCCGTAGCCGATGGTGGTCTGCGTCTCGATGGAGAAAAGGAAGGCGGCCGTGAAGCTGTTGACCTCGGACACGCAGGCTTTGCTCTCCTTGGACGCATCCAGGTCCCCGTGGAGCAGCGCAATCAGCCAAAACACACAGCCGAAGAAGAGCCAGGAGAGCACGAAAGCCAGGCAGAAGATGACCAGCATCCAGCGCCAGCGGATGTCCACGCACGTGGTGAAGATGTCGGCCAGGTACCGCTGGCCCTTCTCGCCCACGTTGATGAACTGCACGTTGCAGTGTCCGTCCTTCTTCACGAAGCGACTCCTGCACTGCTGCCGCGTGTGGACCTTGCTCTTGCCGTTCCCGAAGCCATTGGCCACCGCCAGCGTGGCCAGCTTCATGCCGTCCTCCTCCGAAGAGACGATGCTGTAGCGGTTCGTGCGCACGCTGCCCATCGCTTCTGCTGCCGACGCCAGCGCTTCTGCTTTGGGAAACAGTCTGAGTTTTTGCAAAACCCTTTGGAGAAACAGGTTTGAATGTTCAGTGAGGACCCACACACACAAAAAAAGAAGGAGGGACGGGGTCTCCAGGAGCCTTGAGGTTCTGGCTACCAAGGTCTGTCTCTTGACATGCAGAGTCACTTTAGTAACTCAGCTGACATCCAGGGAACAGGTCCTGCAAAAAAGAGAGAGATCTTTTATTACAAAAGAAGTTCATTAGGAAAGGGTTCCACTCTTTAATGCAACAGTTCCTAGCTAGAAACAGAGAAAGATATACATAAATGTCCTTTATGCTGAATTACTGGGGTTTTCATTTCTCTGTGTAGCCCTAAAGGTCCATCTGGTCAAGGCTGTGGTTTTTCCAGTGGTCGTGTATGGATGTGAGAGTTGGACTATAAAGAAAGCTGAGCACTGAAGAATTGATGCTTTTGAACTGTGGTGTTGGAGAAGACTCTTGAGAGTCCCTTGGACTGCAAGGAGATCCAACCAGTCCATCCTGAAGGAGATCAGTCCTGGGTGTTCATTGGAAGGACTGATGCTGAAGCTGAAACTCCAGTACTTTGGCCACCTGATGCGAAGAGCTGACTCATTGGAAAAGACCCTGATGCTGGGAGGGATTGGGGGCAGGAGGAGAAGGGGATGACAGAGGATGAGATGGCTGGATGGCATCACTGACTCGATGGACATGAGTTTGAGTAAACTCCGGGAGTTGTTGATGGACAGGGAGGCCTGGCGTGCTGTGATTTATGGGGTCGCAAAGAGTCGGACATGACTGAGAGACTGAACTGAACTGAACTGAGCTGAAAAAAATAGAACGAAAATATTTTCTTATATTACTTAAAAACGTGACGTCGCTAAACACAGAAGTGATAGTTGTTCATGACAGTGGTTTTTTTTTTTAACTTTTAAATTTTATATTGGCTTACAGCTGATTGACAATGTTGTGACAGTTTCAGGTGAGCAGTGAAGGGACTCAGACACACACACACGTGTCCATTCTCCTCCCAACTCCCCTCCCATCCAGGCTGCCACAGGACATTGAGCAGAGTTCCCTGAGCTGGACAGCAGGTTTTTGTTGGTTGTCCATTTTAAATATAGCAGTGTGCACATATCCATCCATCCCTAATTATCCCTTCCCCTCACCCAAAGTCTCAGATTCCTGTTCCCCTATTTTTGGCCAGAAATCTAGAATATTCTACTTTACAGATCCACCTGTCTCTTCTTATGCTCTTCATTTGCCTTCTCTACTTGCTGGGGTCCCTGGTGATACAGCAGAAGAAAGACTTTTCTAACTTCCAGGTTTGCCATGAAGCTTTAAGAACTCGGACATGTCAGAGAACGTTTCACACGAATGCACTGTGGAGGAATATGACAGCCCTCAAGGACGAGGCTGCAATCCAAAAGCATCGACTAGTTCATTTAACAGATAACTGAGCAGACAGCCCTTACAATCATCTGAAAGGGATGCGGGTTTCTGGAGACCTTTTGGGCTTATTCCATCACATCACATGCTGACAGCAGCCTCCGAAAGCGGCAGAAAACTCCTGATAACATCTCTGTTCCTGCAAGTGATTTGGACTTGAAGATGAAGGCTCACTCTAGGGGATACAGAGTGATCCTGTTGCTTAGCAATGAGAGACCTGAAATTCTCTGGAGATGGGATTGCCGTGTGTAAAGACAGGGGAGGAAGTAAGCACCTTTGTGCTCAAGGATCAGGCCTTTAGTGGATTGAGATACGGCTGGGACTCATTTCACAGGAGTCCAAGCGTGTGTGCTCCCAAACACAGACAACTCTGCAGCGGTAAGTCACAAGGCCCCCTCAGCTCACTCGCATTTGCAGCGCGGCTTTCTGACCTCTGTTCCTGCAGAGAAGGTGCTCACCTTCACTTAATGCGAACAAATAAACAGCAGTTCTCAGTTTTCCCCTCTCTGCTCATCTCCCGCCCCCTGCACCCCTGCCCCCGTAGTTAAAAGTCATCTACTGACTTTTGCCTTTCCATGTTTGCTCCAAAGGATATCATTTTTCCTCAATTTGCAAAAGGCTGGGAGAAAGTCTAGGGTGTTTTGGCAACCAAATATAAGTTAAGAAATGAACACAGCAGGGAAATGAAAAATAGGAGGGATGCTTGACTTTCAAACCACCAAAGCTGTCTCCTGGATTCAAGGGGGACAGTGAACAGCAGATGGACAGGATCAGATATTTGTCGATGCCCTGATGACGAGGACACCACTTTTTCTTTCTCCCCCTAAACCGCACTCAGATTAAGCAGTTAACAGAACCACGTGCAACCAGACCAGCTGCAAAGACAGCAAATCACTGATCTGTTTTCACGCACCCCCTGAGTAAGAAGGCAAGGTGTATTGTCTTTGAAAATGACTTGTTACAGTCTTTTCACTTCTGCCTCTTTATCCAAGTTATTATGCAAGAATGTGCCCCAACACATTTTTCCTGAGATTAGTCATCTGTGAAAATTGCAATGTGTGTTACATTTTGGCAGCTTTTGACACCTAAATGATGCCCGATTTGAAACTGCCTTTGAATTACTTTATAAAAAGAAGGTGCTGTGTCTTCTCACCCTTCCACCTGCTTCAGTGTTTTGTCTGCTTCCCATGAAGTTTGCACTTGGACAAGAGAAACAAGACTCTGATTCCTCAGGGTTCTAGACCCTGGACACAGAAAGATTTTTTTTAAACAGAGATTTCAGCTCATTTGGCTCATATGAAATTGCTGAGCCCTTATACATACACACACACACGTGCACAAATAGAGATAATAATATGATACCAAATGCAGGTGCATGTTCCAAGAAACAGGGGACAGGGGAGGCCTCATTTAAATAGTGTGAGTTCTGACTAACTTCAGGATCTTATAAGCTGACACCAAGAAATTCCCTTTTCATGATTCAAAACAATCCTTCCATCTGAGTTACCATTAGGGACCAAGAGTAGACAGTCTCAAATTTCTTCTGACTTATTTCTGCTCTCTTTCCAGATTAAAGCATAACAGTCATATGAAATCTAAAGACTGAAGTACGACTTTCTAAAAATCCTGACCCCAGGACATTCGTCTGAATTCCACAAAACACACACGACCAGCTTCCTACGAATGAATAGCTTTCCGCATTTAGAATCTTGAAGAGAGCCTGTATTGAGCGACTATTATTGTCTTATTTCCATTGCTAATGACAGAATTTGTTCCATATGCGGAGCATCATTTAGAAATTTTACCATTTCTGCCTGGAAAGGGGGGGAAAAAAAAGAAAGATTTTTTTGGCAAAATGGAAACTTTTGTCACCTCCAGCAGATATGTTCCAAAACAGATTCATGTGTGTATATGTGCGCACACATGATGCGCATTCAGACCTTGGTGGAGCTGATGATACAGCAAAAGCTGAGACGCTGCCAAAGTCTGATAGGGTAACTGTCTTAATATTCCACTCTGAAGACTGTCTTTCCTATTAACCTGCCCACATGCCTGAGTGGCTGCAGGCAAGCAGAAAACTTCCTTGCCTGTACTTCTCACACTGAAAATCACCAATTCATGAGCATCTGGGAAAACACTTTAATTAGGTATAGGGCTTTCGTGCAACTTCATTTTAGGGCCACATTCTAAGTAAGTTCTTGAGAATCATCTGATTAAGAACCAGTGAAAACCCCCAGTGACTGCCCTCCTTGAGGGGCACAGCTCGGGAGAATTCACATGTTATTTGATGAACAATGTGCAAACGCCCCCATTTTCAGCCAGAATATGTAAGGGCCTGAAATAAACTTAATAGACACAAACAATCATTTTTACCCAGGGCATAACCAATGAGAAAGAAAGTATTTCTGGGAAATGGAGAGGTTACATGTGCTGCTCTTCATGTTAAGACTATTTATAGGCTGAGCCCAAATTAAGCATAAGCAGTGGAAAAAAAATAGTTCAGGGCTTCCATCTCAAGGTAGATGTTAAAGGAGAGAGAGCTGGAGACAGAGATGAGGCCAAGGAGATAACACGGTGTAAATGAATGTATCCAGATCATTTTTACCATCACCGAGATATTCCCAGGAAAGATCACCCAAGAACAGAGACATGCTCACCTGGAAGACTAAATGAGAATAAGTGGGCCCCCTCTCATGGTCGTGGTGTGGAGTGGATAAGAAAGTTTCTGAGTAAGGAGAGGAAACAGGGGTGGCAGAAGGACTGAAGGAGAGGTCTGCTAATGAGTGTTTAGAGCAGCTATTCCCCAGCTGACGCCATATAGACCAGCCTGAGTGTGCTCTGGGCGTCGGTTGCTACGAGAGCTCAAGGCTGGCAAAGCAACCTCTCAGAAGCTCAGTAAACAGAAAGGGGGGGAGGGGCGCTTGGAGAGGGGGGCACCCACTCACCTCTGGGAGCCCCACATCTTTCACACTCAACAATGCAACAAGGCGTATAGCATCACTTGGTATGCGCACAAGCTGAACTATATATCTCTATAGCAAAGAAAAATAAACACTAAAAAAAAAAAAAGAAAAAGCTTGAAACTGTCCTTCTGCCCAGGTAAAGACGTGGTCGGTCTTATGCTACTCAAAAAGTCATGCAAGGACTCCGACAAGGATTGGGCAGCTGGAAGGTCTGAAGGAAGTAGAAGGAAGTAGAAATACCGCGTGTTATTTTTTTTTAAGGTCAGTTTACAAGAGCTCAGAACAAATATTCCTATGGAGAGCAATAACATAGAAAGTGCCAGCAGGGGGGAGGGGGAGGGAGTGAAAGCAAAATGACATGACCTTGACCCCAACTCTGACCCCTCCCACCATCCTTAAAGTCACCTCTCTTAATTCCTCAGCCTGGGGATTTTTCTGGATCATGACAAATAATAAAACACTTGGAGCAGGGCGTGGAAGTGAGCAGGAAAAAGCTAGCAAGCATACAGGTAACACAGAGCAGGCATACAGCAGTCCTTAGTGGGAGAAAATCTGACAGCCTACAGATCACTAACAGGGAATGAAAGCAAGTGGTCCAAAGCAATATGCATTCTTTGCATACCCAAAACAGGCTTTCAAATCAGGCCTGATTTCCTAAAAGGTAAATTCTTGGTTAATAGAAATCCCAGGATTCACAGCCGCATCTTAGTTACCCTGCTGACAGGATCGCCCAGACACAGACAATAAACTGCCCACTTCCTATCTCGATTTTTTTTTCCAACTGTCATGATGACTCTCTGTTATGATGCAATCCTTTGCAGAATCAAGCCGTTTCGACCACCGTGCTTCCCTGAAACCTCACCGTCTTCAAATTTCAGGATTAACGCGATTATTCCAAAGAAGAGCAAGCTGCTTAGCGAAGGTGTGCAAGTTTCACGATCTTAGGGCTCAGATCCAGCGCGAGCTCCGGTTCTCTTCCCCAGCAAAGCAACTTTGAGAGAAGCTCGCTGGGTCTGGAACTCAAGCTGCACTTGAAGCAATGACAGAGGGGGTGGGGAGGAAAGACGCCAACGATCGAGATCGGCGCTGAGTCCCAAGGTTTGCCAAGGTTTGAGACCGGTATTCTAGACGCAGCCACGGCCCTTTTTTTTTTTTTTTTTTAACTTCCTTAGAGACAGAATCGAACACAGGCTCCCTCGCCCGGGTCTCCCAACTGAGTATCTCGCTCCAGCTGGTGCACTGGAAGTTATGAGCACAAACAGATGCTGCAGAGAAACGTTTCTATTGCTCAACTGTTCCAAGCATGTCTCCGTATTTTTAGCTCTGAGGATGTTCTGGTGCGCACACAAACTCTATAGGCAGGCTCTGGGACTCCGGCGCGTGGGGGAGCGCTAAAGGCCGCCTGACAGCTGGGCACCTCTGGGGCGGCCGGGCCGGGCGGGGTCGGGGACCGAAGCCCGAGTCCTCTCCCCGGGACCCACAGGCAAGGAGAGCAAAGCGGGTAAGAAAACACACAGCAGCCCTTACCTGTTGCTGGCGCAGGAGCATGGGGACATGGAGTGGAAGTGGGGGGGTTACAGAGGCATGTGAGGTCCAGGAGTTTGTACAAGCGAGGGAGCCAAAGCGAACCAGCAATTCCCAAGACCCAGCGGGCCGGCGCCGGGGCGGGCTGCGCGCGGGCCGGGTCTCCAGTGCGCTCTGCGCTTTCCTGGGCTCTTTTGAGGCGTCCGCGAGGCACCGGGCCGCCCGGCCCCGCCCCCGGCCGCGCCGGCCAATCGCCGCGCTCCCGGCCCCGCGGGGACCGCGCTGGGGGGAGGATGCTGCGCCCGCGGGGCCCGCGCGGCCGGCGCGAGAACCTGCCGCGGCTCCCGCCCCGCGCGCCCCCCGCGCCCTGCCGCCAGGGAGAAGGAGGCGGCCGCGCCCGGCCGGGCCCGCAGCAGGTGGGACGCCCGCGGCCCGGCTCCGGCGGCGGCCTAATTGCAGCCCGGCCAGTGGGCAGAGCTTCCCACTCCGGGGCCAGCCCCACGCTGGCCCCTTCCTGTCCTCGGCGGCGGGGGCCCGGGCGCGCGCCCCCAGGGGCTCGCGGAGGGCCGGTGTCCCGGCCGCCCGGCGGCCGCCTGCGAAGCTTGCCTGTCAGCTGGGGGCGCGTCTTCCTCTCCCCTTCCCACCTACCAGCGGCAACTTCCCCCCCGCCCTGCGATCCTTCCCGCCCCCCGAATCCCGGGCTGAACCAGCGGGGCGAGGAGGAGCCGCCGATGCAACGCGGAAAGGGACCGCGAGCTGCGCGCAGAGCCCGGTCGGGGGCCGACGCGCGCCCGGGCCGCCCGGCCCTTCCCTCTCCCGACTGGGGGCGAGTTACTTACAGAGAGCCGGCGCTGCTTGGCAGGGTGAACGGCCCGTTCCCTGCCGCGGGGTCCGCCCTCAATCCCGGTCTCCACCAGCGCGCCCGGCACGCTCTGCTGATCTAAACCCAGAGCAGTTAGACTCCTGAATTCTCTGCAAGGGCAACTCCTACGGGCGCTCAGCGCTGCCGCGCGCCGGCGCCTCCCAGCCCTCCCGCCCAGCAACCGGGCAAGGGCAAGGAGACCCTTTCACAAACGCTGTCAAACGCAGTGTGAACCGGGCGTGGACCCTGGAACACTGTGTGTGTGTGTGTGTGTGTGTGTGTGTGTGTGTGTGTGTGTGTGTGTACACTGCGGAGCCGCGCACGCCTAAGCATTTTGGTGTCATCACGAAGCTTTGCTCTTAGAATACTTAAGAATCCTCCTTACACCAAGTTTGCCATCCCTCTGTGTGTGTGTGTGGTGAATGTTTATTTCCTCAAGCGATCAAATGTGTCCTCCGCGCAGTTTAAACCTCTCCGAGGCCTCCTAGAGACGCCAAACTACTTCCACACGCTCGCTCGTCTTTCCGGGCGGTACCGCCGGGGTGGCTGTGCGGGAGCGCGAGAGTGAAACCGACCGGGGAACCGGGGTTCGCGCCGGGACCCACCTCTGAGCCTCCTTCGCGCGCCCGGCCCCTAGGAGGTGCTGGTGACGTGCGCTTGGGCTTCCCGGCTCCCTCTGAATCCTGCCTCAGCCAGCGTGCCGCTCTTCCTAGTCACTGTCCCAAGACGCTGACATTAAAAGGGGCTGGAACAGGTGGTGCCGGCGGTGTGACTCTGACAGCCGAGCGCCTGGCTGTTTCACTCCGCTTGTGGCGATGGTCAGTGGTTCGAGCGCTGCTACCAACTGTCTTGCCTTTTAAAGCCCTCTCCGTGGGAATCACGGTTCACACCATGGAGGTCTCATTTAACCTGTGTGAAGCCAAGTGCTATTTATAGGCCACTTGGACTAACTGTGCCAAAGGGGTGGATGTATAGGAAGCCAGGCTGTAGCTTAAAGCTGAAAGAACCTGGAGACAGACAAGCTGACCGCATGACCGGTGGACAAAGGACGCGGTGACGCTCCCTGCGCTGCAATGAGCTGCCTCTGAGAAGGGTTTCCTCCTGCATTTCTTGATTGGACCGGAGAGGTCCCGTGAATCCTTCAAAGCATATTAAACCTAAATGGAAAGAGGAAATTCATCGTTTATAGATGATCTCTTCTGTTATTGTGATTCAATCTATGCATCTGTAGATGGCTAAGGATTTTCCAAAACCACAAGAATCCAACACTCTTATTTCCAGGTAATGAGCTCTTTCTGAAAACCAGTCACCCAGAAAGGGATACCATTTCTCTGGAATTACGATTGAAATGGTTTTACTTTAATATGCTACTCTAAGTAAACTGAATACACCACAGATCAGGATGGTTTCATATGATCAGAAAAATCTTTTTTTAAAAAAATGAATGCAAAGTTATCAGATGATGGTTGTTTGTATAAATTTACTGATGGGAAATAAATTGCAAATAAATACATGTATCCTAGTCCTTCTTACCAATGTCACTTTCACCTCCCATGGAATGATATGCATCAAGGCTTATTTACTGAAGCCAAAAATTAGAGAAAGGTTGATTGTTTTAACAAGAAGATTCCCAATCTGAATAGACTGTTTCCCTTAATTATTTAGCTAAATAAGGAAACATGAAGAATTAAATTTTGTTTATGACTGAAACTTTATAAATGCAGGAAAGCATTGATTAACTCTATTGCTTCATCTTATAAGAAAAATATAAATGTGAATTAAATGAATGAGCCTTTCACTATGTCCCTATTAGGAAAATTCTAGTGTTCCAAACCATTCAGTGCTTGGATAAATGTACTTTTTTGGAGCGAGTATGTGATATAGATTTCTCTCAGAGTATATCTTTTTGGCTGAATCAGTCCTTATTTAGCAAAAAAATAAAAATCTCCAATGCAGTTGGACACAAGTACAGTTGGGTGTTGGGATCCATCTGTGGATTAAATTTTTCCAAGGAAGTGACAATTATGTCCTTACTGATTCCCTCCACAGTAACCACCTATAATATTAGAGCCAAATATTAGTCACAGTCTAGATCTGCAGTCAGATTATGAATGGTCGTCTGATGCAGGAAGGACATGGTTCTGCCAGGAACACAAATCTTTCTTTTGAGCTTAAGTAAAGACCACCAGCAATCAGCTTTTTTTCAAGGGTCCATTAACCATCACTGCAGGCCAGTTTATAATGATAAGAGAAGAGCTGCTCCTGTTTTTTGCATCTTCCTGGTAGCAAGAATCACTCATTAATCTTTGCAGTAATAATTAATAGTCATAATAAATAGATTAGTAAATGTGTGTGTGTGTGTGCTCTGTCAGTCATGTCTGACTCCTTGCAACCCCATGGACTGTAGCCCACCAGGCTCCTCTGTCCATGGGATTCTCCAGGCAAGAATACTGGAGTGGGTTGCCATTTCCTCCTCCAGGGGATTGTCCCGACCCAGGGATAGAACCAGCATCTCTTGCATCACCTGCATTGGCAGGCGGATGCTTTACCACTGTGTCATATTGACTTGAAATATAGACAGGCTGGGTATGCAATCTGCTGCTATGAGGACAAGTCATCTGCTAGGGTATTTTAAGACACTGAATGTAATCTTACCTGGGGGGAAGTTGCTTTGGCAGTTTCACTTACCATATTGGTAAGATTTCATCTTCATCATAAAACCCATAAAGGTACTTGCTGAGTAGCTACTTTGTACTTCAGCCATGTGCTCAGTGATGTGGGAAACAAAGGAGCTCTGGAACAGGAACAGTTCCTCCCCTTTGAGGATCCAGGATCTCTGAGCAGACAGACAATGCCTACGTGGAATGACTCAATGACAAGATAAGGCAGCCTATGATTAAGTGCTAAAATGGGTTGGTGAGAAAAGAAGAATCTGGAGGGCTTCTGAGGAGGGGAATGAAATGGACGGGAATGTGTGGGGAAGTCTTTAGGACGGAAGACTTAACATGCTTGACATGATCACTCACACAGTTGTGTCAAGGATGCTGAGAGCACACTCGGAGATGGGGTTGCCCCTCACTTGGACTGCACCCTAAATGCCCATTATGCGCTCAGCTCCGTCTGTATACGTGTAACTATGTGTGTAAATTATAAGCTGCCTCTAAGAATGGCATGTCCTTCCTGTATGCTGCTGCGTGCATAACTTCCTCTAAAGCACTGGGATTTAGTTCACGAGCCTTATTTGTCATTTGTCACCCCTGTAACACACAGTAACGTTGCCTTATTTATCTGGCAGCCTGGGAATGCAGCATATTACAGAATGGCTTTTCTAAATAATTGAAGTTTGTTTGACTGGGAATGATTTTTCCCTTATCGTATGCATCTTCAAACTTTTAACTGGTGGCCCCTGTAGCATTCTGTATATATTTCCAGTATGGTATATTCTGTTCCTCTCTGGCTATTACAGATATTTTCCCTTATATCTGTTTCCACCTACCAATCAGGAGTGTTTTGAAGTCCACTGCCAATTTTTTATCTTTGTATCCTTGTTGCCTTGAACATGGCTGAGCAAATAAATCAGGCTCAATAAATGTCAGCTGAATGATGAAAAGAATGAAAGTAACAATATTTCTGAGTATAAGATGGCTTTTGAATAATGACTCAGTAATGATTCATTATAATAAACATAAGTCATTTCATTTTTACCTGCAATAGAGAGCCTATCAAGATACAATAAGAACAGTGTCTTCTACATTAAATGACCCCAGACTGAGCTTATTTAAGTTGTTCTGCTTGTTTTTCCTTCTTCTCCATCAATGAGCCTTCACTTCTCATTTTTGCTTCTGCCAACGTGCTTGGAATTTACTAGGCTGTCAACGTGTTCTGTCTAATTTGTTGATTCTAATATGCACTAGGCTGAGAAATTATGTAACCAAGGTTGTTTAAAAATATATGCAAAGTAAAAGTAAATATGATTTGAAGGGCTTAAAGTGGATGTATATTTTTGAAATAGTATGAGCATATGCTAAATTTGGAGTTACCTTGTTTTGGTTGGTTTCCTTTTTGAATAAAAAAGCTTTGGGATATGGATTTATGGCATCTATTTTAGTTTCTCAGAGCACTTAAATGCTTCAGACCTTGTATTTGCTGTGTTATGAATAGTTGAGAAAGAACTCTGGAAAAACAATATTACCTGTCTGCCTGCAACTATGCATATGTTTGTATGTTGCTGTACAAGAAAATCATACGTTCATTTATTGAGAACTCACTTGCATGCTCACTTTGTCCATTTATAGGATCTTTTTCATCAAATATGTTAAAACCAACAACAATAAGTGGGATGTTTCTTTAAGAAGCTCACACTTCCAGAGCTGCTGAGTGATTACTTAGTAAATTTTCTGTCAGTCTCTGGAAGCCTGTATTTATCTCATGAGGGTGAGACGATTACACTCTGAAAATACGATATGCATCTGAGGGCCAGACCTCACCATTACGGTGGTTCTTAACACAGTGATTGTGATGATCATTGTGTGTGTGTTATCTGTGGTATGTTAGTTCTCTTAAGGATGAAAAGCCTGCAGCTTTGGTGCATTCTCTTATGGATGGTGGTTCCTTCAGCAGGTAGCCCTGCCATAAGATGCATGCAACTTGGCTTTTTCCAGAACTAACAACAAAACCAACAATTTCAGACAATCAAAGCTCATCACTATTGTAGACATTTAAGGAATGTGCCACAAGTTACAAATAAATTGCAAAACATAGTTTGAGTAATTGACTCAATTTGACTGATTGAGTAAACAATCAGTTGTGTCCGACTCTTTGCGCCCCTGTGGACTATATAGTCCATGGAATTCTCCAGGCCAGAATACTGGAGTGAGTAGCCTTTCCCTTCTCCAGGGGATCTTCCCACCCCAGGGATCAAACCCAGTCTCCCGCATTGCAGGCAGATTCTTTTCCAGCTGAGCCACAAGGGAAGCCCAACGTCAACAATACTTTAATGATATTTTTGAAAAAAAGGGTACATACATACCTGAATATCGAGGTTTGGGGTTATGGGCTTTAACAGTTTATGTGTGTGGGTTTTTAAGTGTAACGTGTATTTAGGTATTTTTGTTTTAATTATCAGAGTAATATATGCCCATTGTGAGAAATGTGCAATATAAGCATTACAAATACAGAAGAGTGTAGGAACATAAAATAAGTCCACATTCCCACCTTTATAAATACTTTGGTTATTTCTTATGCTTTGTCTTACAGTTCTTTTTCTAATTTTTTATCTTTATTTATTTTTCATAATTTTAAAATCAATTGTGCCATACTTTTTGAAAAATCAGTAACATACTGTTTTATATGTAAGCATTTGTCATATACCAGAGCTTCTCAGGTAGCACAGTGGGAAAGAATCCATCTGCCAGGGCAAGAGGTGCAGAAGACACAGGTTCAGTCCCTGAGTTGGGAAGATCCCCTGGGGAAGGAAATGGCAACCCATTCCAGTATTCTTTCCTGAAGAATCCCATGGACAGAGGAGCCTGGCAGGCTATAATCCACAGAGTTGCAAAGAGTCAGACACAACTAAGCATGAACACATCTGTCATACAATCAAAAATCATCTGAGAGTATATATTTTAATGTTTGCATATATTTTATTTCAATAATGTGTATGAACCATACTTTGATGAATCACCTACTCTTATACTTCTATATTCATTTTTGTTTTATGCTCACAAGGATGCATTAACTATCTTTGTAGACTAACGCTTATCTTCATCTCTTACTGTTTTCTTAAAATATGTGTCCAAATGTGGAATTACTAGGTTAAAGTTTATGATCTCTTACAACTCTTTTTTTAATTGCAATTATTTCAAATCAAATCCCAGTGCATTGAATGTCAAGGACATTCTAAGTTATGACCTTGACAATGGTGATAGCATTGCACAGTAGGGAAAATTTGGGCTTTCGGTCAGCCTGATATGATCTGCAACACTGATCTAGCTAGCTGTGAGTGACTGCTATAGGGATTAGAAATAATATATATGAAATGCCTGCCGTGTAGCAATCCCTCAAATCGTGGTAATTTATACTACCACTGCTGCTACAAAACAAGAATATAACTTAGTTCGAGGAATAAGATATTTAAAAGAGATACTTGGGAAGCCCCACTTTCACATAAAAAGCCTTTAAACAGCGTAGTAGTCAATGGCAGTGCCTGATTATGTGCTAACATCATAAAGAGGTAAGTGTCTGATGCATTCAGGAGAATATTACAGCTATATCTGGAAGTAGAAATTGACATTTGATAAGTGAGTAACATGAAATTCAGTTGGTGGTCAGCATTTGTATAAATTCTCGAAAAAAGGGACATGAGGATTGAACATTAAGTCTGAGCCAGATTTTAGACCCTTAAGGCAAGCAGGACGAGTGGACACTTCATTCTGCAGACAGGTGAGTGAGTGAGAAGATAAGAGGTGTGAGCAGGCCTGTCGGAACCTTCATCTGTCATTTCTTCCTACACTGCTTCTGGCTATAGTCCTACCATGTGATCTTTCGTTCTTTTTTTTTTTTTTTTTAATATGATTTGCCAAGTCCCAATTTTAATTCATTAAAAACAGAGGTATAGAAATCCCATTTCAAGAGAGCTCGTTGTGTGAGTGGAACCTGCCAGGATGGCTTCTGACCTGCTGATTTCAAATCCAGGATCTCCTCCTCCACTTTCTGCAGAATATAACTTTTTATAGCATCTCTCCTCAGAAAAATTGAGAGATCCTAGAATAGGACCTATATTTTTCACAGGCACTTACTAATTCCCTCCAAATTTCTACCCTGACTGTAGTATATAAAGTTTGGCCTTTTTATCCTTATACAGAACCTAATTCCAAATGTTTGGTCCACTTTTCCTGCTGTGGGAGGATTTTTTTTTTTCCATTTTAAAAATAAATTTGATCAGTGTCTGAGCATTCAATTCAATCCTTCTTCATTGACCAGTTTCTGTACTGCAGACCTACAACCTCGAATAATATTTGGCTCCAGGCTTTTGATAAGTTTTGTTTTAGTAGCCACAGCTCCTGTGTATGAGTTGCAAATAAAGAAAACATGTATCACAACTATGTAAAAACAAAATGCTTGTATCCTACTAATGCCAATAACATGAATGCCAAGTGGTAAGAGAAAAATAACATTAATAGCCTTATATGATTAAAGAAAACCCAGGTTATGGCATTACTCATTTGATAGGTGTTTGCTTAGATGTTTTAATGTACTAATTAGGACCAAATCCAGATATTGCTTCTCCTGCATGTGAATTTTCAAATGTTAAGGAAATTCAAATGAATTACCACTGTGAACAAGCATTAGGAAAAGGGCTTCTATGGTTAGCGAAAGAAGGCCTCTGAATTTACAACAGGCTTACCTTCCGTCTCCAGGTTTCAGCTTCTGATCTTCTTTTCAGCAAAGAAGATCTCATTGCAAAACTTGTATTTATACCCAAATCTATTCTTTTACAGGGCTTGCATAACTGAGTCACCAAGTTTTAGCCAGGCAGGAACTTGTCAGTTATACATCATAAATAAAGCTCTTTTGTAACCTGATTGTCATTTCCCTGCATGAAAACTGAAATATGTGAAGACTCACAATGCACCTGTTAAGTCAACTTGAGGGGAAAAAAATCAGTTAGGAGATCCAACTGTCCTGTTGACTGAGATGAAACCTCTCATCTGTGCTAACACATGCGGTCATGCTTCTAAAAGGAAAATCCTTGAAAAACAATAATATATTTCCCGCATGGAGGAAAGAACAAACCCTAGTGTTACTGTTCTTAATGTCTATTATTTTATATAAAAATGCAGTGCCTCCTCAGTGCAGAATTAGGTAATGGAAGGAAAATACTTAATAAATGAATTGGCAGAAAGCAAAATCAGAGTATCTATAAAATGCAGACACTTGCACACATACACACACGGGGTTGCGTCTGTTGACCGAATGACGACACGTCCAGAAACCCTTTGGAGGTCGGAGGCGGCTCAGTTTTGACTTGCAGTTGCTTCATTCTGACAGAAGAGCTGTAGTCAGCAGTGAGGCTGTTTCTCAGAGACTTGTCATGATTCTTGTTTCATGGTGTTCAGAGTTCAGTTATATTTTACAGTTTGCAATGTTAAGAGAGCATCTACTCACCATTGCACCCATATTTCTTATGCATTAAAATATGAAAACTTCAAAGCAGAAAGTAGCAACTCTGTCAGTATTTTCCAACAGAGATCTATACAGCTCTGAGGCTAACCAGCTTCAATATTTCCATAGGACAGTAGCTGAGTATACATGTCTTAAGCAGTTTTCTGACAGGAGAAGACAATCAGGAAAAGGCTAATTGCATTTGCTTGCAGAAGTGATCTGAACGTTTGCCCGGTCAAAGCATCATTTAGCACAAAGACTTAGTCACCAATACCATGTCCAGTTGCAAGATCCCAGCAGTATAATTGAAATTTATGCAAGGCTCTTTAATCCTGGGCTCAGAACGAATCAGTGCTCTTCCCTAAGTGAATTAAGCACAGAAATTAGTTTACCCCTTTCTATGTTCTGTCTTCTTTCCTCCTGCATTGCTTGTCTTGGTTCATTTTTATTTTTTTTCCTCCATGGTCCATACATTATTTCAAACCCTACCAAAAAAGGGAGCTGGGAGGCAGGGACCCAAACAGTCAGTAATCAAGGCATAGCGCTTAGCATTGTCTGACTGTCCTAATGAAGTATTCGGTTCGTCTCTGCACAGTTCCAGCTCCACAGGCTGCCTCTCAGAGCATAATCTACAAGGTAACACGCTGCCAAAGCACCAACACGCTCAATCACCTAAAAACATCAACTGTCTGCTGCATATGAGACAGTCCAGTCCACAACAAAATCATTTCTGAAATTATTCCTCCATTAGGGAAAGCCTTCTCTGTGAATTGACTTACAGGCCATGACTTCAAACCACAAACAGAAAGAAAAGACAAGAAAACAAGACAAGAACCCTAGGTCCTGATGGGCACTCTGTCCTTTCTTGGGTCTCCTGAACCCACTTCCCCGTCTCCATCCGGAGCTACCTGACCTGCAGCCAGTTTGAAGCATGTAAGAACTGGAGGTCTCTCTGACCCAAGAATCCACCCCTAACTCCTCTGAAGACCCTCTAAGACCAAGAAAAATTTTTTCTCACAGGCTTGATTTTGAGAGAGACTCTGAGTTCATGCTTGAAGTGAATGGCATAATTTCCTTTCTGTGCAAATACCAAGGTATTTATTTCTCTTACGTAATTTCCAGGGAGTCAGTTACATGACCTGACTTCTATTCTGTTGGACAACGGAGGGATCTTACCATCAACCAGTCACCCTGGGTGAGAACATACCCAAGGACTGATCTATGACTGCTAAGAAGCCTAACAATTCCTGGAAGGAAAAGGGTTAAGCGCCAGTAAAAACAGCATAAATTTACACATGACCTCCTGTGATTACACTTTTATTCTCTCCCTTGAAAGAAACAACAATGGCAACCCTCATAACTAGAGCTTCTGGTCGAAAAACCTTCTCCCTAGAGGACCTATTTTCACTCACTTTAGATGATCTCAACAGCCTTCTGGTTAGAAAGGATCTCTAGACAGAGAGATGTACCTGCTGGTGAGTTTTCTTTCTGAAGCACCTAAAAGGCTCACTGTATCTGGGAAAATCGTCTCTACTATTAGGCTGTAGGGAGCAGCCTTCGGTGATTGGTTTGTGATGGTTTGATTCTGCCTGAAAGTACTAGAAAAATAACTGCTTTGTCCCAAACTTAACTTGCTAGGCAAGAAGATGGTTTGAATAGCCAGGGATCTCGGGTTCAGAAAGAATTATAGGCAGATAAAAGTCTTAGCAGTGACTTCAAAAAAAAAAAAAAAAACTACTTCTGATAATTTCATCAATCACGCTTTGCCCTCTTTCTACAAAATATAAGAAGAGAATTTTCTAACAAGGGGAAAGTATTTTGGGGAAAATCTGCTGTTGTTGTTTAGTCTCTAAGCCTGTTTGACTCTTTGCAACCCCATATACTGTAGCCCGCCAGTCTCCTCTGTCCATGAGATTTCCCAGGCAAGAATACTGGAGTGGGTTGTCATTTCCTTCTCCAGGGGATCTTCCTGACCAGAGATCCAACCCACGTCTCCTGCAATGGCAGGTGGGTTCTTTACCACTGCACCACCAGGGAGGCCTCTGGGGAGAAGAAAATCCCATGTTTATTTCCTTTATAGATGAGAGCAAATGCTTCAAAGAGTGCAAAGTGTGACAGGTGCCTACGCTTCCTCTGCCCCAGCCCTGCGGTGGAGGCTTCTTTAGATGAGCAAGTGTACGGTTGCAAACCGAGCCTTCAGTGAGGGATTTACTGGGACCAGTAGAAAGTGGGCAGGGCTGGGGGCTCGGCCTCTCCCTCTCTCAGCTCAGATCTAGTAACCGGCCCCCCGCCTCCGTTCCTTTTTTCTCTTCTGTTTCTCCTCCAGGAATTTTCCATCAGCTGGAGAGCAAGGACATCAGTCGTCACGCTGATGGGCGAAGCCGCACTTTTGCCCTTGGCCGTGGGTGCATCTGCGGCAAGCGCTCAAGGGCCACCCTGCCAGGGCCGCCCTCTCCTCCTCCTCCCCCGTCTCCTCCTTCCCTGCTGTCTGCACACCGACTCCTCCAGGAAAACCTCCACCATGTCTCCTGGCTCAGATACCGAGACATGCAGAGATCGCAAAGAGCTGGTCTTGGGAACTTCTGAACATGATTGATTCAAAAGAGAATTCAGTCTTAGAAGTTCTCCATGAACTGAATTAAAATGGAAAAAAGTAGCAACCCAGGAGAACATACACAGAGATAACATCACTGGAACGTTTCTCTTTAAAAACCAATTCTTCTGACAGCAACAGCCAAGTCAACAGACTTCCCGGGGGTCAAAGGCAAAGAGGTCAGGACCATGTGAGTGTGGTCCTTGTGGTCAGATGCCCAGGGTGGAGACAGAGCCCAGAGGGTGGGCACCACCCATCCCCCAGCCGTGGGCACCGCCGGAAGGCTTCCCGAGAGTCACAGGTCCACTGTCCAAGTGACTGCTCTTCTTCGGCTTTCTGTAAGACCAATCTTAAAAGAAACGGGAGTCTGTTTCATAAATGATGGAGCTCCATAAGTATAATCCCATTTGAAAAAAAAAAGCAATCTCCCAAATTTCTTTTATGGAGGGACTTATCTGGAACCAGATATGGCCAACTCTCAAATGAGTTTTCTCCCAAGCATATCCTCCTTCTTTTGTTCATGAGAAACAATATAAGTTTGAACATTTTTGATGGGAAATTACCTGCAGCAAGAAAATGACCCAGAGCAGCGATTCACACTGGTTAGGAGACTATCCTTATACTAGAAGACCTATGGGAAATAAAGCTTTTCTCTGAAACCTGGGTCTGTCTAATATATTAAATCAAGAGGGTCATCCTTTCCTTGGCCATAGAACAGGGATCTGCAAACCAGAGCCCCCAGACCAGATGTGGCTCATGGTCTATACAGCCTGTGAGCTAAGAATATTTTTATGCTCTTAAAAAGCAGGGGAAAAAAGACGAGTTTGTGACGCGTGATGTGTGTGTGTGTGTGTGTGCTGGGTCTTTGTTGCCGCACACAGGCTTTCTCTAGGTGCAGCACGCAGGGGGCTACTCTTCATAGTAGCACACAGATTCGTCTTTGCAGTGGCTTCTTTTGTCGCAGAGCACAGTTTCTAGGCTGGGGGGCTCAGCAGTTGTGACCCACCGGCTTGATTGCCCTGAGTCAGTTAGATGGACCTTTCCAGAACAGGGATCAAACCCGCGTCCCCTGTATTGGCAGGCAGATTCCCACCCACTGCACCACTAGGGAAGTCTGACACTTGCATATTTCATAAAATTCCAATTTCTGGATTTATAATGTTTTATTGAAACAGAGCCATGCTTATTTGCTTACATAGTGACTCTGACTGTTTTCGGGCTGTGACGCAGACTTGAGTGGATGAGACACAGACCATATGTGACTCACAGAACCGAAACTGTTCACTCTTTGGCCCTTGAGTGGGAAACGTCTGCTGACCGCTGGCCTGGGCTAAAGGTACAGAGCTTAAGATCGAGTTGAGTCAGAAAGACAGATATGCTATTCCCGCCCCACTGATTCTAGGCTTAATAAATGTAATTGAAGGATTCGTTTGACTGTTGAGGCCTCCTTGTTAAAGTAGAGATGAGATGTTCATAGATTTATTTTCAGATTAACTAATGATTGTGAAATATGTATTCAACTATCACATATTTTCTGTTCAAACTAATTATCATTGATATATCTTGATCAAATTAACTTGCATATTTCAATTAAGTGGCTTCCAAGTGGATTTGTGAAATAGAATTAAGGTTAATATCAAGCCTTAAAAGCAATGAATGTCAAAACTGATTCCACAGAGGGACTTTCCTGGTGGTCCAGTGGTTAAGATTTCATGGCCTGTCAGTGCAGCCCGTGAGGGTTCTGTCCCTGGTCAGGAGGCTAAGATCCCATATGGTTCATGAAATGGCCAAAGGAAACCACAAACAAACTATAAAGCAGAAACCATAGAGTAAGAAATCCAGTAAAGACTGTAAAAAAAAAAAGAAAGAAAGAAAGAAAGAAAGAAAAGTCCACATTAAAAAAAAACAAAAAACAGAATTTTTTAAAAAACAAAACTGATTCCACAGAGATTGAATACATTTTGGCCTATTTTTCAACATTGCTAATTTTCTTGATTTTTGCAAATCTATAGCTAGACTTTTACAAGTGCGCTGTTCTATAAAGCAGAGGTCCCCAGCATTTTTTGCAAGGGGGACTAATTTCATGACGTTTTTTTCAAGGATAGGGGTGGATGGGGGCGTGGGGATGGTTTCTGGATGGTTCATCTATTGAGCACTTGACTTCTGATCTAATGCCGCTTCTGATCCGACAGGCGGTACCAGTCCATGGCCTGGAGGTTGGGGACCCCTGCTATAAAGGGATCTGAGAGTCCGTGAAACCCCCAGATAGTTATCTACCTTTGGGTCGCTTCAATTCAACCAATTTTTAATTCGATCTCATTTGCGATCATTAAGTGTTGCACTTAACAGTGTGTAGCGATTGAAAAACATCCAAAACTACAAATAATTGAATAAATTGGATTATTTTGCAAATTCTGGTACATTTCCTCTAGGAACTGAAATGCAAAGTTACCTAAAACTTATTCCTCCTCAACATTTCTAGGAATTACTTGAGGTTTGGTCTCTTCTCCCTGAGACCATTGAATGTGATTATAAGTCTAATTTAACCTGTTGGGTAAGAGTTAAATTTCCTTTAATATCAAAAGTTCAATATCAAAGACATAAGGGTTTTAGACTTGTGCTCATTTCAATATTTTCTTTAAGAGGAAGAGAAACTACTGCCCATTTCATCATGAATCCCCATCCCTGGTTTCTTTTTTTTTTTTTCATTATAGACAACATGAAATGTTAAACCCATAGGCAGACCCTGTAAATCAGATTCTAACACATGAAAATCTTCCTGAAAATACTGATTTTCAGTGAGCTTGTTTCTGATAGGCAGACAATATGTTTTTTTAGAACACAATTACATAGTAGGATTGATGGCTATACTTCCATATAAAACAATTTGCTGTTCAGATTGTGTGTATAGGTGGGTAGATTTTTAATAATTGACGCTAGGAGTCAGTTACAGAGAAACATAAGAGAGGGAAAAAATCAAAGAGGAAGATGATGAGATTTTAAATATAATAAATGACTGCATGTCATGAGGAAATCTAGGAAGAAAATTCATCAGATATTAAAAAGAAATAGAACCAACTCAGTCCATCTTAATGAAATTTGGAGTTCCAGAATCTACTCTAATGAAATGAAAATGATGATATGAATTACCTTAATATAGGATTCTCCCAAATCCATTTTATTTAACATCAAAATCTTTTATATGAAAGAGGGATCTGAGTGATCATTGGGGTTAAATATTCATTCAAAAATTCATGGCAAATTAATTCTCTTTTTAACCCTGAAGAAGGAGAGGAACAAAGTTCTGTCTAGAGTTATTTTTCTATGATCTCTTTGGTCAAACTAAAATGGCATAAATTTTACTTTATTGGATCTCTTACCAATTTGATCTACCAGAAATAAAATTGTTATAGTCAGTTTTTAAAACCCCTGCATGGATTTAAGTCCCCTGGAAGTCATATCCTTTAAATGATTATGATATAAACATAGTTCAATATGAGTCATTACCTTAGTTCTCCATGAACTGGGTAGTTTCAGTTCTGACATTCAACCTGGTTAAATTATACTATTTCTTCTCTTTGCTTTTGCAGTTACTTTAAGCTGGTGATCTCTGAAGGTAGATCTAGAGGTGTTACTATAATTAATGTTCTTATCATCATAGTTTTCAATATAGAAAATACTAACTTAGGGACTACTACCTTCTTTCTTCGTATTGCATATGAGTTTAAAAACAGTGACCTTGTGTCTTTTCAACACAATGTTCTTACAGGAATATGGATTTCCTTCATACGTGCTCTTGAAAAGACTAAATAGTCTGGCAACCGTCATTGCGAGTAATCAGAGCACAAGAAGGATGTTTTCAAGAGTGTTTCCTTTGTAAATAAGCACACCGGCAAATTTTTGGGAAACTTTGTTGTCTGTAGAACGTGATAATCAACAAAAATCAATTATTTATTTTAGTGACCCAGTAAATAGCAATTTGTGTGTGTGTGTGTATGCTCAGAGGCTCAGCCGTGTCTGACTCGGTGACCCTGTGGACTGTAGCCTTCCAGGCGCCTCTGTCCATGGGATTCTCCAGGCAAGAATACTGGACTGGGTTGCCATTTCTTACTACAGGGGATCTTCCCAACCCGGGGACTGACCTGAGTCTCGTGTGTCTCCTACACTGGCGGGCGGATTCTTTACCACTGGGCCATCTGAGAAGTCCCTTTATTGTGTAAGCTAAAGCTAAACACTCCCCTCATGCAAATATCACAACTAAATTTACAACAACCACAAAATACACATTAAAATAGAATTTCACTTACAATATTTTTCGATACTTTTAAGACGACACATTGCGCACGCCCCAGGAATCAATATGGTCACCTATTCACTAAGATACACTCACAGCTTTACAACTGTTTCATTTATCCACAGAAAAGCCTATTATCAGACCTGATTCCATCACTCTCTCCTTAGAACACTTTCAATGAACTTATTTAGCGTTTATGTTCTAATAAATTGGTTGCAAATAGCCCCATTAGATTTTAACCTTCATTAACTGTGTGCTCTGTAAGAGGAAATTTTAAAAGTGTGAAAAATAAAATTAGCAGTTGAATTTAAAAAAAAAAAAAACAACTTTGTTTTAAAAGGATATCTTTGTTTTAGAAGGATATTCCTGCTGCACAGACAGGGAACCCTGCCCAGTCTCCTGTGGCAACGTGGATGGGAGGGGAGTTTAGGGTAGAATGGATACATGTGTATGTACGGCTAAGTCCCTTGGTTGTCCACGGGAAGCTATCGTAATATATTCCAATACAAAATAAAATGTTTAATTAAAAAATTAGGGCTTCCCTGGTGGCTCAGACGGTAAAGAATCCACCTGCAATGCAGGAGACCTGGGTTTGATCCCTGCATCAGGAAGATCCCCTGGAGAAGGGAATGGCTGCCCACTCCAGTGTTCTTGCCTGGAGAATCCCAAGGACAGATGGGTGTGGTCAGATGTTCTTCTTGAGCCAAAATGGTGATCTAGTGCTAATTTCTAAATGCTGGAATTCATGTGTCAATAACTGGTGAGCTCCGTTTTCTCTGTTATGGAATCATGTAAACGCATATGCATGTGGTCAGTCATTCAGTCGTGTCCGACTCTCTGCGACCCCATGGACTGTAGCCCGCTAGGCTCCTCTGTCCATGGGATTCTCCAGGCAAGAGTACTGGAGTGGGTTGTCATTTCCTTCTCCACCGAATCTTCCTGACCCAGGGATCAAACTCTCACCCCTCGTATCTCCTGCAATGTCAGGCATATTCTTTACCACTGTGCCACTTTCATGCACCCCTCACAAAAAGAGAGCGTACTAATTTGGAAAGCTGGACTTTTATATGGATAAATTCTTGGGAACTCAGCTTGATGATACATGTTCTAGATGAAGAAAAATCCAATCATGCTGGCTGGTGTTACTTTGAATATATGGTCACTAACCTTAAAAGGGACTTTGGGGCCACTCTCAGTCCTATTCTATTTTCCTAGTCCATTCACACCGGTGTTCTCTGAGATGAGGATTTTCTCAGTTCAGCTCAGTTCAGCTCAGTTCAGTCGTTCAATCCTGTCTGACTCTTTGTGACCCCATGGACTGCCACACGCCAGGCCTCCCTGTCCATCACCAACTCCCAGAGTCTACCCAAACTCATGTCCATTCAGTCGGTGATGCCATTCAACCATCTCATCCTCTGTCATCCCCTTCTCCTGCCCTCAATCTTTCCCAGCATCAGGGTCTTTTCAAATGAGTCAGCTCTTCGCAGCAGGTGGCCAGAGTATTGATTTTCTATCTCCACTCAAATCCCTAATAACTTTCACTTTCAGCTGACCCCCTGGCTTGCCATCACCCTGGAAAATAAAGGCAAACAGAGAAGAGAATGTCTTCAACCGTCAGCCCCTTCCTCTACCCGAACAGGAAGCCCACCTCTCCCCCTTGACCTAGATGCGTGGTCTCCCATCCTGTCCCTGTGGTCCCGATGCTGCCCTCCTTCCACTTGTAGTCTAGATGCCACTCCTTTCCATCTAGTCCAGGACTCCACTTCTTTAATTATCTCCTCTCTCTCCTACATCATCTATTTTTTCCTCTCTACGGGATCCTTCCCATCTGCTCATAAACATGCTCAACGACCTCCTGCAAACAAAAGAAAGAAAGACACAGCGGAAAGCTTGCCTTGACCCTGCCTTTTCCTCTAGCGCTGACTCTCCCTATGACCTTCTCCCCTTTCCATCAAGATTTTTCCAGCATGGTCCTTCATCTCTCACCTCTTGTTCTCCGCTGAACCTCCTCGAGTCAGGCATTGACTCCAGGCAGATGCTCAAGTCCACGGGCAATGCTGTTCTCTCACACCTGGGGTCTAAGCAGCATCCACGGTCAGCCACTGGTCGCTTCCTTTTCTCTGCTCGGCTCTTAGGCAACCACTCTTCTCTGTCTTTTCTGAGACCTCCTGGAGGGCTCTTTCTCACCTCCCTTGAATGAGTGTCTGCTTGTCTCTGACTCACATGTTTCAGCGTCCCCGGCTCTGGTACCCCGTTCCCCAACCTCCATCCAATCCTTGGTAGAACTCATGCAAGCCTGTACCTCTCCCCACAGATCTACACAGAGGCATCCGAGTGTATGCCCTCAGCTCTGATCTTCTCCCCCAACTCCAAACTCATGGATACACAACCTCCTACCGACTGTTCCCCCCGAGTATCAAAGAGCCATCTGGAATGCAAAACTGAGCTCTTCATTTTTGCTGCTACCCCCAGATTCTCAACCTTGTTTCTGCTCTAGCGTCTTTGCACTGGTTTGGAATTCTACTTCCCCAGGGATCCACAGGGATTACTTTCTCTATTCTAGGCTTCTGAGAAAATGTTACCTCAACTGAGAAGCCTTCCCTGATGGCCCTACCTAAAATGACACCCACCAGTCTTTTCAGGAATATGCACCTTTATTTTCTCTCTCTTTCTATTTTTTTTTTTTTTGGTATGGCCCTTAACTATGCCTGGCCTTAAATTGCTTCTTTACTTTCTGTCTCTCCTACTAGGTAGTTCTTCCAAAAGGGCAAGATTATTTTTCTGGTTGGTTCTCTGTTGCCTTCACAGTGTCTGTGAATGACTAGACACAAGATAAACACTCAGTGTGGGAAGCCATGAGTTAATGAATTTCAGAAAAGTCAGGTACTTGACTGAAGGCTCTTATGTCACTGACTGCAATAATTCCTGACCTGGAAAGTAGACAGACAGATAGATGGATCGATCAATAGATAGAACTGATAGATGGATGGACAGATAGATACATGGATGATTGATAGATAGATGACAGAGAGAGAGAGAGACAGGACAGAGAGATGGATGGATAGACATCTTTCAATGACAAGGGATTTGAATACGGAGAAGAGATGCCTCATTCAGATTATAAACAGAGATGGTCTCTAAGCGCTGACCGTTTTAAAACCCTGTGCGCTATTGTCTTAAGTGCCTTTGCATGCAACCCATCGCTTAATTGTCCCTATAACTCGACAAGGTGAGAACTCTTATGCCTGTTTCACAGATAAGGAAACTGTGTCTGAGTCTGAGTACCGTCTGCCTTTGTGTCTGCCAGTTCCCTGAGGCCACAGGTTCAGCCAGTCCTCGGGGCACGTGAGGGGATGTGGGATCCATGGAGACGGAGGGTGGACTGTGCTCTGCTCTGTGATGTGAGGAGCTTGAGCGTCAGTGGGTTTTGGCACCTGGGGCTTCCTGGGAGCAGGTCTCCTTGGAGGCTGAGGGTTGACTGAAGTTGGCCAGTGGCTGCCCAGCTAGTGACCCAAAGAGCTGGGGTTCAATGCTAGATCCGCCCACCTTCTAGATCTAAGGGATGTGAATTAGAGAGTGTGACAAGCGGATACCCAGAAGGACTGGGAGGTGAGATACAGACGATGAGAGAGATGGAGACAGAGAGGTTCCCAGGCGCAGAGAAGGAAGCAGAGGCCAAGGGGGGGTGAAGAGGGCGGAAGCCCCCGTGAGCAGGGCAGTGCACCCATCCCCCCCATCCCGCATCTGTAGATTCTCTGAGAGTCTGTCCCTCTCTCACCCTCCACACACACGCTGTTTACGGTGGGAGGACTGCTGGAGCTCCGCTTTGTTCTGCTCCCTTCACCCCTGATAAAACACTATTTGCTTGAAACAAGCGCCAACGACGAGAAACCACGGCCAGTCCCCGTCTGAACTGGTGACAAGGTGCATTACTTAGTCGCTGTGTGGGAAGGTGACCGGTCCTCATTTGTTCTATTTCTCACATCTGGATGCGGCCACACATGGGATTCAGAAAACAGAAAAATCCTTTAAATCAACATCACAACTTTTTGAAATGCATAAAAAGGATGATATATTTATTTACACAGCAAATCCATGATAATATATATATTTATAAAAGCTAATCTTTACTCGTGTTACTAAAACCGAGTTTCTTAAACTGTGTCCGGGTATACATTGACATGATTATCCTAACACAGTATTGGTCACTGATCCCTAAATGGCTGGCTACTGTCTCATGCTATAAACAGGTTGCTAAATTATTTGTTAGATTCTCAATGGAGATGACCCAGACTTCCATGTCTATGTTCATAAATTGAGAATGACATCTAAAGGAACCCTGATTTCATCTACTGTTTGTAAAATCCATGTCTAGATAGCAGAGGGAAAACCTGGCACGTGGAACTCATCCTTAGACCATTGTTAAATTTGTTCCTTTTACGCCTGTGTGATGTTTGACTTGAGTGATGCCCATGAGATTTTGTTTCTAGGCTTCATTGGCAACATGCTTCCCAAGCTATTCTTCCAAACACCATCCCTTAGCCGTGGGGGGAAATGAAAGCGCAGTGGATTCACTTCATGGAAAAAAGCGTGTGTTCTCTTGTCTCCACAAGGTGGCACAGTGGGGACCAAAAATCCTCAGCCTCCTGATAGAGCTGCAATTACTGGAGGCTCTGACATAATTGCTATTATTAACGCTGCAGTTATCATTATCATTATGATATGCCTAAAGACCAACACACAGCCCTAGCCTTTGGTGAAAAGAGCAGGAGCTTTAATTTCTGTTTTTAATCTTCTTTTAATCTTCCCTCTGCCTGCCACAGTCGTTGATATTTTGCTTTCTTCCAACCCCAACCCTAGGAGCCCCCAGTTTGCACAAGTAGGCGTGCAGATCCTTTGTTTATTGCGACAGCTGGAGGCTGTCTTTCCCTGGAGGCTCAGGGGTAAAGACTGCCTGCCAATGCAGGGGACACGGATTCGATCCCTGATCTGGGAAGATCTTGCATGCCACAGAGCAACCAAGCTTGTGTGCCATAAGTACCAAGTCTGTGCTCTCGAGCCCGGGAGCCACAAGTACTGAGCCCACGTGCCGCAAGTACTGAAGCCTGAGCACCCAGAGCCCGTGCTCCGCAACAAGAGGGGCCGCCGCAGCGAGAAGCCCACGGCCGCAGCGAGAGAGGAGCCCCCTCCCATCACAGCTCGCGAAAAGCCCGCGGAGCAACTGAGACCCGGCACGGCCAAAAATAAATGAATAAATAAAATTGAAAACAAAAAAGAAGGGACTTTAAAAAAAGAAAACCGACAGCTTAGATAATAGCAAGTCCCACTTCCGGAGACGGATAAACCATGCTTTATCTTGTTTGATGAGTCTGATGCAGCTGTCCAAGTTTTAGCCTTTCATGACTACTCTGATATTTATTTATAATGTAAGAATGAGAAAGCCATCTTGGAAACTTTGGTTTACAGTTGGGGTCCAGATTTGCTCTTCACAAATTGCCATCTCTCGGGGTTCCACGCCAGATGGAATGCTGGAAAGAAGCTCCAAAACACTGCAATGCGCTGTCCTTGATTTTACGACTGGTACTGAGTTTAGACCATCTCTCCCCAGGGCTCAGGGACCAGAAGACGAGGGGTCTGGGAATCTAGGCGGGGCAATCCTGGGCAGTTACGTACTCACTGGGAGCATATAAAAGAGCAGCCACTTTGTCCCACATGGAAATGAAACTCAGGCTGGCCAGGTGCAGTTGCCCAAGTCATTCACTGCGCAAGTCACCAGTCTGCAGATGCACCTCTAATAACACAAAGGGCCGATAGCATCCTTGGCCCCAACATTGTCCCCAACTTCCATCAATCAAGCCTTTAGCGTCTCGAAACTTAGCAGCGTATTTGATGCCCTTTGTTAGCTACTTAGTCATAAATTCAGGTTGCCCTCATCAGAATCACAGTGCGTTATTCTAGGGACAACCTTTTTTATGCCACTACTCACTTCCGGCCTTTGTAATTGCAAAAGCAATATTTCATTTTTTTATGAAATCAGACGTGTCATTTTAAATGCCTGAACTTTTGCCATTTCAAGTAAGTCCAGTTTTTAAAAGTACAGTAATGTGAGATCTGCAAACTAAGTTCAACAGATATTACTTTTGTTAATAAGTTATTGATTGATTTTCATGAGAAATATTCAATTACATCACAGTTAGCTATCCATTAAGGAAAGATTTGAAAAGATGCAGAAAATAACATGAATGAGGAATTTTTCTCAATTTTTAAACTGAGATAGTTTAGCAATTATAAAATAAGAAAATTGTAGTAAAATACACACATCAGTGAAAAAAGCATGAAAAAAAACCAAGAAACCAAAAAAAAAAAGGGGGGGGTAAAAGTAGAGTGAGGGGGGACAATCATCACATTTTGTGGCTTCAAAGAATGATGAAAAAATATAAAGCAAACTTCAAACCAGAAGTGTTTGGAAACAGTGAACCAGGGAGGTTGAGTAATTTCCCTAAATTGCACAGCTTTGTTAGTGGCAGTGATGGGAGTAAAACTAACTACTTTGGGAAGAGGGAAGATAACACGTTTAGAAAGTTGACCTCAGCCATCAAAGTACACGTCATGATGAAAGCATGAATATTTAGAAAAAAAATAATTTTGCGATCCTTAATAAAACAGTATAATCTTACAGCTAACAATGCTTTCCCTTTCAAATGCCTTTGAAACATGCTACTGTGATGGATATATGTGGTGAAAAACAAAGAATATTCATTGACCAAGCAACTCCTACATGCCAGAGAGTCGTGTGCACCTGTGTATCTTTGAACACACATGCACACACACATGTATACATGTGAAGAGTATATCAGGGTAGGTGTGTGTGAGGGTCCTGATAAATTCTTCACAGTTACCCCACAAGGTCAGTAGCATCACCTCTATTTAAACTCACGGAGAAAGGGAGGCTCGGCGACAAAGAGAGCGTTGCCCAAGTTCCCAGAGGTGGCACGGGGGCACTCCTGCACTCTGAGCCCACGTCCATCTGGCTGAAAGTCCACGATCCCCGCACAGGACGTCACAGCTTAGCAAAGCCTGCTTGGCGCCTGAGTGTGGCTGCCAGTCCCCTGGGGCCTCTGCACACTCCCGGGGCCCTACAGCACATCACAGACCGAGTTTCCCCAAGTTCAATTCGCAGAGGCTTATCTGGGTTATAATAGTTCACTTTCAGACACTGGGGTCTCCCCTGGTGGCTCAAATGAAGAATCAGCCTGCAATGCAGGAGACCCAGCTTGGTTCCCTGGGTCAGGAAGATCCCCTGGAGGAGGAAATGGCAACCCACTCCAGTATCTGTGCCTGGAAAATCCCATGGACGGAGGAGCCTGGCAGACTACAGTGTGTGGGGTCACAAAGAGTCATGTTGGACATGACTTACAACAACAACAACATTTAACAGAGATATCAAAGGGATTGCTTTTCCCGTTGACAGAAGGGAAATCTCTCAACCTCCAGCAGCATCAGGGACAACCATCGCCTCTGATGATTGTGGAGAGCGCGGGTCCTCGGGATTTGTGGTTTTTCCTGCGGCTGCACTTCCACGGTTTTGTCTCTATAAGAGGACTTAACTTTTCCTCCTATGTAAGATGGATTCTGACTCGATGAGCTGAGGTCCCTCTAATATTTTAGGAGCCCTTGAATCTGGAATCGGCAGTGGCTGGCAGAGGCTCCCCTCTTGCCTTAACCCTGCCCCGTGGCCAGCCCGCCTTCCCAGGCGAGCTGGTATCAGATGCTGTCAGCGGGCAGCACAGCGCACAGTAAATAATTGATCTCCAACATGTGCTTCTAATTCAAACAAAGAGCCTTGAACCACACTGTGTAGCGCATGTGACTCAAGTATTTTATGTAGAAATTGGAAGCTTTCTGATCAGTCTCTGTAAAGACGTTTTCGCAGGGTCTGACCCTCTGGGGACTGTTTCTGTTTCAAGTTCAAGTTTCTTAGCTCGTGATTAAGAAGCTTTTATAGGCCCCAGCGGTAAATGAGAGAACAGAGGAAAAAGCATTCTTTGGCTGCGTAATTTAGCAAGACTTAATTTATCTGTTTGGGTTTTCATCCACCGGGCTTGCTGAAAACTTTAAATGATTAACCTGTCTCTCTGCGGCCGGCAGACTCTCCAGGGCTTCCATCAAGAGCCTGACAGCAGAGATCACTCAGCTCAGGTTACCAGCATTATCGAGAAGCCTCTCAATCTCAGTCCAGTGGCTTTTTCTTGGGATAACAGACAGACTCTCGATCCAGTGTTCTTTACTTTGCAGTACTTAGCAAATAAAATAAATCAATGAGACCAAACAGCAGGAGGCAAGCGTTTATTTAACTTTAAATGTTCCCTGGTAGGTACTCAGCAACTCAGAGTCTATTGAACTTTGAAATATTCAGCCATGTTGACTTAAGTCCCCCGTCTTGGCACAAAAGATCCCAAACCGCAAGCCTGCATATCCCCGGAGGAAAGGAACCCGGGGCGACCTGGTGGAGCAAGACGTTGTTTGCCCCCGGCCAGATCTCATGACCCAACCACACCGCCCTCAGAGGACTGCGTGAAGTTGCTTTAGTAAACTAATAGCCGTGAAAGAGCAGCCTGTGGATTCTCTCCGACGTGGGGTTTTTCTGACGGCAGAAAAGCTTCCAAAGCGATGCAGGCGAACGATGCTGTCCGAGGCTGCAGGAAGATGTCGTCTCTTCCGGGGAGCGTCCCCGGAGGCCGCCTTGCTCACGCTCTGCCCACACTTGGATCTGAACTGCGTCCCAGTTACTAACTTTTATTTTTAAAGCTCTGCCCTCCCAGGAGGCCTTCACAGAGAATTTGCCAAGCGCCTCCCTGCTGCCTTGGCTGCCGGGCTGTGTGATTCCGCCCTGCGTTCTATGTGTAGTACCCAAGTGTTTGCATCCCGTTCCCTTAAAAGTGAAAGTAAGAGGACAGAGGGAGGTTGGTCACAGCCAGTGTAGGACTGGGGCAGGGTTTGGGGATTGAGCCGGCTTCCCTGGTGGCTCAGATGGTAAAGACCCTGCCGGGAATGCAGGACACCTGGGTTCCATCCCTGGGTTGGGAAGATCCCCTGGAGGAGGAAATGGCAACCCACTCCAGTGTTTTTGCCTGGAGAATTCCATGGACACAGGAGCCTGGCGGGCTACAGTCCATGGGGTCGCAAAGAGTCGGACAGGACTGAGCAGCTAATACCATGTGATTTAGAGAGTGCCCCAGGTGTAGGGTGAGGGGGGAGATTCTAGAAGCCCACAGGTGAAGCTTCCTTTTAAAAAAGTTCAGGGGACTCCTGGGCATACATCCGGAGAAAAACATGTACCAAAAAGATACACGCACCCCAGTGTCACTGCAGAATTGTACCATAGCCAAGACACGGAAGAAACCTAATGTCCGTTGACAGAGGAGTGGATAAAGAAGATGTGGTACATACAGACCGTCACTCAGCCATTGAAAAGAATGAAATAATGCCATTTGCAGCAACGTGGATGGACCTAGACATCGTCATACTGCGTGAAGTCAGATAGAGGAGAAGTGTCATATGACATCCCTTTTATGTGGAATCTGAAAAGAAATGATACAAATGAACTTACCCACAAAACAAAGAGACTCACAGGCTTGGAGAAGGAACTTGTGGTTGCTGGGGAGAAAGCATAGTTAGGGGGTTGGGGATGGACATGGACTCACGGCTCTATTTAAAATGATAAACAACGAGGCCCTGCTGCGGACCACCGGGAGCCCTGCGTAGTGTTGTGTAGGAGCCTGGATGGGAGGGGGGTTTGGGGGAGAACGGACACATGTGTGTGCATGGCTGAGCCCCCTCGCTGTTCACCTGAATCCATTGTTGATTGGCTAGACCCTCATCAAAATAAAAAGTTCAAAGGAAAATAACAAAGCTCAGGTGTCTATGCACACGCCTTGCAGAACATCTGAGACAGAAGAATCACTGCTTATGATAGACGGAACTAGTAGAATATTTTAAACCAAGTAGAATGAGTGTCTAATCATTTAAATAAGCATGGTCCAGAGAATCTACTTGGCACATATCCTGGCCAACTCTGAAGAAATGAAATAAAATATTTAAAACCAGGGTCTGGGCTTCTTGGTATATATACTTAGAGTGCATGTAGATGAATCCATGCAGTCTGACCTTGCCAGGAGCTCTTCATTTTAAAATTAATTTTTATTGGTGTATCATTGCTTTACAAAGCTGCATTAGTTTCTGCTGCAAAATGAATCAACTATACCTATATCTATATACACACATATATCTATATCCATCCACATGTGTGTCCCATTCCTTTTGGACTGCTTTCCCCTTCGGGTCCCTGCAGTGCTCTCAGAGGCGTTTCCTTGGCTGCACGTAGGTTCTCATTCGTTTTTGCCGAGGATTCTTAAACACAGCCTCGGGGGACTTTTGCTTTTCTGCCCAAGCGGCACAGCACTTGCTGGCCTGGGTCTCCGTAGGCTCCGGGTCACCAGCCCTAGTCAGGGTCCCATTCAGACAGAGAACCGAATCTGCAGGAGGGGCGGGAGGAGATGAAGGGCAGCCCAGCGGAGCCAGGCTCACTCTCCCATCGAGGCCGCTTAGGCCTCGGTGTCTCCGGGGCAGTCCCAGGCCCAGAACAATCCTTTTGTGTTTGTTTTACAATCACAGTGGCATTTCCTCAACCCTTCCAGAAAATCTGTGGTTTCCACAGAGACCTACTCCACCGAAGGTCATCTACAAGTTCACGTTGGATGTAACTTGTGCATCCATTTTATTTTTCCTTCCGAGCCTTTGCTTCCTGGATAATTCCCTCCAGTGTTAGTTGCTCAGTCATGTCCAACTCTTTGTGATCCCATAAATTGTAACCCGCCAGGCTCCTGTGTTCATGAAATTCTCCAGAGTGAACCGCCATTTCCTTCTCCAGGAGATCTTCCTGACCCGGGATGGAACCCAGGTCTCCTGCATTGCAGGCACGTTCTATACCATCTGAGTCACCAGGGAAGCCAATTCCTCTAGATCTATGGCTTACTCTGAGTTTCATAGTTGTTTAGTCGTTAAGTTGTACCTGACATTTTGCGACCCCATGGACTGCAGCACGCCAGGCTTCCCTGTCCTTCACTATCTCCCAGAGCTTGCTCAAACTCATGTCCATCGAGTCAGTGATGCCATCTAATAATCCCATCCTCTGTCACCCCCTTCTCCTCCTGCCTTCAATCTTTCCCAGCGCCAGGGTGTTTTCAAATGAGTTGACTCTTTGAATCATGTGGCCAAAGTGTTGGAGCTTCAGCTTCAGCGTCACTCCTTCTAGTGAATATTCAGGGTTGATTTCCTTTAAGATTACTCTCAGGAATTGTATTTATTGTCATCTCTACACAAGTCCAGAGGTGTGCTATCTAGGCTCACATGCCTTTCTACTTGTCCAGTTTCCCTTGTAAGGAACATCCCCAATCCTCACTCTCAGGAGATGGCTGCAGGAGCTCCAGCTACCACGACTGAGGTCCAGGTGAGGAGAAGGATGAATGCATGAGGCTAACAGGGCATTTGACAGATAAGACAGACCCAGCCAAAAAGCTATCTGTATTTTTTTTAAGATTTTCTTTTGATGTGGACCATTTTTAAGTCTTTATTGAATTTGTGACAATATTGCATCTTTTTCAGGTTTGGGTTTTTTTTTTTTTTTTTTGGCCTTGAATCTCCCTGACCAGGGATTGAACCTGCACCCGCTGTGCTGGAAGGCAAAGTCCCAACCACTGGACGGCCAGGGAAGTCCCAGTGAGCTTTCTTAAAGGTCACAGTCAGACAGTTCTGCTGACATCTCAGGAACCAGAACTTCGTCATAGAAGCGCACCCTCCATCCCACCCTCGACTGCAAGAGAGACTCGGAAACGCAGTAGGAATTTTCTGTTTTAACCTCAGCACTTGGTTATCCCAATTGGGAATTTGTCAGTCAGGTAGTCAAGAATGAGATGTTTGAGATGCAGAAATTTAAAATATCCACCCCACTGTTTTTTGTGTGGGGATTAAGTGCATCTGTGGAAGCACCTTGTCAGTGGTACATGAAAACAACTTCTCTTTCTCTCCTCCTCTGTTCCCTCCTCCCAGGCTGAAATACACACGACCACAGAGCCTCAATGCCACGATCTATTTTCTGTCTGATGAGGTCTACTGAATAATGTCATTTTTTTTAAGGGAAGAGGCATGCCAGAAAAAAGAAAATTCTCATCATTGACAGAGTGTTTCAAACTAGAAATGCTATTTTGAAGACTGATTTCTTTCAATGCTTATAGGAGCACTTAACCGTTCATTTGAATAGAGCTGTTCTGCAAGCTGTTAGAAACCCACAAAAATGGTTTCTAATTCTGCACACATCCTAACTCGAAGGAACAGGAATCTCATGTTTGGTGCCCTGTCCCCAGGGCTGACCACATCCACAGAGTTCCCACCAGCCTAGGCACACACTTTTTGCACAATTTTAAGGTCTTCATCATAAAGTAACTCATTGGGGCATCAGAGTGTGTTATCAGTCTAAACAGAAAATGAGAGATGCATGTTACACAGGATGCTGGTCATATTAATGCATCTAATCTGGGTAAGAGGACTTGCTGGACAGAACGCAAGAGTGTGGACAGGCAGAGTCCGGGAAGTAAAGTGAATGGGACTAGATTGGTGTGAGACAAGCTAAAAGGGGGAAAGGGGCAAGTTTGCTCGTTGTTCTGGAGGTTGTTATCTACTTGGTAGATGACAGTACTCTAATTTAGCTGAGTAATTGCTGCTCTGAAATCCAACTCGATAGGGCATGTGCAATTTAAAAAATGGATTTTGCATTTCTGAAGCAAGACGAGAAAAATAAATGGTGTGATTTTTCTCTCTGACGTTAAGCTCCAGGACAATTTCGCAACCTGTGACCTTCAGAGATCTCTTGTCTATACAACAGCAGGAATAAAAGATTTGCACATGTGCATTTATAAAATGACTTTGTTGCTCATAGACAAAAGAAAGAAGGAGGAAAAGGAGAGAAGGAAGGGAGGGAAGAAAAAAAACAAAAGAAAAATAGCTTATATTCCCATATATTTTACTTCTATTAGTAATCTGGTACTCTCAGTAAAATTTACTTGTGTTCTTTAATTTAAATGGTGAGAGAGGGAGGAATTTTCCAGAAAAAAGCAAAAACTATGTGTATACATATTTATATTTATATAAAATAAACGAAAAGAGAACTGTGGCATATACTTAATGTCGGGTCAGCAACAATGGAAAAAAATCATACAGATAATTCTGAAGGTAGCTGATAATTCTTCAGTTGATAAAGCTTACAGTGACTCTTCATTCCTAGGTGATCGGGTTTGTGTTTAAAGTAATCATGATTAACATCTCTTAACATGGAAATAGAGTGTACACGTTTATCTCCTGCCCTACAATTTAAGCAATTCCGAAGCACTTAGCTGATCTGCTTCAAAATGTGCATTAGAATCACCTTAATTATATTTCACAAAATCCTTCATTTAAATGATGGTTCCAAGTTCCAAGGAAGGGTTATTAAAATCCCGAGTTTAAGTTGTTTCTGTTTTCTAAAGTGACCGAGATACAAAATATACATAATTGCTTGTAAGCGAAAATAAAGACTTTTCTCCTCACAGTCTCCCCACCTCCTAACGCCCCACCCAACTGCCCAAAAAATAAAAATAAAAAAGGTCCCATCCCGTGTGTAGCCAGAGCTCCAATCTTTCAGGACACAGGGACATGCTTTCTCTCTGAGAGTCTGAGACTGTTTATGGCTCTCCAACTCTTCACCCCACCTCTGCGATCCTGATCCTTCCTCCTGTCCTCAGAGAAGGAGGGGGCGGGTGGGCGGAAGAAGCCCCCTCGACACCGGCCTTACAAAACTCCTGTTTGCCGCCTGCTCATCCACATACGGCCACTCCTTGGAGTCAATCACCCAGGGCGTTTGAGACAGAAATCTCTCTCTGAAAAGTAATGCCAACTTTTCTTCTGCCTTATGGATGAGAGAAAAAGTAACTTCTAGTCATTTTTGATCATCCCCTGGTCAGTGGCACAGAGGCTCTGTCAGAACTTGGTGATAGGACTACTTCTTACAGATACATTCTCTGCCATCTGATACCAAGACCCTCGGAGGGGGGAACACGGTGACTCAAACGGGTCGGGTGAGTTCACAGTGAAACAGCTCAACATCACAAGTTACTGAATGCATTCCTTGCACATCTTGATTGTAAGACATAAGGTTTTTATAGGTAGCTCATTACACTGTCAATTTGGATATGTTTAAAATTTTATCATTCATGCTATTTTCCTTTCTACTCTCTATTATTATTTGTTCTCGTATCCTATCTTTGTTCCTTACTACTGAAATATTATACTTCCAACAGATAATACAAGTGTATGGAATAATTAAAAGAGATGAAATTTAAATTAATCAATTAGGCTTCTTGATAGCCTCCCTAATATAACAGTTGCTAGCCAAAAAAAAAAAAAAAATTAAGCAATTGTATACAATGCAATGTTTAGATATCTTTTATTATTTAACCTGCTCTATTTATCTCTCATCACCATCAAAGACAGGTGTCACATTCTTCAAAAGCTCTGTTTATAACCAGTTGCCTTACGGTGATTGGCTAGAGAGTAAGAACCACTGCGTGGTAGGCAGCCCTCACAGTTAGGATTCAGGACTACATTTGGGATTCTACGGAAATCCTATTTAAGGTCAGCAGGGCCTTCTGGTAGGGTGCTTCCTTACACTCCTCAGGGGCGGAGGGGGTGGTCTCCTCTGGGTTTTCCGAGCTGCTGACAATGGCCACGGCACTGAACGACCTTCTTCTGACCTTGGCGTCGGGCGGGGCAGACCCTCGCACGGGCGGGGCCTTTTCCACGCTGTGGAGCTGCTGGTCTTTCCAGTCGAGCTGCTTGGCGCTGCAGAAGGGGGCGTAGACCTCCACGCTGCCTTCGAACTGCAGGCAGTTCACCTTGTAGTACTTCCTCTTCACTTCCAAGACGTCGTGGAACCTGTGGCCCCAGAGGATCTCGCGGGGCACGTAGGAGCTCCGGGACTGGTGGGACGTCCCGGTGGAGTCCCCGGTGTAGATGAACGTCACCAGGATCTCAAAGTTATCCCTGGCCACGGCCTTCCGGTCGAGCGCGTAGAGGGGGCTGTCGCGGTCGATCTCGTGCACGACGGTCACCGGGGTGACGAGGATGATCTGGTCGTTGAGCAGCCTCAGGTCCTTGAAGGCCATGGTCATGCGCCCCTCGCCGTCCTCCGCGTAGCGCAGCAGCTGCGCGCGGACCGTGCCCTCCACCACATGGTTGGGGCGGAAGTCGCCGATGCGCCACATGAGGCAGAGCTTGCCGTCCCTCATGCCCACCAGCGCGAAGTAGCTGAACCGGATGGTCTGCGCCCTCTTCCGGGCGGTGGCCATCTTGGCCAGGGCCGCCCCGATGATGAAGGTGTTGATGACGCAGCTCAGGATGGACTGCAGGATGACGGTCAGCACGGCCACCGGGCACTCCTCGGTGACGCAGCGGTGGCCGTAGCCGATGGTGGTCTGGGTCTCCAGGGAGAAGAGGAAGGCCGCCGTGAAGGAGTGGACGTTGTCCACGCAGGGCGTGGCACCCGGGCCCTCGTCCTGCAGGTCGCCGTGGTGGAAGGCTATGAGCCAGAAGACCGAGCCGAAGGCCAGCCAGGAGAGGACGTAGGACAGCGAGAAGATCACGAACATGTGGCGCCACTTGATGTCCACGAGGGTGGTGAAGATGTCCACCACGTAGCTGCCCCACTCCCCGAAAATGTGCTTGAAGTACACATTGCAGCTGCCGTCTTTGTGCAGCAGGCGCCGCCTCGCTCTGCGCTTCTCGGCCAGGAGGCGCTCCGGGCCGTGGCCCGGGCACCTGGGGTCCACGCTCACGATGGGGTAGCTGCCGCCGTAGTAGCTCATGCTCGCCGGCGCCCTTGGGGTATGTCCGGGTGACTGCTGGGGAAGCAAGGGTCCGAGGAGCGCTGCTCTTTGCGAGTTTGGGTTTTTTTCACTTCAAACCTGAAAAACAGAAAATTCCACACGCTTCTTTAGCTTTCAATCTCGTTTAGAGCAATTGGCCCAATTCGAAGCAATTTGATGCCGTCTGAAACAGCTCAGACTTCATCTGAACGGCAGAGACCTTAAGTATTGATCACTCATTTCAGTTTAGAATCCAACTCAGTCATTACAGGAGCAAACTATGCAATTAGAGAAAATAACATTTTTATATATGCATAAGGCTTCAGTAAACACTGTGATTATCCCAAATGAGGCCTCACGGCCTCTTCTGACCCAACGTTAAAAAAAAAAAAAATTGTCTTCATTTTGTAGACTCTTCTGCCTGAGGACATTTAGAAAACAAAACAATCTATAATGTAAAAAGGCAAAACAGAATTCATGTATTTGTCTAGCCATCTTAGAGGCTTTCTGTTTAAGTCAGATGGTTTTCCTTAGAAAAAGGAAGCAAATAAGAGTTTTTATGTTCGGAAGGGTGGTGAGCAGGGAGGAACTGGGAGATTGGGGTTGACACATATATGCAACTGATATGGTATATAAAATATTATAAAATAGATAGCTAATGATCACATCCATACAGCACAGGGAACTCTGCCTAATGCACTGTGGTGGCCTGAGGGGGATGGAAGCCAAAAGGCAGGGGGATATGTTCACCTGTGACTCATGCATTCCCCTTCACACCAGAAACTAGCTAGCAACGTTGTAAAGCAACTATTCTCCAATAAAAATTAACAAGAAAAGAGGGGGTTTCTACCTTACTGGTACAGTGTAACTTACATACAGGTTGTATCATAGATGGTCCCTTGTCTTCTGTATCTGCAGCCTCCTCTCTCTTCCACAGAGGTATTTCTTCCTTGTGTAGTTCCCAGGACAGAGCAGAACAGAACTGACAAGGATGCTGTTCCAGACTCAACTTTACCCTAGCTCCTCCTTTAGTTTTGAGAGGGAAAAAAAAATCTTTCTTTACCCTGGAGGAGTTAAAACCACTCCCAGGTAAGCTTTCAATAAAGTATAAAATTGCTCCTGTCTTTGTTTCAAAACATCCATACTTTTTTTTTTCTTCTTTCTTTCCTTTTTTTCTCTGACACTGGAAGCTCTTCTCTTTCTCTCTGAATAGAAGCCGAAGATTTGCCAAGGCCGCTCATCTTGCTTCCCTCTTAAAGGGAGCGTGCTGCAGTTGGACCCTCTCCCCCAGCTCTTCACTGTGTGCCTAAGGTTTTCACAGCCCTGCCTGGGCAAAGTCGTTTTCCTCCCTCCAAATCCATTCAATCTTTAAAGATCAAGTTATATTGATAATTAATACATACAGTTATTATTGCTTTCAGCATCTTCGGTATAGGTCAATGGTTTTCCAGCTCAACTCAAAGTAAGTTTAAATAATTCAATACTGAGTGGTCTTTAGTTACTCCTCTGCCAAAAAAGCCAAGTCATGGGGGCCCAGTGCTAATGGTTCAGTAGTTACTAGAACCTGTTTTCTGCACCATCTACCTGCCAGGTGGGGGAGAGTGGAGGAGAGGGGAGACGTTGTACTAGAGGACCCTGTTGCTTGGCTGCCTAGAAAATTTCACAGGAATAAATATTATTCCAGACATTGAGACACGTCCACCTTGAAACCAACCAAAGAAATTAATCATCAAATATTTATCCAGTGCCTTCCCATGATGAAAGGGAGGAATGAGTTAATCCACCCCCCACCCCCAAAGTCAACAGGAATCATTTTTCCTCTTCTCCAGGGACCAGGCCCACTTTACAATAAGCACTTTGTCTGGTGGCCCATTGTGAGGATGGACACTCTGCCTACAGCCAAGATGTCCTGGGAGGCATGTCCAAGTTCTCCCTGTCCGTCCGGCTGCCTCCGGCTGCCTCACCCACCAGCCTTCAGATCTGCCTTGATTAGTCACGTGTCTTTGTTCAGCTCTTCAACTACATTTTGGGGAGACAACTGCATACTTTCAGGATGTGGCCCACGGCTGAGCAAACCCATCCTGAAATGTTGAAGGCAAAATATCCCCATGCCCTGTGACGCCCTAGAGGGTGGGAAGGGGTGGGAGCTGGGAGGGGCGTTGAGGAGGGAGGGCACACGTGTGTACCTACGGGCGATTCATGCTGAGATACGGCTGAAACCAGCACAGTATTGCAAAGCAATTATCCTCCAATTAAAAATACACTTAAAAAAAAAACAACTATTTCCACAAATGTTGCCCACAGGATGCAGGATTCTTTGTGGGTTTGACTGATGTGCCTCGGATGGACACATTACAAACAGGAAGCTATTCAAGGTGGTCAGTGTCTCCTCCCTCATCTGATCACTGGAGGCATGAGAATGCAAGTCTCATCAGAGGCCCACAGGACTGCAAATTAAGAAGCCAATTCAGAGATAGGGCTGTTCTCTTCATCCATGTTTCCTTCTAACCCAGTTCCTTCAAGGGAGCTGCACCCATCGTGGGAGTCATAAATCAAGAGCTGCTGTGAGACACTCTGCTGTTTCCTGCTGCCAAAAGGAAAAAGAGAGGTTTTTCTTTGAAATGGCATTTGCTTGGCATCGCTCAGAGTTTCAGTAGCGCCAACAACTGTTATAAACAAGCCCTTTTTAAAAATACCTTCCACAGTATGCTAATTGGTGAATGAAGTTTCAATTAATACAAGCTACAAGTGAGCAAATGTGAATCTGTGGGAAAATTATTTCTGCATAATGTAACAATGTCAAGGATACAAGTTAACAGCTGTGAGAATTCTGTTCCTGAAACCATCAGGTCCTCTGCTGTGGTTTATTATCCTGATCATACATTTCAGCTTGTCCAGAAAAAAGTGTTCAGATTCTGTTTAAATGTGTACAATTTATTCATCTATCCTTCAATTTTCCCACCATGTAAATGATGCATTTCCTAAAAGGCAATGTCCTTTAAGCTAAATGATAGATGACAGTGAAACTGATTTATTTAGTGTTAACCATTTTTTAGCCTTACACCATGAGCTAAGATGCTTACAAAGGCCCTGTTGTCAAAATGGGTAGAAACAATGTAGGTGTTTTTTTTTTTTTTTTAGTCTCTTGTTTCATGTGTTGTGTTAACTTGAGCATTTTTCTAATAGTTTATGGATAAAGAACAGAAGATAAGGCTTGCTGATTGACTGGACATTTCTATAGTTAACATTTGTTTTCCTCAGAATTAAAACTGGGCTTTAAAATTACCTGAATGCTTTCAAAATCATCTTGCCACCATCAATTCCATCATGAAAAACTATTTTCAGGGCTTCCCAGGTGGTGCTAGTGATAAAGGTCCCCCTGCCAATGCAGGAGACACAGGAGACTTGGGTCCGATCCCTGGGTCGGGAGGAGGAAATAGCAGCCCACTCCGGTATTCATGCCTGGAAAACCCCCTGAAGAGAACAGCCTGGGGGACCACAACCTGTGGGGTCGCAATAAGTTGGCCACGACGGAGCAACAAACCACTCGTGCAAAACTATCTTCAGTGTTCCTGATTCTATATTTCCTTTTGCATGCTTTATTCCTTGGTCTCCTAAAACTAATGGTGGCTATTTCATTCCCTGCAAAACTCCTTTTTTTTTTAACAAAATGGAAATTTGATCACTGAAATTACAAAATGGTGGGCTATAAAGTTCAAAAACAAATGCTAGATCTAAGGTCCCCTTTTCTACACCAGTTTCAAGCTATCTTGCCTGGCGATTAATGAGAGAGATAGGAAAGGATCTTCAATGTTATATGGACTTTGTCCTGACGTGGAGTTCTTTTACAGACGTGACTTGAGTAGGAAGCAACACACAGTGAGGAGGGTGGATCTTCCTGAAAACAGCATCCTAGTTCATCACAACTTTCAAAGAAACTTAGGAGGGAACTGCTGACACATAGGTGAGAGAAAGAGAGTTAGAAGGGTGAGGAGAGCCAGTCCTCATGACGACTTTTCACCAACCTTGCTCAGTGTGCGAAGTAAAGACATTAAAAAGCGTCCCTTGATCTGCTCTGCCCAGTGACATCTGCTGTTAGGCCCCAGGTTTTCAGATCTTTGTGTGAATTCAGGGAGAAACCCTTACCAGTAAAGTACATGGGTACAGAAGGCGGCTCAGTGGTAAAGAACCCACCTGCCCAGGCACGGGAGATGGGGGTTCGATCCCTGGGTCAGGAAGATCCCCTGGAGGAGGAAATGGCAACCCACTCCGGTATTCTTGCCTGGGAAATCCTCTGGAGAGAGGAGCCTGGCGGGCTATACAGTCCGTGGGGTCACAAAGAGTCGGACACGACTGAGCATCGGAGCATGCACATAGAAATGACAGGGAATATTTTTCAGCAAAACAGAGGAGCAGCCTGCCTATCTGTCTCCTATTCTCAATGCACAAAAACGCCTCAGTCAGACTCACCAGTTTTGAAACAGATCTGCCATTTTGCTATATACTCTCACACTCAAGTCGTTTACCAAGCAGAATACTCTGTAAATAGTTCTTCAGGCCTAAGCTTCTCATTAGCACATTGAGGGTATAACACAGTGGCTAAGACTTTACAATCCTCTGTCACCTTCGTAATAAAATTTGATCTGGTCACTAGCCTCTGCTTAATATAAATATATGAATAGCAATAGTAATCATCTCTGTATAATTGGAGAGGCAGCACCAATAAAAGTCTAAAACATCTTCAATAACACTCACTTATTCACATCTGTGGCCTTTGAGATGAACAAGTGCTTTCTTTCCAGTGTAAATGACTTTCATGAAGTCATCCAGAATCAAGTTACTTTCCTGGCAAAACTGTTAGATAGGGTAAATTTTAGTGGAAACGTGAGAGTTGACAGGGCAGAGATTAGAGAGGGTGACCTGAATTCTCCTTGCAGGTCATGGTGTTTGAGGATGTGCTTGGCAGGAGTCTGTGGGGTGAGGGGGGGAGGAGGGGAGAGGGAGCTCGGGAGAGGTGTGATCCAGGGGCATGTGGGTGGGTTCTGGTTGGTAAAGAGGCAAGAAAGAGGGATGCTAATGAGTTAGGAGAGGACCCAAACAAGCTATTTTGCACAAAACCTGTCCCACAACTTCTTGTCTTGGAATTAAGCCCGAGCCTGACCTTGCCTGGAATCGTCAGTAAGACACTGAGATGCTCTTAGGTGGGCCTGATGCTCAGTCACTGAACATCTGCTTCACCCACTCCGTGCAAGATGCAGCTCGTCCTTCTCCACCTACCCCTGTCTCCCTTGCTGACAAATCCATAACATCTCATGTTCCCTTCTCAGCTGTTCTCACACCCCCCGGAGTAGCCATGGCTACACATCGAGCTTCTATTCCGTCTCTGTTCCCTTTCCCCTCCTACCCCTACCTCTCCAACCCTGGTCCAACTTCTCAGTAACCATGGATTTTACCTCTTCCCAGATATGATCTTACAGCTTCCCTTTCTGAATCAATTTACAAAGTTTTACATTGAATAGAGGGGTTTCATACTCAGCGTCTCCTTAAGTTCACTGATAACATATATGTTAAATATATTATAATATATATATTAACTATAAAATGCATATGTATTATAACATATGTTATAATATGTTATCAGCGAACTTAAGGAGAAGCTGAGAAGGGAGATGTTGGAACGATGCAAAAACCCAACCCTAGTGGTATTGCTATTAGCTTTATCTGGAGGTCCTTTTTGCAGCCCTCTTTTCCTTTGGGCTTCCCTCATGGCTCAGATGGTAGAGAATCTGCCTGCAGTGCAGGAGACTTGGGTTCCATCCCTGAGTTGGGAAGATCCCCTGGAGGAGGAAAAGGCAACCCAACCCAGCATTCTTGCCTGGAGAATGCCATGGACAGAGGAGCCTGGTGGGCTGCAGTCTGTGGAGTTGGAAAGACATGACTTAGTGACTAAACAAGAACAGACACAGACAGTGCATGGCCCCCAGAGCTGTGGTTGTCACCACTGCTTCCCGCGGTGAAGCCACCTGGGCCACTTGTCTGTCCTTCCACCGCTTCCCCAAAACCCTAGGGGCTGTGTCACTTTCACAACTATTCAGCTCAGCTCAGTCGCTCAGTCGTATCAGACTCTGTGACCCCACAAGCTGCAGCCCACCAGGCTCCCCTGCCCATCTGCAACTCCCAGAGCCTGCTCAAACTCATGCCCATTGAGTCAGTGATGCCACGCAACCTCTGTTGTCTCATCCTCTGTCGTCCCCTTCTCCTCCCACCTTCAATCTTTCCCAGCATCAGTGTCTTCTTTAATGAGTCAGCTCTTTGCATCAGGTGGCCAAAGTATTGGAGTTTCAGCTTCAGCATCAGTCCTTCCCATGAACACCCAGGACTGATCTCCTTTAGGATGGACTGATTGGATCTCCTTGTAGTCCAAGGGACTCTCAAGAGTCTTCTCCCACACCACAGTTCAAAAGCATCAGTTCACAACTACTACCAAATAGAAAATTCCCTAGACCTTGTTCTACACACACACACACACACACACACAAACACACACACACACACCCTATATACACGGTACATATACTTCCAGCTCAGTTTAAGAATTTTATTGCTATTTGCTCTGAGGAAGCAACCTAAAGGAAACAAGACTGACAAGCTCAGCAATGTTAACAAAATAATTCTCCAACAGCTTATCATGCTGTCTTCTGTTTTAAATGCTATGTACCTGCATTACTGAGCCGGCTCTGAAGGTGTTTACTGTTCTCATCTTGAAAATAAGCCTGCCATCCCATCTCGGTTAGGTGTCAGCCCTTGTGGCTTAGAGTTTATTTTACCTTGAGTTGGATCCAGATTCTCATGGATATCGTGACATCTTAATGTCTCTTTGAGAGACCACAGTTCAATTTCCCCTCGTTGTGTAAGGAAAGCCTTTCCCCAGTGGTCTCCAAAACTCCAGTGGAAAATTTGTGATTTTTTTTTTCTTATTTTGCATTTTTTTTGAATTAATTTTTTTAAAAATTGAGCTTCTGCTGTGTGTTTGACCTACGCACCTTCAAGAATGAACGAGCCACCTTTGTGGTGCTTCCCGGGAGGCACAAGCAGTACAGAACCTGCCTGCGACGCAAGAGACACAAGAGACTGGGGTTCAATCCCTGGGTCAGGAAGATCCCCTGGAGGAGGGAATGGCAACCCACTCCACTATTCTTGCCTGGAGAATGCCATAAACAGAGGAGCCTGGTGGGCTATGGTCCATGAGGCCGCAAAGAGTCAGGCGTGACTGAAGCCACTTAGCAAGTATGCATGCACCCACCTTTGCATTTGCGAGTTGGGCATTGATAAATAATAAAAGGAGACGATCACGGAGTGTGGAGTAAATACCACAGAGAGAGCAAGGTGAATGAGGGATCTGCAGGGTGGCTGGAGGCCAAGGGGAGCGCCGTTTCCCAAGGGGAGCAGAGCAGGTTGGGTCCAGGAGCTGGCACTGGAGCTGAGAGATGCTCCTCAGCCAGGAGAGATCGGCTCCTGCCGTGGGTACCGAGGCTCTCAGCACAGGCCCTGTTGCCCTGTTTGTCTGCTTGCGTCATGCTCCTTGTTACGGCGCTCACTGTTGCTAGCTGTAGGCTGGCTGCGCTGCCCTTGGTTCTTGGATGGCTTTAAGACCTGGTTCTCATAAGAACCTACCACCGCAGGAACCCATCTGTGTTATTTTGTCGCTGAATTCAAGCTTCCCTGATCAGGAAAGAACATGGGTTCACCTGGTCTCCACAATGGCCTTCGTCTCTTGTCTCTTTCATCCAGTGTGATTATCCTGAAATGTAAACAACCCTTCTCCTGTTACCGCGGGGTACGGTCCAAGCTCCACAATACAGTCCTCCAGCAGTGAAGTTAAAGGACGGGCATATGGAGATCAGAAAAAAAAAAAAAAAAAAGTCTGGCAGTAAAAAGTGTTTAATAGAACTTATTAAAAAGATGATTGAATGATTAGAAATGTGGTTCTCCTAATGCAAATGCATGCTATTATATTTTTATTTCAAAGATAAAATATAGGGGTTTCCCAGGTAGTGCAGCGGTAAAGAATCCACCTAGTAATGCAGGACACACAGGAGATGTGTGTTCAACCCCCGGGTCGGGAAGCTCCCCTGGAGAAGGAAATGGCAACCCACTCTAGTATTCTTGCCTGGAGAATCCCATGGACAGAGGAGCCTGGTGGGCTACAGTTCATGGGATGGCAAAACAGTTAGACATGACTTAACAAATTAACCACAGAATGTATATATACATACATACATATATATATATACATACACACACACACACATGCGCGCATATGTGTGCATGTGTGGTCAATCACTTCAGTCATGCCCAACTCTTTAGGACCCCACGGACTGCAGCCCACCAGGCTCCTCTGTCCATGGGATTCTTCAGGCAAGAATACTGGAGCGGTTGCCATGCCCTCCTGCAGGGGGAAGCCCACATATATGTGTATGTGTGTGTGTGTATGTGTGCATATGTATGTATATATATGTGTGTGTGTGTGTGTGTGTGTATATACACACATATATATATATATATATATAATTTGAACTATTTCTGGAAGTGAGTTGGCTGCATGTGACAACAGTGTGTGAATTTGGTACAGTTTCAGATCTAGCAATTCCACTTGTAACAGTTTATCCTGAAGAAACCATCATGAATGAGCAGAGAGAGGTGGCTAATTTTTAGGGCTCTTTGTAGTAGCAGATTGTAGATATGGCTTACCATCTAATAAATGTGGGCTTGTTTCATAGGTAATGGTACAATTGTATCATTACTCATTACTTTTAATGTAGCCATTAAATGTGATAGAGTAGAAGCATGACAGAAAAAATAGAAAACATATTGTTTGGTGGAAAAAAATGAAAGAGGACTATAAAACATCTTGTACAATATAATTTTTTTTAAGTTTAAATACATTTAAACATGGAGAAAAGACAGAATGATATAAACAAACTAAGGATTGTGACCCTCTCTGGTATGATATACTTTTTCTCCCCTTTTTTCTTCTAATTTGTCTATCAACATTTTCTAAAATTTTACAATGAACATGCATTCCTTCTGCAAAAAAAAAAAAAGAATAAACAGGTATTTTCAGCTGGTACTTTAAAGCATCCCGATTCTGAGGCCCCTTAAAGGGAAAGGAAACCAATCGCTGTCTAAAAGCATGTATTAGAACTTTTAAAAGGCAACTATAAATAGCCCAGAGAGGCTGACAGTCTTACGGACATTCAAAGTCAGACACTGATGCTGTAACTTTTGCTGGAACAATTCACAGAAACAAATATAGTGACATTTAATTCATCTAAGTAAAACCAGATCTCATTTAAAACAAGGAAGTGGGGGAAGAGAGAGTTGGGTCAGGTTTGGCTGCTGGAGAAATCATGAAAGCAGATGGCCACAGATCAGGGCTACATGCAGCAGAGTATATAGTTCAAGTTCAACAGGCACCTAAAGTGGCTCTTGTCCCTCAGCGCCGCCTTGTCTCCCTTCCCCTTTCCAAAACCTATTAAACTGCTGATGCCTGCACTTCTTGGCCAGCACACTCAAGTCAGTTTTAAGGATCTTTCTTTTATCCTAATATTTGCAATCGCTTTGGAAAGAAAATGTTAAAAATTGTGCCATTTTCCAACTTGACTGCTTTAAGATCTATGTCAATGGATCTTTAAGACACAAGGAAATGATCTTTTGAGACAGATGAATTTGAAGAAGGCAATTAGAGATTTATGATGCTGTGGTTCAGTCGCTAAGCCCTGCCTGACTCTTTGCAAGCCCGTGGACTACAGCGAGCAGGCTCCTCTGTTCTCCACTATCTCTCGGAGATTGCTCAAATTTATGTCCACATCTAACCATCTCACCCTCTGCCTCCCTCTTGTCTTCTGCCTTCAGTCTTTCCCAGCATCAGAGTCTTTTTCCAACAAGTTGGCTCTTTGCATCAGGTGGCCAAAGTACCGGAGCTTCAGCTTCAGCATCAGTCCTTCCAGGATTGATTTCCTTCAGGATTGGTTGACTGGTTTGATCTCCTTGTTGATGGGCCTAATGAGCTGGCCCTAGCCAGTTCTTCGTAACTCATCTTCAGAAACCTAAAATCTCCTTAGATACCCCTGCGAGCAGCAGAGTATGAGTGCCGCCGCTTTGCTTGCTTCTGTGCCCCAGTGTTTACTGGGGTGTAGGTGCTTACAATGCTATCTCAGTTCCTACCCTACAGCAAAGGGAATCAGCTATATGTATACACATATCCCCTCTTTTTTGGATTTCCTTCCATTTTAGGTCACTACAGAGCACTGAGTAGAGTCTCCTGAGCTATATGGTAGGTTCTCAAGTTACCTATTATATATGTAGTATTGTATATACATCAATTCCATTAGAGAAAAACAAACATCATCCATCAATGCATATATGTGGACTCTTTTAATCGAAAAATGGTAGAGATGAACCCATTTCCAAAGCAGAGATGGAGACGTGTGTCTTTTTAAGTATAGTCTATTAACCACCTGCTTCTGAGATTCTAGGGAAGCCTGTTACACCTGCAGATCTCCGGGGCCCGAAAAGCAGCAGCTCACAGGTTGCTAGGAGGAGTAAATGAGCTATGTCCCCAAACCTGCTTTCACAGTCCCTGGCATTTAATGAGGAGTTAACTGCAGTGCTCGTAGCTATGGCTACAGTCCAAGTATCGATCCAAATGAGGAGAGAGAGAGAGTGAAGCATGGACCTAGAGATGATCATAACTAACTGAAGTAAGTCAGACAGAGATCATATGGCATCGCTTATATGTGGAATCTAATTAAAAGGGATTTAAATGAAATTATTTACAAAATAGAAACAGACTTACAGATTTCAAAAACAAACATATGGTCCCCAAAGGGAAAATGTGGGGTGGGTGTAGGGATAGATTAGCAGTTTGGGATTAACATACATACACCACTATAGATAAAATAGATAACCAGTGCAAACCACAGTATAGCACAGGGAACACTACTATATATACTGCAATAACTGATATAGGAAAGAATCTGAAAAAGAATGAATGCATGTATATATATAACTGAATCACTCTGCCATACACCTGAAACACAGCTTTGAAAATCAGCTATACTCCAGTCAAATTAATAAAAAAGAGTGAGAGACTGAGAGTTACCTGCCATTTTACTTTTTCTAAGAATGATTAGATTGTCAACTTCCATGCTTGTTTAAAAGTTCCCTCCTAGCACATAATTGCCTTGATAAAACTTTCAAGGCTACCCAGGTAGCTCAATGGTAAAGAACTCACCTGCCAACATAGGAGACGAAAGAGACGTGAGTTCGATCCCTGAGTCGGGAAGATCCCCTGGAGTAGCAAATAGCAACCCACTAGGGGGTCCCATGGACAGAAGAGCCTGGCAAACTGCAGTCCCTAGGGTCACAGAGTCGGACATGACTGAAGTGACTCAGCATGCCCATAACCTTCAAGGAGCTATGCCGGAGGAGCCCAGAAGAACCACAACTATCACTCAGAATAGAACCCATTTCCTACTAGACACTCATGTTGCTTCCTAAATGCCAGGTCATCTATGACCAACCTAGGATAGCTCCCATGTAGTCTGATTTGGGAGCTGCACTGGTAGACCCTAACTGCCCATTCCAAAGGAAACAGATGTTATGGGAAGTGTGTGTGCTATCATGTTTGACCTCCTCCAAGCTTGGTATGCATGGAATTCCAACCAGAAACCAAGTCTTATCTCTCTGTGGTTATATTCCCATTTTTGTGAGAATCACCTGCAAATTATCTCATTGTTTGGCAATTACAGAGAGCCTGTTTATTAATCTATTCAATCTTCTGGGTATCATTAAACCCAAAAATGTCACTTGCTCATAGACCAGGAAATCCTTGGATAGTATCTACTACATCTTTGACCTTTAAATGATTGAGTGTCTGTTCTAAGCTGTCAAAATGAAAACTCATGACATCTTTACTGGGGAGGAAAGCAAAGCAACTGTGATTGGCTATTATTTCAGTTCCCGTTTTCCTTTGTGGGTACAGTCAGTTGGAGACAGTCTTCAAATAAAAGACAATTGATTTCCCTAGGAAGATTTGGATAGACAGGCCACTGAGACAATACCCTAAGCTGTGTGCTGCCTGTCACATGAGATTGGCTTTCTATTAGCCTGAGCCTTTTCAAGGGCACTTGGCAAAAAAGCATTGCCACTCACTACAGAAAACAGAAGATTTAGGCAGCTGGCAGAAGTTAGTGTGTTTGATAGACTCGTGAGTTTCCATGTATTTCATTTCCTCTGCTTCTCCACTGATTGTACATCAGTTTCCACTAGAGTGCTACAGAAGAAGAAGAAATCACCCTACCTAAGTTGGAAAGTTAGATTTCATTATCTGTGAATGCCTATACAAACAGGGGTGACCCAGGTTAGCAATGTTATGTTAATCACTCAGTTGTGTCCAACTCTCTGCAAACCCTGTGGACTGTAGTCCATCAGGCACCTCTGTCCATGAATTTCTCCAGGCAAGAATACTGGAGTGGGTAGCCCTGTCCTTCTCTGAAGGGTATAAGTGGGACTCTTTCCTACCCAGGGATCAAACCTGGGTCTCCTGCATTACAGGCAGATTCTTAACCATCTGAGCCACCAGAGGTTAGCAATACTTAGCCTAAAAAGAGAAGTGGTTCCTCCAGCTCCGTTTTTGTTTTTTCTTTCTCAAGGTTGCCTTGGCTATTTGGGATCTTTTGCATTTCCATACAAATTGTACATGTTTTTGTTCTAATTCTATGAAAAATGCCATTGGTAAATTGATAGGGATAACATTGAATCTGTAGATTGCTTTGAATAGTATAGTCATTTTCACTATATTGATTCTTCCAAGCCAAGAACATGGTGTCATCTCTCCATCTTTGATTCGGTAACCTAGATGGGTGGGCTGGGGGTAGGTGGGAGGGAGACCCAGAAGGGAGCAGATCTATGTATACACATGGCTGTTTGCCTCATTGTAAAGCAACTATGCATGTCAAGCTGCTTCAGTCATGTCTGACTCCGCAACCCTATGGATTGTAGCCCACCGGGCTCCTCTGTCCCCGGGATCCTCCAGGCAGGAATCCTGAAGTGGGCTGCCATTTCCTACTCCAAGGGATCTTCCCTACCCAGAGATTGTACTCGGGTCTCCTTTGTCTCCTGCACTGGCAGGTGGACTCTTTACCACTAGTGCCACATGGGAAGTCCCAAGACAACTATACTCCAAAAGAAGAAGAAGAAGAAGTGATATGTTCCCAGCATTTCTTGGGCTGGAATATTCACTGAGTTGAACACTGGGGAGTTGAGTCTAAAGCAGATGGGTGCACTTTCCCCTTAAATCTCCAGGTAAGATGTAAAGTAAGTCTTTCACCTGCACTGTAAAAGGCTCTATCCTAGCAATGCCTGTAAGGAGCTGGAAGGTCATGGAAATAGCCTCTGCATATTCTTCAATTCAATCAACCTTTAACTACATGTGAGGCACTGTGAGGACCATTCCCAAGAATTACGAGGGTGATTACTGCCCTGGAGCTGACATCAGTCTTGCCAAGGACACCCCACAAGCTCTGTCAAGACAGCCCCCTGAGGGCCTTCTCTATTGATCTACTGGTTAAGAGCCTGCCTTGGAAGGCAGGGGACGTGGGTTTGATTCCTGTTCAGGGAACGATGATTCCACGTGCCGAAGTGCAACTGGACCCGCATGCCACAACTAGAGTTCATAATATGAAGGTGGCATCACGTTGTAGATCCAAAAGAAAGGTGTTTAGGTTTGAGACCTCTCCCAGCATTTAAGGCACAAAAGGCACCTCCCCAGGGTTCAACTTTTGTACTTAATACTTGATTTTCTAGGCAAACGAAGAAAGATGGTGGCATAGATAAACCATAGGAGGAAAGAAGTGAGAAATCGATTTGCATTTGGCTTGGAATAAATCACAGGCTCTGAAAAGCGTGCCCCATTTCTGTATATCGCTGGCTCGTAAAACAACTTTCTGTTCCCTGAATCCAAGCTATCAGAGAGGCAGGATGTAATCAAGGGGAACATTCTGGGTAGTTGAGCAAAAGGTGGTTTATGAATTTTTATTTTTAATTCCTTGGGCTAATTCATCCAGCAAATAATCTGCCTATGGAAATTCAAGAGGTGCTAGGCTTGAACAAATAGACAGAATCCCCACATCCAAATCAAAATTCATCCTTAGCCAAGAACATACACAGCACAGTGACGTGGAGAGAGATTTCCAATATGTTTTGAAAATTCCTCAATTTTTAGCTACTGATTTTATTAAAAATCATTCATAACTATTGTAACTGTAGCTGCCTTTCATGTGAGGCTGACTAGAGGAGGTAACGAAGAGGCATCTTTTCTCTGGTAATAAAATAACTTTTGGCTTCGACTTAATCAAAATGCCAGCTTGCACCCATGTAAGGGAGATAACATTTCTGAAAAATTCATTCAATTGATGAGCCTTGGCGGTACTGCAGAAGTTTAAAATCTTAACAGAAAGAATATGCTATGAACTAAAATAACTGTTTTCCCTTCATAGAATCTAGGACCAGGGGAAGAACTATTGGTTTTTTAACTGAGAAATGTAAATATCATTGACAATTTAAACTCCCAAACCTCATGCAAATTTCCCGTAGAAAAACAAACTGGATACCCTTGAAAAAAATCAGAAGCCTGCCCTCAAAGACATGAGTACATTCAACAGCTTGTGAATATACTCATGCCAGCTTCCACACCCACAGACATTCAAGAGAGGAGACGTAATAGGTTGAGGGGATATTTGCTCTCTTAATCATTTGGATTTGGCTACACGGCACCACAATCTTGTGAAATCCACTCCCCAGCACCACCAACCAAGGGCTGCCATTTGCTTCTTGGGTTCTGGGTCCCAGGGCTGAGACCCAATATCTATGTCTGTGCCATCAAGCCAAACTGGTGTCCACCTCCTGTCCCCTGCAGGGCCATGCATGACCTCTATTCTTGTCATCTGAATCTAAGAACATTCGTTGTCATGAAGCAACACATCAGGATGTGTGGGCATAAAGTCCTGGTCCGTTTCCACTAGCAGACTTTACTGTCAGTTCAATCGAACAGCACAAAGCAAAATCTCAGCCCTCTAATAGATGATGGCCAGGCAGTTGAGTGATGCATCCTGGGAGGTCCCACCCACAGGCAACATGCAATGCTCATCAAGTCCTTCCAGGTGCTCCCAGGCTCCATGCCGGTGACACAGGCTGCTCTGTCCTGCTGGGTCTCTTCTCGAGGGTCCTCAGTTCTGTGGCACTCTTTCATAGTCCTAAGAGCAAGCCCCAAACCCCTGTTTTGTTATACCTTCTTTTGGTTTGCAAATTAACAAACTAAATGGTAGAGAAATGGAATTGTTCACTACCTATCATAGAGGTGAAAAGTGAAAGAAAGGATTGCAGCCCAGGTCTCCAAAGATAGTTTCTAGATGGTGCATGAGAGTGAACATCATCATCTTGGGTGCACATACCGTTTGTATACAATACTTGAAGCAGGTTTCCTAGAATTAAGTGTGCTATTCCTATTAAAAAGCCAAGACACCATTTTTCCAACAGAGGTCTGCATAGTCAGAGCTATGGTTTTTCCAGTAGTCATGTATGGATGTGAGAGTTGATCATAAAGAAAGCTGAGTGCTGAAGAACTAATGCTTTCAAATTGTGGTGCTGGAGAAGACTTCTCAAAGTCCCTTGGACAGCCAGGAGATCAAACCAGTCAGTCCTAAAGGAAATCAACCCTGAATATTCATTGTAAGAACTGATGCTCAAGCTGAAAGTCCAATACTTTGGCCACCTGATACTCATTGGAAAAGACCCTAATGCTGGAAAAGATGGAAAGCAGGAGGAGAAGCAGGTGACAGAGGATGAGATGGTTGGATGGCATCACCGACTCAATGGACATGAGTTTGAGTAAGCTCTGGGAGATAGCCAAGCCTGGTGTGCTGCAGTCCATGGGGTCGCAAAGAGTCAGACACGACTGAGCCACTGAACAACAATGACGATGCTATTCCTGTAACTGTAAACACGCAGGTTGTGGGAAAATATTTGAGCATCTGAGGTTGTTTTTGTGCTTTCCTGAGCTATGTCTAGCCACTCCACTGATAAGATCAGCCCTTGATGTGCACACAAGCCTCAGAGACGGCCAACCAGCAAACCACCTGACCAAACCATGCAGAATCTAATGAGGGCCAGCAAGGGAGGAGGCCAGAGGAGGCCCAGCGCTGGGGTGGGGGTGGGGTAATGCCACCCGTGAGAGCAGACAGGCCGATGCCTTTTCACGGAGAAGAACCTTTCCACTGGTGAGATGACAGGGCCCGCGGGTGGGTTGGAGGGAAGACCCGTTGCCACTGGACGCCCTTTGGAATTGAGCCAAAGTGTTTGAACACAAAGGGAAAAGCAATCCCGTGTGGGTGATGTCACAGAGCATCCTGAGGAAAGGGGCAAGGATAAAGCTTCCTACTGCTCGGATCCAAAGAACACAAGCTTGTTTTGGCATCAGTTCCTTCTGCAACCAGAAGCATGACTCTTTTTTTTTTCTTTTTAAGTGTGGGTCTTCGGTGCTGCACAGGGCAAGCTTCTCTCTAGTTGCGGCAGGTAGAGGCTCCTCCTTGTGGTGATGCATGCGCTTCTCACTGTGGAGGCTTCTCTTGTGGCAAAGTACGGGCTCTAGGGCACACGGACTTCAGGCGGTGCGGCTCCCAGGCTCCAGAGTACAGGCTCAATAACTGTGGCTCCCGGGCTTAACTGCTCTACACCACGTGGGATCTTCCCAGACCGGGGATCAAACCCGTGTCTCCTACATGGGCAGATGGAGTCTTTACCACTGAGCCACCAGGAAGGAATAGACTATTCTTAAAAGAGAGAAAAAGAACTCAGCCGGGAGCACAACTCTGATACACAAACTAACGCACCCAGGACCACGTCTCCTCTAGGTGGCTACAAACCTCCGGAGGTACTATCCTCTGCCTTCTCATCCCAGGGCCAGGC